>NC_133952.1:10081555-10397612 GCF_031877795.1 Strix aluco | reverse complement strand
GCAGAGCACTGGGGAAAGGCAGGCAGAGAATTCCCTGCTAGCACCTTCTCTGTGCCTGGGAAGCAGAAGTGTTCACATTGCTTCGCAAGAATCGCTTTTGTGCAGAAAACACTAACACTTGTTCAGAAGGAAAGAAAGCACAGAGCCCCAGATTTGCTGTTGTCCTGGAGAGCTTGCAGAGCACTGGGGAAAGGCAGGCAGAGAATTCCCTGCTAGCACCTTCTCTGTGCCTGTTCACATTGCTTCGCAGAATCGCTTTTGTGCAGAAAACAGTAACACTTGTTCAGAACGAAAGAAAGCACAGAGCCCCAGATTTTATGTTGTCCTGGAGAGCTTGCAGAGCACTGGGGAAAGGCAGGCAGAGAATTCCCTGCTAGCACCTTCTCTGTGCCTGGGAAGCAGAAGTGTTCACATTGCTTCGCAAGAATCGCTTTTGTGCAGAAAACAGTAACACTTGTTCAGAACGAAAGAAAGCACAGAGCCCCAGATTCTATGTTGTCCTGGAGAGCTTGCAGAGCACTGGGGAAAGGCAGGCAGAGAATTCCCTGCTAGCACCTTCTCTGTGCCTGTTCACATTGCTTCGCAGAATCGCTTTTGTGCAGAAAACAGTAACACTTGTTCAGAACGAAAGAAAGCACAGAGCCCCAGATTTGCTGTTGTCCTGGAGAGTTTGCAGAGCACTGGGGAAAGGCAGGCAGAGAATTCCCTGCTAGCACCTTCTCTGTGCCTGGGAAGCAGAAGTGTTCACATTGCTTCGCAGAATCGCTTTTGTGCAGAAAACACTAACACTTGTTCAGAAGGAAAGAAAGCACAGAGCCCCAGATTTTATGTTGTCCTGGAGAGCTTGCAGAGCACTGGGGAAAGGCAGGCAGAGAATTCCCTGATAGCACCTTCTCTGTGCCTGTTCACATTGCTTCGCAGAATCGCTTTTGTGCAGAAAACAGTAACACTTGTTCAGAACGAAAGAAAGCACAGAGCCCCAGATTCTATGTTGTCCTGGAGAGCTTGCAGAGCACTGGGGAAAGGCAGGCAGAGAATTCCCTGCTAGCACCTTCTCTGTGCCTGGGAAGCAGAAGTGTTCACATTGCTTCGCAAGAATCGCTTTTGTGCAGAAAACAGTAACACTTGTTCAGAACGAAAGAAAGCACAGAGCCCCAGATTCTATGTTGTCCTGGAGAGCTTGCAGAGCACTGGGGAAAGGCAGGCAGAGAATTCCTTGCTAGCACCTTCTCTGTGCCTGGGAAGCAGAAGTGTTCACATTGCTTCGCAGAATCGCTTTTGTGCAGAAAACAGTAACACTTGTTCAGAAGGAAAGAAAGCACAGAGCCCCAGATTCTATGTTGTCCTGGAGAGCTTGCAGAGCACTGGGGAAAGGCAGGCAGAGAATTCCCTGCTAGCACCTTCTCTGTGCCTGGGAAGCAGAAGTGTTCACATTGCTTCGCGGAATCGCTTTTGTGCAGAAAACAGTAACACTTGTTCAGAAGGAAAGAAAGCACAGAGCCCCAGATTCTATGTTGTCCTGGAGAGCTTGCAGAGCACTGGGGACAGGCAGGCAGAGAATTCCCTGCTAGCACCTTCTCTGTGCCTGGGAAGCAGAAGTGTTCACATTGCTTCGCAGAATCGCTTTTGTGCAGAAAACAGTAACACTTGTTCAGAAGGAAAGAAAGCACAGAGCCCCAGATTTTATGTTGTCCTGGAGAGCTTGCAGAGCACTGGGGAAAGGCAGGCAGAGAATTCCCTGCTAGCACCTTCTCTGTGCCTGGGAAGCAGAAGTGTTCACATTGCTTCGCAGAATCGCTCTTGTGCAGAAAACAGTAACACTTGTTCAGAAGGAAAGAAAGCACAGAGCCCCAGATTTTATGTTGTCCTGGAGAGCTTGCAGAGCACTGGGGAAACGCAGGCAGAGAATTCCCTGATAGCACCTTCTCTGTGCCTGTTCACATTGCTTCGCAGAATCGCTTTTGTGCAGAAAACAGTAACACTTGTTCAGAACGAAAGAAAGCACAGAGCCCCAGATTTGCTGTTGTCCTGGAGAGCTTGCAGAGCACTGGGGAAAGGCAAACAGAGAATTTCCTGCTAGCACCTTCTCTGTGCCTGGGAAGCAGAAGTGTTCACATTGCTTCGCAAGAATCGCTTTTGTGCAGAAAACAGTAACACTTGTTCTGAAGGAAAGAAAGCACAGAGCCCCAGATTCTATGTTGTCCTGGAGAGCTTGCAGAGCACTGGGGACAGGCAGGCAGAGAATTCCCTGCTAGCACCTTCTCTGTGCCTGTTCACATTGCTTCGCACAATCGCTTTTGTGCAGAAAACAGTAACACTTGTTCAGAACGAAAGAAAGCACAGAGCCCCAGATTCTATGTTGTCCTGGAGAGCTTGCAGAGCACTGGGGAAAGGCAGGCAGAGAATTCCCTGCTAGCACCTTCTCTGTGCCTGGGAAGCAGAAGTGTTCACATTGCTTCGCAAGAATCGCTTTTGTGCAGAAAACACTAACACTTGTTCAGAACGAAAGAAAGCACAGAGCCCCAGATTTTATGTTGTCCTGGAGAGCTTGCAGAGCACTGGGGAAAGGCAAACAGAGAATTCCTTGCTAGCACCTTCTCTGTGCCTGGGAAGCAGAAGTGTTCACATTGCTTCGCAGAATCGCTTTTGTGCAGAAAACAGTAACACTTCTTCAGAACGAAAGAAAGAACAGAGCCCCAGATTCTATGTTGTCCTGGAGAGCTTGCACAGCACTGGGGAAAGGCAGGCAGAGAATTCCCTGATAGCACCTTCTCTGTGCCTGTTCACATTGCTTCGCAGAATCGCTTTTGTGCAGAAAACAGTAACACTTGTTCAGAATGAAAGAAAGCAAAGAGCCCCAGATTTTATGTTGCCCTGGAGAGCTTGCAGAGCACTGGGGAAAGGCAGGCAGAGAATTCCCTGCTAGCACCTTCTCTGTGCCTGGGAAGCAGAAGTGTTCACATTGCTTCGCAAGAATCGCTTTTGTGCAGAAAACAGTAACACTTGTTCAGAAGGAAAGAAAGCACAGAGCCCCAGATTCTATGTTGTCCTGGAGAGCTTGCAGAGCACTGGGGAAAGGCAGGCAGAGAATTCCCTGCTAGCACCTTCTCTGTGCCTGGGAAGCAGAAGTGTTCACATTGCTTCGCAAGAATCGCTTTTGTGCAGAAAACACTAACACTTGTTCAGAAGGAAAGAAAGCACAGAGCCCCAGATTTGCTGTTGTCCTGGAGAGCTTGCAGAGCACTGGGGAAAGGCAGGCAGAGAATTCCCTGCTAGCACCTTCTCTGTGCCTGTTCACATTGCTTCGCAGAATCGCTTTTGTGCAGAAAACAGTAACACTTGTTCAGAATGAAAGAAAGCAAAGAGCCCCAGATATTATGTTGCCCTGGAGAGCTTGCAGAGCACTGGGGAAAGGCAGGCAGAGAATTCCCTGCTAGCACCTTCTCTGTGCCTGGGAAGCAGAAGTGTTCACATTGCTTCGCAAGAATCGCTTTTGTGCAGAAAACACTAACACTTGTTCAGAACGAAAGAAAGAACAGAGCCCCAGATTTTATGTTGTCCTGGAGAGCTTGCAGAGCACTGGGGAAAGGCAAACAGAGAATTCCTTGCTAGCACCTTCTCTGTGCCTGGGAAGCAGAAGTGTTCACATTGCTTCGCAGAATCGCTTTTGTGCAGAAAACAGTAACACTTCTTCAGAACGAAAGAAAGAACAAAGCCCCAGATTTTATGTTGTCCTGGAGAGCTTGCACAGCACTGGGGAAAGGCAGGCAGAGAATTCCCTGATAGCACCTTCTCTGTGCCTGTTCACATTGCTTCGCAGAATCGCTTTTGTGCAGAAAACAGTAACACTTGTTCAGAATGAAAGAAAGCAAAGAGCCCCAGATATTATGTTGCCCTGGAGAGCTTGCAGAGCACTGGGGAAAGGCAGGCAGAGAATTCCCTGATAGCACCTTCTCTGTGCCTGGGAAGCAGAAGTGTTCACTTTGCTTCGCAAGAATCGCTTTTGTGCAGAAAACAGTAACACTTGTTCAGAACGAAAGAAAGCACAGAGCCCCAGATTTTATGTTGTCCTGGAGAGCTTGCAGAGCACTGGGGACAGGCAGGCAGAGAATTCCCTGCTAGCACCTTCTCTGTGCCTGTTCACATTGCTTCGCAGAATCGCTTTTGTGCAGAAAACAGTAACACTTGTTCAGAACGAAAGAAAGCACAGAGCCCCAGATTCTATGTTGTCCTGGAGAGCTTGCAGAGCACTGGGGAAAGGCAGGCAGAGAATTCCCTGCTAGCACCTTCTCTGTGCCTGTTCACATTGCTTCGCAGAATCGCTTTTGTGCAGAAACCACTAACACTTGTTCAGAAGGAAAGAAAGCACAGAGCCCCAGATTCTGTGTTCTCCTGGAGAGCTTGCAGAGCACTGGGGAAAGGCAGGCAGAGAATTCCCTGCTAGCACCTTCTCTGTGCCTGGGAAGCAGAAGTGTTCACATTGCTTGGCAGAATAGCTTTTGTGCAGAAAACAGTAACACTTGTTCAGAACGAAAGAAAGCACAGAGCCCCAGATTCTATGTTGTCCTGGAGAGCTTGCAGAGCACTGGGGAAAGGCAGGCAGAGAATTCCTTGCTAGCACCTTCTCTGTGCCTGGGAAGCAGAAGTGTTCACATTGCTTCGCAAGAATCGCTTTTGTGCAGAAAACACTAACACTTGTTCAGAAGGAAAGAAAGCACAGAGCCCCATATTCTATGTTGTCCTGGAGAGCTTGCAGAGCACTGGGGAAAGGCAGGCAGAGAATTCCGTGATAGCACCTTCTCTGTGCCTGTTCACATTGCTTCGCAGAATCGCTTTTGTGCAGAAAACAGTAACACTTGTTCAGAATGAAAGAAAGCAAAGAACCCCAGATATTATGTTGCCCTGGAGAGCTTGCAGAGCACTGGGGAAAGGCAGGCAGAGAATTCCCTGCTAGCACCTTCTCTGTGCCTGGGAAGCAGAAGTGTTCACATTGCTTCGCAAGAATCGCTTTTGTGCAGAAAACACTAACACTTGTTCAGAACGAAAGAAAGCACAGAGCCCCAGATTTTATGTTGTCCTGGAGAGCTTGCAGAGCACTGGGGAAAGGCAGGCAGAGAATTCCCTGCTAGCACCTTCTCTGGGCCTGGGAAGCAGAAGTGTTCACATTGCTTCGCAAGAATCGCTTTTGTGCAGAAAACAGTAACACTTGTTCAGAACGAAAGAAAGCACAGAGCCCCAGATTCTATGTTGTCCTGGAGAGCTTGCAGAGCACTGGGGAAAGGCAGGCAGAGAATTCCCTGCTAGCACCTTCTCTGTGCATGTTCACATTGCTTCGCAGAATCGCTTTTGTGCAGAAAACAGTAACACTTGTTCAGAAGGAAAGAAAGCACAGAGCCCCAGATTTTATGTTGTCCTGGAGAGCTTGCAGAGCACTGGGGAAAGGCAGGCAGAGAATTCCTTGCTAGCACCTTCTCTGTGCCTGGGAAGCAGAAGTGTTCACATTGCTTCGCAAGAATCGCTTTTGTGCAGAAAAGAGTAACACTTGTTCAGAACGAAAGAAAGCACAGAGCCCCAGATTCTATGTTGTCCTGGAGAGCTTGCAGAGCACTGGGGAAAGGCAGGCAGAGAATTCCCTGATAGCACCTTCTCTGTGCCTGGGAAGCAGAAGTGTTCACATTGCTTCGCAAGAATCGCTTTTGTGCAGAAAACAGTAACACTTGTTCAGAACGAAAGAAAGAACAGAGCCCCAGATTCTGTGTTGTCCTGGAGAGCTTGCAGAGCACTGGGGAAAGGCAGGCAGAGAATTCCTTGCTAGCACCTTCTCTGTGCCTGTGAAGCAGAAGTGTTCACATTGCTTCGCAAGAATCGCTTTTGTGCAGAAAACACTAACACTTGTTCAGAAGGAAAGAAAGCACAGAGCCCCAGATTTTATGTTGTCCTGGAGAGCTTGCAGAGCACTGGGGAAAGGCAGGCAGAGAATTCCTTGCTAGCACCTTCTCTGTGCCTGTTCACATTGCTTCGCAAGAATCGCTTTTGTGCAGAAAACAGTAACACTTGTTCAGAACGAAAGAAAGCACAGAGCCCCAGATTTACTGTTGTCCTGGAGAGCTTGCAGAGCACTGGGGAAAGGCAGGCAGAGAATTCCCTGATACCACCTTCTCTGTGCCTGGGAAGCAGAAGTGTTCACATTGCTTCGCAAGAATCGCTTTTGTGCAGAAAACAGTAACACTTGTTCAGAACGAAAGAAAGCACAGAGCCCCAGATTCTATGTTGTCCTGGAGAGCTTGCAGAGCACTGGGGAAAGGCAGGCAGAGAATTCCCTGATAGCACCTTCTCTGTGCCTGGGAAGCAGAAGTGTTCACATTGCTTCGCAAGAATCGCTTTTGTGCAGAAAACAGTAACACTTGTTCAGAACGAAAGAAAGCACAGAGCCCCAGATTTTATGTTGTCCTGGAGAGCTTGCAGAGCACTGGGGAAAGGCAGGCAGAGAATTCCCTGATAGCACCTTCTCTGTGCCTGTTCACATTGCTTCGCAGAATCGCTTTTGTGCAGAAAACACTAACACTTGTTCAGAAGGAAAGAAAGCACAGAGCCCCAGATTTTATGTTGTCCTGGAGAGCTTGCAGAGCACTGGGGAAAGGCAGGCAGAGAATTCCCTGATAGCACCTTCTCTGTGCCTGTTCACATTGCTTCGCAGAATCGCTTTTGTGCAGAAAACACTAACACTTGTTCAGAAGGAAAGAAAGCACAGAGCCCCAGATTTTATGTTGTCCTGGAGAGCTTGCAGAGCACTGGGGAAAGGCAGGCAGAGAATTCCTTGCTAGAACCTTCTCTGTGCCTGGGAAGCAGAAGTGTTCACATTGCTTCGCAGAATCGCTTTTGTGCAGAAAACAGTAACACTTGTTCAGAAGGAAAGAAAGCACAGAGCCCCAGATTTTATGTTGTCCTGGAGAGCTTGCAGAGCACTGGGGAAAGGCAGGCAGAGAATTCCCTGCTAGCACCTTCTCTGTGCCTGGGAAGCAGAAGTGTTCACATTGCTTCGCAAGAATCGCTTTTGTGCAGAAAACACTAACACTTGTTCAGAAGGAAAGAAAGCACAGAGCCCCAGATTCTATGTTGTCCTGGAGAGCTTGCAGAGCACTGGGGAAAGGCAGGCAGAGAATTCCCTGCTAGCACCTTCTCTGTGCCTGGGAAGCAGAAGTGTTCACATTGCTTCGCAAGAATCGCTTTTGTGCAGAAAACAGTAACACTTGTTCAGAAGGAGAGAAAGCACAGAGCCCCAGATTTGCTGTTGTCCTGGAGAGTTTGCAGAGCACTGGGGAAAGGCAGGCAGAGAATTCCTTGCTAGCACCTTCTCTGTGCCTGGGAAGCAGAAGTGTTCACATTGCTTCGCAAGAATCGCTTTTGTGCAGAAAACACTAACACTTGTTCAGAAGGAAAGAAAGCACAGAGCCCCAGATTCTATGTTGTCCTGGAGAGCTTGCAGAGCACTGGGGAAAGGCAGGCAGAGAATTCCCTGATAGCACCTTCTCTGTGCCTGTTCACATTGCTTCGCAGAGTCGCTTTTGTGCAGAAAACAGTAACACTTGTTCAGAAGGAAAGAAAGCACAGAGCCCCAGATTCTATGTTGTCCTGGAGAGCTTGCAGAGCACTGGGGAAAGGCAGGCAGAGAATTCCCTGATAGCACCTTCTCTATGCCTGGGAAGCAGAAGTGTTCACATTGCTTCGCAGAATCACTTTTGTGCAGAAAACAGTAACACTTGTTCAGAAGGAAAGAAAGCACAGAGCCCCAGATTTTATGTTGTCCTGGAGAGCTTGCAGAGCACTGGGGAAAGGCAGGCAGAGAATTCCCTGCTAGCACCTTCTCTGTGCCTGGGAAGCAGAAGTGTTCACATTGCTTCGCAAGAATCGCTTTTGTGCAGAAAATACTAACACTTGTTCAGAACGAAAGAAAGCACAGAGCCCCAGATTCTATGTTGTCCTGGAGAGCTTGCAGAGCACTGGGGAAAGGCAGGCAGAGAATTCCTTGCTAGCACCTTCTCTGTGCCTGGGAAGCAGAAGTGTTCACATTGCTTCGCAAGAATCGCTTTTGTGCAGAAAACAGTAACACTTGTTCAGAAGGAAAGAAAGCACAGAGCCCCAGATTTTATGTTGTCCTGGAGAGCTTGCAGAGCACTGGGGAAAGGCAGGCAGAGAATTCCTTGCTAGAACCTTCTCTGTGCCTGGGAAGCAGAAGTGTTCACATTGCTTCGCAGAATCGCTTTTGTGCAGAAAACAGTAACACTTGTTCAGAAGGAAAGAAAGCACAGAGCCCCAGATTTTATGTTGTCCTGGAGAGCTTGCAGAGCACTGGGGAAAGGCAGGCAGAGAATTCCCTGATAGCACCTTCTCTATGCCTGTTCACATTGCTTCGCAGAATCGCTTTTGTGCAGAAAACACTAACACTTGTTCAGAAGGAAAGAAAGCACAGAGCCCCAGATTTGCTGTTGTCCTGGAGAGCTTGCAGAGCACTGGGGAAAGGCAGGCAGAGAATTCCTTGCTAGAACCTTCTCTGTGCCTGGGAAGCAGAAGTGTTCACATTGCTTCGCAAGAATCGCTTTTGTGCAGAAAACAGTAACACTTGTTCAGAAGGAAAGAAAGCACAGAGCCCCAGATTTTATGTTGTCCTGGAGAGCTTGCAGAGCACTGGGGAAAGGCAGGCAGAGAATTCCCTGCTAGCACCTTCTCTGTGCCTGGGAAGCAGAAGTGTTCACATTGCTTCGCAAGAATCGCTTTTGTGCAGAAAACAGTAACACTTGTTCAGAACGAAAGAAAGCACAGAGCCCCAGATTCTATGTTGTCCTGGAGAGCTTGCAGAGCACTGGGGAAAGGCAGGCAGAGAATTCCCTGCTAGCACCTTCTCTGTGCCTGGGAAGCAGAAGTGTTCACATTGCTTCGCAAGAATCGCTTTTGTGCAGAAAACAGTAACACTTGTTCAGAACGAAAGAAAGCACAGAGCCCCAGATTCTATGTTGTCCTGGAGAGCTTGCAGAGCACTGGGGAAAGGCAGGCAGAGAATTCCCTGATAGCACCTTCTCTGTGCCTGTTCACATTGCTTCGCAGAATCGCTTTTGTGCAGAAAACAGTAACACTTGTTCAGAACGAAAGAAAGCACAGAGCCCCAGATTCTATGTTGTCCTGGAGAGCTTGCAGAGCACTGGGGAAAGGCAGGCAGAGAATTCCCTGATAGCACCTTCTCTGTGCCTGGGAAGCAGAAGTGTTCACATTGCTTCGCAAGAATCGCTTTTGTGCAGAAAACAGTAACACTTGTTCAGAACGAAAGAAAGCACAGAGCCCCAGATTCTATGTTGTCCTGGAGAGCTTGCAGAGCACTGGGGAAAGGCAGGCAGAGAATTCCCTGATAGCACCTTCTCTGTGCCTGGGAAGCAGAAGTGTTCACATTGCTTCGCAAGAATTGCTTTTGTGCAGAAAACAGTAACACTTGTTCAGAAGGAAAGAAAGCACAGAGCCCCAGATTCTATGTTGTCCTGGAGAGCTTGCAGAGCACTGAGGACAGGCAGGCAGAGAATTCCCTGATAGCACCTTCTCTGTGCCTGTTCACATTGCTTCGCAGAATCGCTTTTGTGCAGAAAACAGTAACACTTGTTCAGAACGAAAGAAAGCACAGAGCCCCAGATTCTATGTTGTCCTGGAGAGCTTGCAGAGCACTGGGGAAAGGCAGGCAGAGAATTCCCTGATAGCACCTTCTCTATGCCTGGGAATCAGAAGTGTTCACATTGCTTCGCAGAATCGCTTTTGTGCAGAAAACAGTAACACTTGTTCAGAAGGAAAGAAAGCACAGAGCCCCAGATTTTATGTTGTCCTGGAGAGCTTGCAGAGCACTGGGGAAAGGCAGGCAGAGAATTCCCTGATAGCACCTTCTCTGTGCCTGTTCACATTGCTTCACAGAATCGCTTTTGTGCAGAAAACAGTAACACTTGTTCAGAACGAAAGAAAGCACAGAGCCCCAGATTTGCTGTTGTCCTGGAGAGTTTGCAGAGCACTGGGGAAAGGCAGGCAGAGAATTCCTTGCTAGCACCTTCTCTGTGCCTGGGAAGCAGAAGTGTTCACATTGCTTCGCAAGAATCGCTTTTGTGCAGAAAACACTAACACTTGTTCAGAACGAAAGAAAGCACAGAGCCCCAGATTCTATGTTGTCCTGGAGAGCTTGCAGAGCACTGAGGACAGGCAGGCAGAGAATTCCCTGATAGCACCTTCTCTGTGCCTGTTCACATTGCTTCGCAGAGTCGCTTTTGTGCAGAAAACAGTAACACTTGTTCAGAAGGAAAGAAAGCACAGAGCCCCAGATTCTATGTTGTCCTGGAGAGCTTGCAGAGCACTGGGGAAAGGCAGGCAGAGAATTCCCTGATAGCACCTTCTCTATGCCTGGGAAGCAGAAGTGTTCACATTGCTTCGCAGAATCACTTTTGTGCAGAAAACAGTAACACTTGTTCAGAAGGAAAGAAAGCACAGAGCCCCAGATTTTATGTTGTCCTGGAGAGCTTGCAGAGCACTGGGGAAAGGCAGGCAGAGAATTCCCTGCTAGCACCTTCTCTGTGCCTGGGAAGCAGAAGTGTTCACATTGCTTCGCAAGAATCGCTTTTGTGCAGAAAATACTAACACTTGTTCAGAACGAAAGAAAGCACAGAGCCCCAGATTCTATGTTGTCCTGGAGAGCTTGCAGAGCACTGGGGAAAGGCAGGCAGAGAATTCCTTGCTAGCACCTTCTCTGTGCCTGGGAAGCAGAAGTGTTCACATTGCTTCGCAAGAATCGCTTTTGTGCAGAAAACAGTAACACTTGTTCAGAAGGAAAGAAAGCACAGAGCCCCAGATTTTATGTTGTCCTGGAGAGCTTGCAGAGCACTGGGGAAAGGCAGGCAGAGAATTCCTTGCTAGCACCTTCTCTGTGCCTGGGAAGCAGAAGTGTTCACATTGCTTCGCAGAATCGCTTTTGTGCAGAAAACACTAACACTTGTTCAGAAGGAAAGAAAGCACAGAGCCCCAGATTTGCTGTTGTCCTGGAGAGCTTGCAGAGCACTGGGGAAAGGCAGGCAGAGAATTCCCTGCTAGCACCTTCTCTGTGCCTGGGAAGCAGAAGTGTTCACATTGCTTCGCAAGAATTGCTTTTTTGCAGAAAACACTAACACTTGTTCAGAAGGAAAGAAAGCACAGAGCCCCAGATTTTATGTTGTCCTGGAGAGCTTGCAGAGCACTGGGGAAAGGCAGGCAGAGAATTCCCTGATAGCACCTTCTCTGTGCCTGTTCACATTGCTTCGCAGAATCGCTTTTGTGCAGAAAACACTAACACTTGTTCAGAAGGAAAGAAAGCACAGAGCCCCAGATTTGCTGTTGTCCTGGAGAGCTTGCAGAGCACTGGGGAAAGGCAGGCAGAGAATTCCTTGCTAGAACCTTCTCTGTGCCTGGGAAGCAGAAGTGTTCACATTGCTTCGCAGAATCGCTTTTGTGCAGAAAACAGTAACACTTGTTCAGAAGGAAAGAAAGCACAGAGCCCCAGATTTTATGTTGTCCTGGAGAGCTTGTAGAGCACTGGGGAAAGGCAGGCAGAGAATTCCCTGCTAGCACCTTCTCTGTGCCTGGGAAGCAGAAGTGTTCACATTGCTTCGCAAGAATCGCTTTTGTGCAGAAAACAGTAACACTTGTTCAGAACGAAAGAAAGCACAGAGCCCCAGATTCTATGTTGTCCTGGAGAGCTTGCAGAGCACTGGGGAAAGGCAGGCAGAGAATTCCCTGCTAGCACCTTCTCTGTGCCTGGGAAGCAGAAGTGTTCACATTGCTTCGCAAGAATCGCTTTTGTGCAGAAAACAGTAACACTTGTTCAGAACGAAAGAAAGCACAGAGCCCCAGATTCTATGTTGTCCTGGAGAGCTTGCAGAGCACTGGGGAAAGGCAGGCAGAGAATTCCCTGATAGCACCTTCTCTGTGCCTGTTCACATTGCTTCGCAGAATCGCTTTTGTGCAGAAAACAGTAACACTTGTTCAGAACGAAAGAAAGCACAGAGCCCCAGATTCTATGTTGTCCTGGAGAGCTTGCAGAGCACTGGGGAAAGGCAGGCAGAGAATTCCCTGCTAGCACCTTCTCTGTGCCTGGGAAGCAGAAGTGTTCACATTGCTTCGCAAGAATCGCTTTTGTGCAGAAAACAGTAACACTTGTTCAGAAGGAAAGAAAGCACAGAGCCCCAGATTCTATGTTGTCCTGGAGAGCTTGCAGAGCACTGGGGAAAGGCAGGCAGAGAATTCCCTGCTAGCACCTTCTCTGTGCCTGGGAAGCAGAAGTGTTCACATTGCTTCGCAAGAATCGCTTTTGTGCAGAAAACAGTAACACTTGTTCAGAATGAAAGAAAGCACAGAGCCCCAGATTCTATGTTGTTCTGGAGAGCTTGCAGAGCACTGGGGAAAGGCAGGCAGAGAATTCCCTGCTAGCACCTTCTCTGTGCCTGGGAAGCAGAAGTGTTCACATTGCTTGGCAGAATAGCTTTTGTGCAGAAAACAGTAACACTTGTTCAGAACGAAAGAAAGCACAGAGCCCCAGATTCTATGTTGTCCTGGAGAGCTTGCAGAGCACTGGGGAATGGCAGGCAGAGAATTCCTTGCTAGCACCTTCTCTGTGCCTGGGAAGCAGAAGTGTTCACATTGCTTCACAAGAATCGCTTTTGTGCAGAAAACACTAACACTTGTTCAGAACGAAATAAAGCACAGAGCCCCAGATTTTATGTTGTCCTGGAGAGCTTGCAGAGCACTGGGGAAAGGGAAACAGAGAATTCCTTGCTAGCACCTTCTCTGTGCCTGGGAAGCAGAAGTGTTCACATTGCTTCGCAGAATTGCTTTTGTGCAGAAAACAGTAACACTTGTTCAGAACGAAAGAAAGAACAGAGCCCCAGATTTTATGTTGTCCTGGAGAGCTTGCAGAGCACTGAGGAAAGGCAGGCAGAGAATTCCCTGCTAGCACCTTCTCTGTGCCTGTTCACATTGCTTCGCAGAATCGCTTTTGTGCAGAAAACAGTAACACTTGTTCAGAATGAAAGAAAGCAAAGAGCCCCAGATATTATGTTGCCCTGGAGAGCTTGCAGAGCACTGGGGAAAGGCAGGCAGAGAATTCCCTGCTAACACCTTCTCTGTGCCTGTTCACATTGCTTCGCAGAATCGCTTTTGTGCAGAAAACAGTAACACTTGTTCAGAACGAAAGAAAGCACAGAGCCCCAGATTCTATGTTGTCCTGGAGAGCTTGCAGAGCACTGGGGAAAGGCAGGCAGAGAATTCCCTGCTAGCACCTTCTCTGTGCCTGGGAAGCAGAAGTGTTCACATTGCTTCACAAGAATCGCTTTTGTGCAGAAAACAGTAACACTTGTTCAGAACGAAAGAAAGCACAGAGCCCCAGATTCTATGTTGTCCTGGAGAGCTTGCAGAGCACTGGGGAAAGGCAGGCAGAGAATTCCTTGCTAGCACCTTCTCTGTGCCTGGGAAGCAGAAGTGTTCACATTGCTTCGCAGAATCGCTTTTGTGCAGAAAACAGTAACACTTGTTCAGAAGGAAAGAAAGCACAGAGCCCCAGATTCTATGTTGTCCTGGAGAGCTTGCAGAGCACTGGGGAAAGGCAGGCAGAGAATTCCTTGCTAGCACCTTCTCTGTGCCTGGGAAGCAGAAGTGTTCACATTGCTTCGCAGAATCGCTTTTGTGCAGAAAACAGTAACACTTGTTCAGAAGGAAAGAAAGCACAGAGCCCCAGATTCTATGTTGTCCTGGAGAGCTTGCAGAGCACTGGGGAAAGGCAGGCAGAGAATTCCCTGCTAGCACCTTCTCTGTGCCTGGGAAGCAGAAGTGTTCACATTGCTTCGCAAGAATCGCTTTTGTGCAGAAAACAGTAACACTTGTTCAGAAGGAAAGAAAGCACAGAGCCCCAGATTTTATGTTGTCCTGGAGAGCTTGCAGAGCACTGGGGAAAGGCAGGCAGAGAATTCCCTGCTAGCACCTTCTCTGTGCCTGGGAAGCAGAAGTGTTCACATTGCTTCGCAAGAATCGCTTTTGTGCAGAAAACAGTAACACTTGTTCAGAAGGAAAGAAAGCACAGAGCCCCAGATTTTATGTTGTCCTGGAGAGCTTGCAGAGCACTGGGGAAAGGCAGGCAGAGAATTCCCTGATAGTACCTTCTCTGTGCCTGGGAAGCAGAAGTGTTCACATTGCTTCGCAGAATCGCTTTTGTGCAGAAAACAGTAACACTTGTTCAGAAGGAAAGAAAGCACAGAGCCCCAGATTCTATGTTGTCCTGGAGAGCTTGCAGAGCACTGGGGACAGGCAGGCAGAGAATTCCCTGCTAGCACCTTCTCTGTGCCTGGGAAGCAGAAGTGTTCACATTGCTTCGCAGAATCGCTTTTGTGCAGAAAACAGTAACACTTGTTCAGAAGGAAAGAAAGCACAGAGCCCCAGATTTTATGTTGTCCTGGAGAGCTTGCAGAGCACTGGGGAAAGGCAGGCAGAGAATTCCCTGCTAGCACCTTCTCTGTGCCTGGGAAGCAGAAGTGTTCACATTGCTTCGCAGAATCGCTCTTGTGCAGAAAACAGTAACACTTGTTCAGAAGGAAAGAAAGCACAGAGCCCCAGATTTTATGTTGTCCTGGAGAGCTTGCAGAGCACTGGGGAAACGCAGGCAGAGAATTCCCTGATAGCACCTTCTCTGTGCCTGTTCACATTGCTTCGCAGAATCGCTTTTGTGCAGAAAACAGTAACACTTGTTCAGAACGAAAGAAAGCACAGAGCCCCAGATTTTATGTTGTCCTGGAGAGCTTGCAGAGCACTGGGGAAAGGCAAACAGAGAATTTCCTGCTAGCACCTTCTCTGTGCCTGGGAAGCAGAAGTGTTCACATTGCTTCGCAAGAATCGCTTTTGTGCAGAAAACAGTAACACTTGTTCTGAAGGAAAGAAAGCACAGAGCCCCAGATTCTATGTTGTCCTGGAGAGCTTGCAGAGCACTGGGGACAGGCAGGCAGAGAATTCCCTGCTAGCACCTTCTCTGTGCCTGTTCACATTGCTTCGCACAATCGCTTTTGTGCAGAAAACAGTAACACTTGTTCAGAACGAAAGAAAGCACAGAGCCCCAGATTCTATGTTGTCCTGGAGAGCTTGCAGAGCACTGGGGAAAGGCAGGCAGAGAATTCCCTGATAGCACCTTCTCTGTGCCTGGGAAGCAGAAGTGTTCACATTGCTTCGCAAGAATCGCTTTTGTGCAGAAAACACTAACACTTGTTCAGAACGAAAGAAAGCACAGAGCCCCAGATTTTATGTTGTCCTGGAGAGCTTGCAGAGCACTGGGGAAAGGCAAACAGAGAATTCCTTGCTAGCACCTTCTCTGTGCCTGGGAAGCAGAAGTGTTCACATTGCTTCGCAGAATCGCTTTTGTGCAGAAAACAGTAACACTTCTTCAGAATGAAAGAAAGAACAGAGCCCCAGATTCTATGTTGTCCTGGAGAGCTTGCACAGCACTCGGGAAAGGCAGGCAGAGAATTCCCTGATAGCACCTTCTCTGTGCCTGTTCACATTGCTTCGCAGAATCGCTTTTGTGCAGAAAACAGTAACACTTGTTCAGAATGAAAGAAAGCAAAGAGCCCCAGATTTTATGTTGCCCTGGAGAGCTTGCAGAGCACTGGGGAAAGGCAGGCAGAGAATTCCCTGCTAGCACCTTCTCTGTGCCTGGGAAGCAGAAGTGTTCACATTGCTTCGCAAGAATCGCTTTTGTGCAGAAAACAGTAACACTTGTTCAGAACGAAAGAAAGCACAGAGCCCCAGATTCTATGTTGTCCTGGAGAGCTTGCAGAGCACTGGGGAAAGGCAGGCAGAGAATTCCCTGCTAGCACCTTCTCTGTGCCTGGGAAGCAGAAGTGTTCACATTGCTTCGCAAGAATCGCTTTTGTGCAGAAAACACTAACACTTGTTCAGAAGGAAAGAAAGCACAGAGCCCCAGATTTGCTGTTGTCCTGGAGAGCTTGCAGAGCACTGGGGAAAGGCAGGCAGAGAATTCCCTGCTAGCACCTTCTCTGTGCCTGTTCACATTGCTTCGCAGAATCGCTTTTGTGCAGAAAACAGTAACACTTGTTCAGAATGAAAGAAAGCAAAGAGCCCCAGATATTATGTTGCCCTGGAGAGCTTGCAGAGCACTGGGGAAAGGCAGGCAGAGAATTCCCTGCTAGCACCTTCTCTGTGCCTGGGAAGCAGAAGTGTTCACATTGCTTCGCAAGAATCGCTTTTGTGCAGAAAACACTAACACTTGTTCAGAACGAAAGAAAGAACAGAGCCCCAGATTTTATGTTGTCCTGGAGAGCTTGCAGAGCACTGGGGAAAGGCAAACAGAGAATTCCTTGCTAGCACCTTCTCTGTGCCTGGGAAGCAGAAGTGTTCACATTGCTTCGCAGAATCGCTTTTGTGCAGAAAACAGTAACACTTCTTCAGAACGAAAGAAAGAACAAAGCCCCAGATTTTATGTTGTCCTGGAGAGCTTGCACAGCACTGGGGAAAGGCAGGCAGAGAATTCCCTGATAGCACCTTCTCTGTGCCTGTTCACATTGCTTCGCAGAATCGCTTTTGTGCAGAAAACAGTAACACTTGTTCAGAATGAAAGAAAGCAAAGAGCCCCAGATATTATGTTGCCCTGGAGAGCTTGCAGAGCACTGGGGAAAGGCAGGCAGAGAATTCCCTGATAGCACCTTCTCTGTGCCTGGGAAGCAGAAGTGTTCACTTTGCTTCGCAAGAATCGCTTTTGTGCAGAAAACAGTAACACTTGTTCAGAACGAAAGAAAGCACAGAGCCCCAGATTTTATGTTGTCCTGGAGAGCTTGCAGAGCACTGGGGACAGGCAGGCAGAGAATTCCCTGCTAGCACCTTCTCTGTGCCTGTTCACATTGCTTCGCAGAATCGCTTTTGTGCAGAAACCACTAACACTTGTTCAGAAGGAAAGAAAGCACAGAGCCCCAGATTCTGTGTTGTCCTGGAGAGCTTGCAGAGCACTGGGGAAAGGCAGGCAGAGAATTCCCTGCTAGCACCTTCTCTGTGCCTGGGAAGCAGAAGTGTTCACATTGCTTGGCAGAATAGCTTTTGTGCAGAAAACAGTAACACTTGTTCAGAACGAAAGAAAGCACAGAGCCCCAGATTCTATGTTGTCCTGGAGAGCTTGCAGAGCACTGGGGAAAGGCAGGCAGAGAATTCCTTGCTAGCACCTTCTCTGTGCCTGGGAAGCAGAAGTGTTCACATTGCTTCGCAAGAATCGCTTTTGTGCAGAAAACACTAACACTTGTTCAGAAGGAAAGAAAGCACAGAGCCCCATATTCTATGTTGTCCTGGAGAGCTTGCAGAGCACTGGGGAAAGGCAGGCAGAGAATTCCGTGATAGCACCTTCTCTGTGCCTGTTCACATTGCTTCGCAGAATCGCTTTTGTGCAGAAAACAGTAACACTTGTTCAGAATGAAAGAAAGCAAAGAACCCCAGATATTATGTTGCCCTGGAGAGCTTGCAGAGCACTGGGGAAAGGCAGGCAGAGAATTCCCTGCTAGCACCTTCTCTGTGCCTGGGAAGCAGAAGTGTTCACATTGCTTCGCAAGAATCGCTTTTGTGCAGAAAACACTAACACTTGTTCAGAACGAAAGAAAGCACAGAGCCCCAGATTTTATGTTGTCCTGGAGAGCTTGCAGAGCACTGGGGAAAGGCAGGCAGAGAATTCCCTGCTAGCACCTTCTCTGGGCCTGGGAAGCAGAAGTGTTCACATTGCTTCGCAAGAATCGCTTTTGTGCAGAAAACAGTAACACTTGTTCAGAACGAAAGAAAGCACAGAGCCCCAGATTCTATGTTGTCCTGGAGAGCTTGCAGAGCACTGGGGAAAGGCAGGCAGAGAATTCCCTGCTAGCACCTTCTCTGTGCATGTTCACATTGCTTCGCAGAATCGCTTTTGTGCAGAAAACAGTAACACTTGTTCAGAAGGAAAGAAAGCACAGAGCCCCAGATTTTATGTTGTCCTGGAGAGCTTGCAGAGCACTGGGGAAAGGCAGGCAGAGAATTCCCTGATAGCACCTTCTCTGTGCCTGGGAAGCAGAAGTGTTCACATTGCTTCGCAAGAATCGCTTTTGTGCAGAAAAGAGTAACACTTGTTCAGAACGAAAGAAAGCACAGAGCCCCAGATTCTATGTTGTCCTGGAGAGCTTGCAGAGCACTGGGGAAAGGCAGGCAGAGAATTCCCTGATAGCACCTTCTCTGTGCCTGGGAAGCAGAAGTGTTCACATTGCTTCGCAAGAATCGCTTTTGTGCAGAAAACAGTAACACTTGTTCAGAAGGAAAGAAAGCACAGAGCCCCAGATTCTATGTTGTCCTGGAGAGCTTGCAGAGCACTGGGGAAAGGCAGGCAGAGAATTCCTTGCTAGCACCTTCTCTGTGCCTGTGAAGCAGAAGTGTTCACATTGCTTCGCAAGAATCGCTTTTGTGCAGAAAACACTAACACTTGTTCAGAAGGAAAGAAAGCACAGAGCCCCAGATTTTATGTTGTCCTGGAGAGCTTGCAGAGCACTGGGGAAAGGCAGGCAGAGAATTCCCTGCTAGCACCTTCTCTGTGCCTGGGAAGCAGAAGTGTTCACATTGCTTCGCAAGAATCGCTTTTGTGCAGAAAACAGTAACACTTGTTCAGAACGAAAGAAAGCACAGAGCCCCAGATTCTATGTTGTCCTGGAGAGCTTGCAGAGCACTGGGGAAAGGCAGGCAGAGAATTCCCTGATAGCACCTTCTCTGTGCCTGGGAAGCAGAAGTGTTCACATTGCTTCGCAAGAATTGCTTTTGTGCAGAAAACAGTAACACTTGTTCAGAAGGAAAGAAAGCACAGAGCCCCAGATTCTATGTTGTCCTGGAGAGCTTGCAGAGCACTGAGGACAGGCAGGCAGAGAATTCCCTGATAGCACCTTCTCTGTGCCTGTTCACATTGCTTCGCACAATCGCTTTTGTGCAGAAAACAGTAACACTTGTTCAGAACGAAAGAAAGCACAGAGCCCCAGATTCTATGTTGTCCTGGAGAGCTTGCAGAGCACTGGGGAAAGGCAGGCAGAGAATTCCTTGCTAGCACCTTCTCTGTGCCTGGGAAGCAGAAGTGTTCACATTGCTTCGCAGAATCGCTTTTGTGCAGAAAACAGTAACACTTGTTCAGAAGGAAAGAAAGCACAGAGCCCCAGATTCTATGTTGTCCTGGAGAGCTTGCAGAGCACTGGGGAAAGGCAGGCAGAGAATTCCCTGCTAGCACCTTCTCTGTGCCTGGGAAGCAGAAGTGTTCACATTGCTTCGCAAGAATCGCTTTTGTGCAGAAAACAGTAACACTTGTTCAGAAGGAAAGAAAGCACAGAGCCCCAGATTTTATGTTGTCCTGGAGAGCTTGCAGAGCACTGGGGAAAGGCAGGCAGAGAATTCCCTGATAGTACCTTCTCTGTGCCTGGGAAGCAGAAGTGTTCACATTGCTTCGCGGAATCGCTTTTGTGCAGAAAACAGTAACACTTGTTCAGAAGGAAAGAAAGCACAGAGCCCCAGATTCTATGTTGTCCTGGAGAGCTTGCAGAGCACTGGGGACAGGCAGGCAGAGAATTCCCTGCTAGCACCTTCTCTGTGCCTGGGAAGCAGAAGTGTTCACATTGCTTCGCAGAATCGCTTTTGTGCAGAAAACAGTAACACTTGTTCAGAAGGAAAGAAAGCACAGAGCCCCAGATTTTATGTTGTCCTGGAGAGCTTGCAGAGCACTGGGGAAAGGCAGGCAGAGAATTCCCTGCTAGCACCTTCTCTGTGCCTGGGAAGCAGAAGTGTTCACATTGCTTCGCAGAATCGCTCTTGTGCAGAAAACAGTAACACTTGTTCAGAAGGAAAGAAAGCACAGAGCCCCAGATTTTATGTTGTCCTGGAGAGCTTGCAGAGCACTGGGGAAACGCAGGCAGAGAATTCCCTGATAGCACCTTCTCTGTGCCTGTTCACATTGCTTCGCAGAATCGCTTTTGTGCAGAAAACAGTAACACTTGTTCAGAACGAAAGAAAGCACAGAGCCCCAGATTTGCTGTTGTCCTGGAGAGCTTGCAGAGCACTGGGGAAAGGCAAACAGAGAATTTCCTGCTAGCACCTTCTCTGTGCCTGGGAAGCAGAAGTGTTCACATTGCTTCGCAAGAATCGCTTTTGTGCAGAAAACAGTAACACTTGTTCTGAAGGAAAGAAAGCACAGAGCCCCAGATTCTATGTTGTCCTGGAGAGCTTGCAGAGCACTGGGGACAGGCAGGCAGAGAATTCCCTGCTAGCACCTTCTCTGTGCCTGTTCACATTGCTTCGCACAATCGCTTTTGTGCAGAAAACAGTAACACTTGTTCAGAACGAAAGAAAGCACAGAGCCCCAGATTCTATGTTGTCCTGGAGAGCTTGCAGAGCACTGGGGAAAGGCAGGCAGAGAATTCCCTGCTAGCACCTTCTCTGTGCCTGGGAAGCAGAAGTGTTCACATTGCTTCGCAAGAATCGCTTTTGTGCAGAAAACACTAACACTTGTTCAGAACGAAAGAAAGCACAGAGCCCCAGATTTTATGTTGTCCTGGAGAGCTTGCAGAGCACTGGGGAAAGGCAAACAGAGAATTCCTTGCTAGCACCTTCTCTGTGCCTGGGAAGCAGAAGTGTTCACATTGCTTCGCAGAATCGCTTTTGTGCAGAAAACAGTAACACTTCTTCAGAACGAAAGAAAGAACAGAGCCCCAGATTCTATGTTGTCCTGGAGAGCTTGCACAGCACTGGGGAAAGGCAGGCAGAGAATTCCCTGATAGCACCTTCTCTGTGCCTGTTCACATTGCTTCGCAGAATCGCTTTTGTGCAGAAAACAGTAACACTTGTTCAGAATGAAAGAAAGCAAAGAGCCCCAGATTTTATGTTGCCCTGGAGAGCTTGCAGAGCACTGGGGAAAGGCAGGCAGAGAATTCCCTGCTAGCACCTTCTCTGTGCCTGGGAAGCAGAAGTGTTCACATTGCTTCGCAAGAATCGCTTTTGTGCAGAAAACAGTAACACTTGTTCAGAACGAAAGAAAGCACAGAGCCCCAGATTCTATGTTGTCCTGGAGAGCTTGCAGAGCACTGGGGAAAGGCAGGCAGAGAATTCCCTGCTAGCACCTTCTCTGTGCCTGGGAAGCAGAAGTGTTCACATTGCTTCGCAAGAATCGCTTTTGTGCAGAAAACACTAACACTTGTTCAGAAGGAAAGAAAGCACAGAGCCCCAGATTTGCTGTTGTCCTGGAGAGCTTGCAGAGCACTGGGGAAAGGCAGGCAGAGAATTCCCTGCTAGCACCTTCTCTGTGCCTGTTCACATTGCTTCGCAGAATCGCTTTTGTGCAGAAAACAGTAACACTTGTTCAGAATGAAAGAAAGCAAAGAGCCCCAGATATTATGTTGCCCTGGAGAGCTTGCAGAGCACTGGGGAAAGGCAGGCAGAGAATTCCCTGCTAGCACCTTCTCTGTGCCTGGGAAGCAGAAGTGTTCACATTGCTTCGCAAGAATCGCTTTTGTGCAGAAAACACTAACACTTGTTCAGAACGAAAGAAAGAACAGAGCCCCAGATTTTATGTTGTCCTGGAGAGCTTGCAGAGCACTGGGGAAAGGCAAACAGAGAATTCCTTGCTAGCACCTTCTCTGTGCCTGGGAAGCAGAAGTGTTCACATTGCTTCGCAGAATCGCTTTTGTGCAGAAAACAGTAACACTTCTTCAGAACGAAAGAAAGAACAAAGCCCCAGATTTTATGTTGTCCTGGAGAGCTTGCACAGCACTGGGGAAAGGCAGGCAGAGAATTCCCTGATAGCACCTTCTCTGTGCCTGTTCACATTGCTTCGCAGAATCGCTTTTGTGCAGAAAACAGTAACACTTGTTCAGAATGAAAGAAAGCAAAGAGCCCCAGATATTATGTTGCCCTGGAGAGCTTGCAGAGCACTGGGGAAAGGCAGGCAGAGAATTCCCTGATAGCACCTTCTCTGTGCCTGGGAAGCAGAAGTGTTCACTTTGCTTCGCAAGAATCGCTTTTGTGCAGAAAACAGTAACACTTGTTCAGAACGAAAGAAAGCACAGAGCCCCAGATTTTATGTTGTCCTGGAGAGCTTGCAGAGCACTGGGGACAGGCAGGCAGAGAATTCCCTGCTAGCACCTTCTCTGTGCCTGTTCACATTGCTTCGCAGAATCGCTTTTGTGCAGAAAACAGTAACACTTGTTCAGAACGAAAGAAAGCACAGAGCCCCAGATTCTATGTTGTCCTGGAGAGCTTGCAGAGCACTGGGGAAAGGCAGGCAGAGAATTCCCTGCTAGCACCTTCTCTGTGCCTGTTCACATTGCTTCGCAGAATCGCTTTTGTGCAGAAACCACTAACACTTGTTCAGAAGGAAAGAAAGCACAGAGCCCCAGATTCTGTGTTGTCCTGGAGAGCTTGCAGAGCACTGGGGAAAGGCAGGCAGAGAATTCCCTGCTAGCACCTTCTCTGTGCCTGGGAAGCAGAAGTGTTCACATTGCTTGGCAGAATAGCTTTTGTGCAGAAAACAGTAACACTTGTTCAGAACGAAAGAAAGCACAGAGCCCCAGATTCTATGTTGTCCTGGAGAGCTTGCAGAGCACTGGGGAAAGGCAGGCAGAGAATTCCTTGCTAGCACCTTCTCTGTGCCTGGGAAGCAGAAGTGTTCACATTGCTTCGCAAGAATCGCTTTTGTGCAGAAAACACTAACACTTGTTCAGAAGGAAAGAAAGCACAGAGCCCCATATTCTATGTTGTCCTGGAGAGCTTGCAGAGCACTGGGGAAAGGCAGGCAGAGAATTCCGTGATAGCACCTTCTCTGTGCCTGTTCACATTGCTTCGCAGAATCGCTTTTGTGCAGAAAACAGTAACACTTGTTCAGAATGAAAGAAAGCAAAGAACCCCAGATATTATGTTGCCCTGGAGAGCTTGCAGAGCACTGGGGAAAGGCAGGCAGAGAATTCCCTGCTAGCACCTTCTCTGTGCCTGGGAAGCAGAAGTGTTCACATTGCTTCGCAAGAATCGCTTTTGTGCAGAAAACACTAACACTTGTTCAGAACGAAAGAAAGCACAGAGCCCCAGATTTTATGTTGTCCTGGAGAGCTTGCAGAGCACTGGGGAAAGGCAGGCAGAGAATTCCCTGCTAGCACCTTCTCTGGGCCTGGGAAGCAGAAGTGTTCACATTGCTTCGCAAGAATCGCTTTTGTGCAGAAAACAGTAACACTTGTTCAGAACGAAAGAAAGCACAGAGCCCCAGATTCTATGTTGTCCTGGAGAGCTTGCAGAGCACTGGGGAAAGGCAGGCAGAGAATTCCCTGCTAGCACCTTCTCTGTGCATGTTCACATTGCTTCGCAGAATCGCTTTTGTGCAGAAAACAGTAACACTTGTTCAGAAGGAAAGAAAGCACAGAGCCCCAGATTTTATGTTGTCCTGGAGAGCTTGCAGAGCACTGGGGAAAGGCAGGCAGAGAATTCCTTGCTAGCACCTTCTCTGTGCCTGGGAAGCAGAAGTGTTCACATTGCTTCGCAAGAATCGCTTTTGTGCAGAAAAGAGTAACACTTGTTCAGAACGAAAGAAAGCACAGAGCCCCAGATTCTATGTTGTCCTGGAGAGCTTGCAGAGCACTGGGGAAAGGCAGGCAGAGAATTCCCTGCTAGCACCTTCTCTGTGCCTGGGAAGCAGAAGTGTTCACATTGCTTCGCAAGAATCGCTTTTGTGCAGAAAACAGTAACACTTGTTCAGAACGAAAGAAAGAACAGAGCCCCAGATTCTATGTTGTCCTGGAGAGCTTGCAGAGCACTGGGGAAAGGCAGGCAGAGAATTCCTTGCTAGCACCTTCTCTGTGCCTGTGAAGCAGAAGTGTTCACATTGCTTCGCAAGAATCGCTTTTGTGCAGAAAACACTAACACTTGTTCAGAAGGAAAGAAAGCACAGAGCCCCAGATTTTATGTTGTCCTGGAGAGCTTGCAGAGCACTGGGGAAAGGCAGGCAGAGAATTCCTTGCTAGCACCTTCTCTGTGCCTGTTCACATTGCTTCGCAAGAATCGCTTTTGTGCAGAAAACAGTAACACTTGTTCAGAACGAAAGAAAGCACAGAGCCCCAGATTTTATGTTGTCCTGGAGAGCTTGCAGAGCACTGGGGAAAGGCAGGCAGAGAATTCCCTGATACCACCTTCTCTGTGCCTGGGAAGCAGAAGTGTTCACATTGCTTCGCAAGAATCGCTTTTGTGCAGAAAACAGTAACACTTGTTCAGAACGAAAGAAAGCACAGAGCCCCAGATTCTATGTTGTCCTGGAGAGCTTGCAGAGCACTGGGGAAAGGCAGGCAGAGAATTCCCTGATAGCACCTTCTCTGTGCCTGGGAAGCAGAAGTGTTCACATTGCTTCGCAAGAATCGCTTTTGTGCAGAAAACAGTAACACTTGTTCAGAACGAAAGAAAGCACAGAGCCCCAGATTTTATGTTGTCCTGGAGAGCTTGCAGAGCACTGGGGAAAGGCAGGCAGAGAATTCCCTGATAGCACCTTCTCTGTGCCTGTTCACATTGCTTCGCAGAATCGCTTTTGTGCAGAAAACACTAACACTTGTTCAGAAGGAAAGAAAGCACAGAGCCCCAGATTTTATGTTGTCCTGGAGAGCTTGCAGAGCACTGGGGAAAGGCAGGCAGAGAATTCCCTGATAGCACCTTCTCTGTGCCTGTTCACATTGCTTCGCAGAATCGCTTTTGTGCAGAAAACACTAACACTTGTTCAGAAGGAAAGAAAGCACAGAGCCCCAGATTTTATGTTGTCCTGGAGAGCTTGCAGAGCACTGGGGAAAGGCAGGCAGAGAATTCCTTGCTAGAACCTTCTCTGTGCCTGGGAAGCAGAAGTGTTCACATTGCTTCGCAGAATCGCTTTTGTGCAGAAAACAGTAACACTTGTTCAGAAGGAAAGAAAGCACAGAGCCCCAGATTTTATGTTGTCCTGGAGAGCTTGCAGAGCACTGGGGAAAGGCAGGCAGAGAATTCCCTGCTAGCACCTTCTCTGTGCCTGGGAAGCAGAAGTGTTCACATTGCTTCGCAAGAATCGCTTTTGTGCAGAAAACAGTAACACTTGTTCAGAACGAAAGAAAGCACAGAGCCCCAGATTCTATGTTGTCCTGGAGAGCTTGCAGAGCACTGGGGAAAGGCAGGCAGAGAATTCCCTGCTAGCACCTTCTCTGTGCCTGGGAAGCAGAAGTGTTCACATTGCTTCGCAAGAATCGCTTTTGTGCAGAAAACAGTAACACTTGTTCAGAAGGAAAGAAAGCACAGAGCCCCAGATTTGCTGTTGTCCTGGAGAGTTTGCAGAGCACTGGGGAAAGGCAGGCAGAGAATTCCTTGCTAGCACCTTCTCTGTGCCTGGGAAGCAGAAGTGTTCACATTGCTTCGCAAGAATCGCTTTTGTGCAGAAAACACTAACACTTGTTCAGAAGGAAAGAAAGCACAGAGCCCCAGATTCTATGTTGTCCTGGAGAGCTTGCAGAGCACTGGGGAAAGGCAGGCAGAGAATTCCCTGATAGCACCTTCTCTGTGCCTGTTCACATTGCTTCGCAGAGTCGCTTTTGTGCAGAAAACAGTAACACTTGTTCAGAAGGAAAGAAAGCACAGAGCCCCAGATTCTATGTTGTCCTGGAGAGCTTGCAGAGCACTGGGGAAAGGCAGGCAGAGAATTCCCTGATAGCACCTTCTCTATGCCTGGGAAGCAGAAGTGTTCACATTGCTTCGCAGAATCACTTTTGTGCAGAAAACAGTAACACTTGTTCAGAAGGAAAGAAAGCACAGAGCCCCAGATTTTATGTTGTCCTGGAGAGCTTGCAGAGCACTGGGGAAAGGCAGGCAGAGAATTCCCTGCTAGCACCTTCTCTGTGCCTGGGAAGCAGAAGTGTTCACATTGCTTCGCAAGAATCGCTTTTGTGCAGAAAATACTAACACTTGTTCAGAACGAAAGAAAGCACAGAGCCCCAGATTCTATGTTGTCCTGGAGAGCTTGCAGAGCACTGGGGAAAGGCAGGCAGAGAATTCCTTGCTAGCACCTTCTCTGTGCCTGGGAAGCAGAAGTGTTCACATTGCTTCGCAAGAATCGCTTTTGTGCAGAAAACAGTAACACTTGTTCAGAAGGAAAGAAAGCACAGAGCCCCAGATTTTATGTTGTCCTGGAGAGCTTGCAGAGCACTGGGGAAAGGCAGGCAGAGAATTCCTTGCTAGAACCTTCTCTGTGCCTGGGAAGCAGAAGTGTTCACATTGCTTCGCAGAATCGCTTTTGTGCAGAAAACAGTAACACTTGTTCAGAAGGAAAGAAAGCACAGAGCCCCAGATTTTATGTTGTCCTGGAGAGCTTGCAGAGCACTGGGGAAAGGCAGGCAGAGAATTCCCTGATAGCACCTTCTCTGTGCCTGTTCACATTGCTTCGCAGAATCGCTTTTGTGCAGAAAACACTAACACTTGTTCAGAAGGAAAGAAAGCACAGAGCCCCAGATTTGCTGTTGTCCTGGAGAGCTTGCAGAGCACTGGGGAAAGGCAGGCAGAGAATTCCTTGCTAGAACCTTCTCTGTGCCTGGGAAGCAGAAGTGTTCACATTGCTTCGCAGAATCGCTTTTGTGCAGAAAACAGTAACACTTGTTCAGAAGGAAAGAAAGCACAGAGCCCCAGATTTTATGTTGTCCTGGAGAGCTTGTAGAGCACTGGGGAAAGGCAGGCAGAGAATTCCCTGCTAGCACCTTCTCTGTGCCTGGGAAGCAGAAGTGTTCACATTGCTTCGCAAGAATCGCTTTTGTGCAGAAAACAGTAACACTTGTTCAGAACGAAAGAAAGCACAGAGCCCCAGATTCTATGTTGTCCTGGAGAGCTTGCAGAGCACTGGGGAAAGGCAGGCAGAGAATTCCCTGCTAGCACCTTCTCTGTGCCTGGGAAGCAGAAGTGTTCACATTGCTTCGCAAGAATCGCTTTTGTGCAGAAAACAGTAACACTTGTTCAGAACGAAAGAAAGCACAGAGCCCCAGATTCTATGTTGTCCTGGAGAGCTTGCAGAGCACTGGGGAAAGGCAGGCAGAGAATTCCCTGATAGCACCTTCTCTGTGCCTGTTCACATTGCTTCGCAGAATCGCTTTTGTGCAGAAAACAGTAACACTTGTTCAGAACGAAAGAAAGCACAGAGCCCCAGATTCTATGTTGTCCTGGAGAGCTTGCAGAGCACTGGGGAAAGGCAGGCAGAGAATTCCCTGCTAGCACCTTCTCTGTGCCTGGGAAGCAGAAGTGTTCACATTGCTTCGCAAGAATCGCTTTTGTGCAGAAAACAGTAACACTTGTTCAGAAGGAAAGAAAGCACAGAGCCCCAGATTCTATGTTGTCCTGGAGAGCTTGCAGAGCACTGGGGAAAGGCAGGCAGAGAATTCCCTGCTAGCACCTTCTCTGTGCCTGGGAAGCAGAAGTGTTCACATTGCTTCGCAAGAATCGCTTTTGTGCAGAAAACAGTAACACTTGTTCAGAATGAAAGAAAGCACAGAGCCCCAGATTCTATGTTGTTCTGGAGAGCTTGCAGAGCACTGGGGAAAGGCAGGCAGAGAATTCCCTGCTAGCACCTTCTCTGTGCCTGGGAAGCAGAAGTGTTCACATTGCTTGGCAGAATAGCTTTTGTGCAGAAAACAGTAACACTTGTTCAGAACGAAAGAAAGCACAGAGCCCCAGATTCTATGTTGTCCTGGAGAGCTTGCAGAGCACTGGGGAATGGCAGGCAGAGAATTCCTTGCTAGCACCTTCTCTGTGCCTGGGAAGCAGAAGTGTTCACATTGCTTCACAAGAATCGCTTTTGTGCAGAAAACACTAACACTTGTTCAGAACGAAATAAAGCACAGAGCCCCAGATTTTATGTTGTCCTGGAGAGCTTGCAGAGCACTGGGGAAAGGGAAACAGAGAATTCCTTGCTAGCACCTTCTCTGTGCCTGGGAAGCAGAAGTGTTCACATTGCTTCGCAGAATTGCTTTTGTGCAGAAAACAGTAACACTTGTTCAGAACGAAAGAAAGAACAGAGCCCCAGATTTTATGTTGTCCTGGAGAGCTTGCAGAGCACTGAGGAAAGGCAGGCAGAGAATTCCCTGCTAGCACCTTCTCTGTGCCTGTTCACATTGCTTCGCAGAATCGCTTTTGTGCAGAAAACAGTAACACTTGTTCAGAATGAAAGAAAGCAAAGAGCCCCAGATATTATGTTGCCCTGGAGAGCTTGCAGAGCACTGGGGAAAGGCAGGCAGAGAATTCCCTGCTAACACCTTCTCTGTGCCTGTTCACATTGCTTCGCAGAATCGCTTTTGTGCAGAAAACAGTAACACTTGTTCAGAACGAAAGAAAGCACAGAGCCCCAGATTCTATGTTGTCCTGGAGAGCTTGCAGAGCACTGGGGAAAGGCAGGCAGAGAATTCCCTGCTAGCACCTTCTCTGTGCCTGGGAAGCAGAAGTGTTCACATTGCTTCACAAGAATCGCTTTTGTGCAGAAAACAGTAACACTTGTTCAGAACGAAAGAAAGCACAGAGCCCCAGATTCTATGTTGTCCTGGAGAGCTTGCAGAGCACTGGGGAAAGGCAGGCAGAGAATTCCTTGCTAGCACCTTCTCTGTGCCTGGGAAGCAGAAGTGTTCACATTGCTTCGCAGAATCGCTTTTGTGCAGAAAACAGTAACACTTGTTCAGAAGGAAAGAAAGCACAGAGCCCCAGATTCTATGTTGTCCTGGAGAGCTTGCAGAGCACTGGGGAAAGGCAGGCAGAGAATTCCTTGCTAGCACCTTCTCTGTGCCTGGGAAGCAGAAGTGTTCACATTGCTTCGCAGAATCGCTTTTGTGCAGAAAACAGTAACACTTGTTCAGAAGGAAAGAAAGCACAGAGCCCCAGATTCTATGTTGTCCTGGAGAGCTTGCAGAGCACTGGGGAAAGGCAGGCAGAGAATTCCCTGCTAGCACCTTCTCTGTGCCTGGGAAGCAGAAGTGTTCACATTGCTTCGCAAGAATCGCTTTTGTGCAGAAAACAGTAACACTTGTTCAGAAGGAAAGAAAGCACAGAGCCCCAGATTTTATGTTGTCCTGGAGAGCTTGCAGAGCACTGGGGAAAGGCAGGCAGAGAATTCCCTGCTAGCACCTTCTCTGTGCCTGGGAAGCAGAAGTGTTCACATTGCTTCGCAAGAATCGCTTTTGTGCAGAAAACAGTAACACTTGTTCAGAAGGAAAGAAAGCACAGAGCCCCAGATTTTATGTTGTCCTGGAGAGCTTGCAGAGCACTGGGGAAAGGCAGGCAGAGAATTCCCTGATAGTACCTTCTCTGTGCCTGGGAAGCAGAAGTGTTCACATTGCTTCGCAGAATCGCTTTTGTGCAGAAAACAGTAACACTTGTTCAGAAGGAAAGAAAGCACAGAGCCCCAGATTCTATGTTGTCCTGGAGAGCTTGCAGAGCACTGGGGAAAGGCAGGCAGAGAATTCCCTGCTAGCACCTTCTCTGTGCCTGGGAAGCAGAAGTGTTCACATTGCTTCGCAGAATCGCTTTTGTGCAGAAAACAGTAACACTTGTTCAGAAGGAAAGAAAGCACAGAGCCCCAGATTTTATGTTGTCCTGGAGAGCTTGCAGAGCACTGGGGAAAGGCAGGCAGAGAATTCCCTGCTAGCACCTTCTCTGTGCCTGGGAAGCAGAAGTGTTCACATTGCTTCGCAGAATCGCTCTTGTGCAGAAAACAGTAACACTTGTTCAGAAGGAAAGAAAGCACAGAGCCCCAGATTTTATGTTGTCCTGGAGAGCTTGCAGAGCACTGGGGAAACGCAGGCAGAGAATTCCCTGATAGCACCTTCTCTGTGCCTGTTCACATTGCTTCGCAGAATCGCTTTTGTGCAGAAAACAGTAACACTTGTTCAGAACGAAAGAAAGCACAGAGCCCCAGATTTTATGTTGTCCTGGAGAGCTTGCAGAGCACTGGGGAAAGGCAAACAGAGAATTTCCTGCTAGCACCTTCTCTGTGCCTGGGAAGCAGAAGTGTTCACATTGCTTCGCAAGAATCGCTTTTGTGCAGAAAACAGTAACACTTGTTCTGAAGGAAAGAAAGCACAGAGCCCCAGATTCTATGTTGTCCTGGAGAGCTTGCAGAGCACTGGGGACAGGCAGGCAGAGAATTCCCTGCTAGCACCTTCTCTGTGCCTGTTCACATTGCTTCGCACAATCGCTTTTGTGCAGAAAACAGTAACACTTGTTCAGAACGAAAGAAAGCACAGAGCCCCAGATTCTATGTTGTCCTGGAGAGCTTGCAGAGCACTGGGGAAAGGCAGGCAGAGAATTCCCTGATAGCACCTTCTCTGTGCCTGGGAAGCAGAAGTGTTCACATTGCTTCGCAAGAATCGCTTTTGTGCAGAAAACACTAACACTTGTTCAGAACGAAAGAAAGCACAGAGCCCCAGATTTTATGTTGTCCTGGAGAGCTTGCAGAGCACTGGGGAAAGGCAAACAGAGAATTCCTTGCTAGCACCTTCTCTGTGCCTGGGAAGCAGAAGTGTTCACATTGCTTCGCAGAATCGCTTTTGTGCAGAAAACAGTAACACTTCTTCAGAATGAAAGAAAGAACAGAGCCCCAGATTCTATGTTGTCCTGGAGAGCTTGCACAGCACTCGGGAAAGGCAGGCAGAGAATTCCCTGATAGCACCTTCTCTGTGCCTGTTCACATTGCTTCGCAGAATCGCTTTTGTGCAGAAAACAGTAACACTTGTTCAGAATGAAAGAAAGCAAAGAGCCCCAGATTTTATGTTGCCCTGGAGAGCTTGCAGAGCACTGGGGAAAGGCAGGCAGAGAATTCCCTGCTAGCACCTTCTCTGTGCCTGGGAAGCAGAAGTGTTCACATTGCTTCGCAAGAATCGCTTTTGTGCAGAAAACAGTAACACTTGTTCAGAACGAAAGAAAGCACAGAGCCCCAGATTCTATGTTGTCCTGGAGAGCTTGCAGAGCACTGGGGAAAGGCAGGCAGAGAATTCCCTGCTAGCACCTTCTCTGTGCCTGGGAAGCAGAAGTGTTCACATTGCTTCGCAAGAATCGCTTTTGTGCAGAAAACACTAACACTTGTTCAGAAGGAAAGAAAGCACAGAGCCCCAGATTTGCTGTTGTCCTGGAGAGCTTGCAGAGCACTGGGGAAAGGCAGGCAGAGAATTCCCTGCTAGCACCTTCTCTGTGCCTGTTCACATTGCTTCGCAGAATCGCTTTTGTGCAGAAAACAGTAACACTTGTTCAGAATGAAAGAAAGCAAAGAGCCCCAGATATTATGTTGCCCTGGAGAGCTTGCAGAGCACTGGGGAAAGGCAGGCAGAGAATTCCCTGCTAGCACCTTCTCTGTGCCTGGGAAGCAGAAGTGTTCACATTGCTTCGCAAGAATCGCTTTTGTGCAGAAAACACTAACACTTGTTCAGAACGAAAGAAAGAACAGAGCCCCAGATTTTATGTTGTCCTGGAGAGCTTGCAGAGCACTGGGGAAAGGCAAACAGAGAATTCCTTGCTAGCACCTTCTCTGTGCCTGGGAAGCAGAAGTGTTCACATTGCTTCGCAGAATCGCTTTTGTGCAGAAAACAGTAACACTTCTTCAGAACGAAAGAAAGAACAAAGCCCCAGATTTTATGTTGTCCTGGAGAGCTTGCACAGCACTGGGGAAAGGCAGGCAGAGAATTCCCTGATAGCACCTTCTCTGTGCCTGTTCACATTGCTTCGCAGAATCGCTTTTGTGCAGAAAACAGTAACACTTGTTCAGAATGAAAGAAAGCAAAGAGCCCCAGATATTATGTTGCCCTGGAGAGCTTGCAGAGCACTGGGGAAAGGCAGGCAGAGAATTCCCTGATAGCACCTTCTCTGTGCCTGGGAAGCAGAAGTGTTCACTTTGCTTCGCAAGAATCGCTTTTGTGCAGAAAACAGTAACACTTGTTCAGAACGAAAGAAAGCACAGAGCCCCAGATTTTATGTTGTCCTGGAGAGCTTGCAGAGCACTGGGGACAGGCAGGCAGAGAATTCCCTGCTAGCACCTTCTCTGTGCCTGTTCACATTGCTTCGCAGAATCGCTTTTGTGCAGAAACCACTAACACTTGTTCAGAAGGAAAGAAAGCACAGAGCCCCAGATTCTGTGTTGTCCTGGAGAGCTTGCAGAGCACTGGGGAAAGGCAGGCAGAGAATTCCCTGCTAGCACCTTCTCTGTGCCTGGGAAGCAGAAGTGTTCACATTGCTTGGCAGAATAGCTTTTGTGCAGAAAACAGTAACACTTGTTCAGAACGAAAGAAAGCACAGAGCCCCAGATTCTATGTTGTCCTGGAGAGCTTGCAGAGCACTGGGGAAAGGCAGGCAGAGAATTCCTTGCTAGCACCTTCTCTGTGCCTGGGAAGCAGAAGTGTTCACATTGCTTCGCAAGAATCGCTTTTGTGCAGAAAACACTAACACTTGTTCAGAAGGAAAGAAAGCACAGAGCCCCATATTCTATGTTGTCCTGGAGAGCTTGCAGAGCACTGGGGAAAGGCAGGCAGAGAATTCCGTGATAGCACCTTCTCTGTGCCTGTTCACATTGCTTCGCAGAATCGCTTTTGTGCAGAAAACAGTAACACTTGTTCAGAATGAAAGAAAGCAAAGAACCCCAGATATTATGTTGCCCTGGAGAGCTTGCAGAGCACTGGGGAAAGGCAGGCAGAGAATTCCCTGCTAGCACCTTCTCTGTGCCTGGGAAGCAGAAGTGTTCACATTGCTTCGCAAGAATCGCTTTTGTGCAGAAAACACTAACACTTGTTCAGAACGAAAGAAAGCACAGAGCCCCAGATTTTATGTTGTCCTGGAGAGCTTGCAGAGCACTGGGGAAAGGCAGGCAGAGAATTCCCTGCTAGCACCTTCTCTGGGCCTGGGAAGCAGAAGTGTTCACATTGCTTCGCAAGAATCGCTTTTGTGCAGAAAACAGTAACACTTGTTCAGAACGAAAGAAAGCACAGAGCCCCAGATTCTATGTTGTCCTGGAGAGCTTGCAGAGCACTGGGGAAAGGCAGGCAGAGAATTCCCTGCTAGCACCTTCTCTGTGCATGTTCACATTGCTTCGCAGAATCGCTTTTGTGCAGAAAACAGTAACACTTGTTCAGAAGGAAAGAAAGCACAGAGCCCCAGATTTTATGTTGTCCTGGAGAGCTTGCAGAGCACTGGGGAAAGGCAGGCAGAGAATTCCCTGATAGCACCTTCTCTGTGCCTGGGAAGCAGAAGTGTTCACATTGCTTCGCAAGAATCGCTTTTGTGCAGAAAAGAGTAACACTTGTTCAGAACGAAAGAAAGCACAGAGCCCCAGATTCTATGTTGTCCTGGAGAGCTTGCAGAGCACTGGGGAAAGGCAGGCAGAGAATTCCCTGATAGCACCTTCTCTGTGCCTGGGAAGCAGAAGTGTTCACATTGCTTCGCAAGAATCGCTTTTGTGCAGAAAACAGTAACACTTGTTCAGAAGGAAAGAAAGCACAGAGCCCCAGATTCTATGTTGTCCTGGAGAGCTTGCAGAGCACTGGGGAAAGGCAGGCAGAGAATTCCTTGCTAGCACCTTCTCTGTGCCTGTGAAGCAGAAGTGTTCACATTGCTTCGCAAGAATCGCTTTTGTGCAGAAAACACTAACACTTGTTCAGAAGGAAAGAAAGCACAGAGCCCCAGATTTTATGTTGTCCTGGAGAGCTTGCAGAGCACTGGGGAAAGGCAGGCAGAGAATTCCCTGCTAGCACCTTCTCTGTGCCTGGGAAGCAGAAGTGTTCACATTGCTTCGCAAGAATCGCTTTTGTGCAGAAAACAGTAACACTTGTTCAGAACGAAAGAAAGCACAGAGCCCCAGATTCTATGTTGTCCTGGAGAGCTTGCAGAGCACTGGGGAAAGGCAGGCAGAGAATTCCCTGATAGCACCTTCTCTGTGCCTGGGAAGCAGAAGTGTTCACATTGCTTCGCAAGAATTGCTTTTGTGCAGAAAACAGTAACACTTGTTCAGAAGGAAAGAAAGCACAGAGCCCCAGATTCTATGTTGTCCTGGAGAGCTTGCAGAGCACTGAGGACAGGCAGGCAGAGAATTCCCTGATAGCACCTTCTCTGTGCCTGTTCACATTGCTTCGCACAATCGCTTTTGTGCAGAAAACAGTAACACTTGTTCAGAACGAAAGAAAGCACAGAGCCCCAGATTCTATGTTGTCCTGGAGAGCTTGCAGAGCACTGGGGAAAGGCAGGCAGAGAATTCCTTGCTAGCACCTTCTCTGTGCCTGGGAAGCAGAAGTGTTCACATTGCTTCGCAGAATCGCTTTTGTGCAGAAAACAGTAACACTTGTTCAGAAGGAAAGAAAGCACAGAGCCCCAGATTCTATGTTGTCCTGGAGAGCTTGCAGAGCACTGGGGAAAGGCAGGCAGAGAATTCCCTGCTAGCACCTTCTCTGTGCCTGGGAAGCAGAAGTGTTCACATTGCTTCGCAAGAATCGCTTTTGTGCAGAAAACAGTAACACTTGTTCAGAAGGAAAGAAAGCACAGAGCCCCAGATTTTATGTTGTCCTGGAGAGCTTGCAGAGCACTGGGGAAAGGCAGGCAGAGAATTCCCTGATAGTACCTTCTCTGTGCCTGGGAAGCAGAAGTGTTCACATTGCTTCGCGGAATCGCTTTTGTGCAGAAAACAGTAACACTTGTTCAGAAGGAAAGAAAGCACAGAGCCCCAGATTCTATGTTGTCCTGGAGAGCTTGCAGAGCACTGGGGACAGGCAGGCAGAGAATTCCCTGCTAGCACCTTCTCTGTGCCTGGGAAGCAGAAGTGTTCACATTGCTTCGCAGAATCGCTTTTGTGCAGAAAACAGTAACACTTGTTCAGAAGGAAAGAAAGCACAGAGCCCCAGATTTTATGTTGTCCTGGAGAGCTTGCAGAGCACTGGGGAAAGGCAGGCAGAGAATTCCCTGCTAGCACCTTCTCTGTGCCTGGGAAGCAGAAGTGTTCACATTGCTTCGCAGAATCGCTCTTGTGCAGAAAACAGTAACACTTGTTCAGAAGGAAAGAAAGCACAGAGCCCCAGATTTTATGTTGTCCTGGAGAGCTTGCAGAGCACTGGGGAAACGCAGGCAGAGAATTCCCTGATAGCACCTTCTCTGTGCCTGTTCACATTGCTTCGCAGAATCGCTTTTGTGCAGAAAACAGTAACACTTGTTCAGAACGAAAGAAAGCACAGAGCCCCAGATTTGCTGTTGTCCTGGAGAGCTTGCAGAGCACTGGGGAAAGGCAAACAGAGAATTTCCTGCTAGCACCTTCTCTGTGCCTGGGAAGCAGAAGTGTTCACATTGCTTCGCAAGAATCGCTTTTGTGCAGAAAACAGTAACACTTGTTCTGAAGGAAAGAAAGCACAGAGCCCCAGATTCTATGTTGTCCTGGAGAGCTTGCAGAGCACTGGGGACAGGCAGGCAGAGAATTCCCTGCTAGCACCTTCTCTGTGCCTGTTCACATTGCTTCGCACAATCGCTTTTGTGCAGAAAACAGTAACACTTGTTCAGAACGAAAGAAAGCACAGAGCCCCAGATTCTATGTTGTCCTGGAGAGCTTGCAGAGCACTGGGGAAAGGCAGGCAGAGAATTCCCTGCTAGCACCTTCTCTGTGCCTGGGAAGCAGAAGTGTTCACATTGCTTCGCAAGAATCGCTTTTGTGCAGAAAACACTAACACTTGTTCAGAACGAAAGAAAGCACAGAGCCCCAGATTTTATGTTGTCCTGGAGAGCTTGCAGAGCACTGGGGAAAGGCAAACAGAGAATTCCTTGCTAGCACCTTCTCTGTGCCTGGGAAGCAGAAGTGTTCACATTGCTTCGCAGAATCGCTTTTGTGCAGAAAACAGTAACACTTCTTCAGAACGAAAGAAAGAACAGAGCCCCAGATTCTATGTTGTCCTGGAGAGCTTGCACAGCACTGGGGAAAGGCAGGCAGAGAATTCCCTGATAGCACCTTCTCTGTGCCTGTTCACATTGCTTCGCAGAATCGCTTTTGTGCAGAAAACAGTAACACTTGTTCAGAATGAAAGAAAGCAAAGAGCCCCAGATTTTATGTTGCCCTGGAGAGCTTGCAGAGCACTGGGGAAAGGCAGGCAGAGAATTCCCTGCTAGCACCTTCTCTGTGCCTGGGAAGCAGAAGTGTTCACATTGCTTCGCAAGAATCGCTTTTGTGCAGAAAACAGTAACACTTGTTCAGAACGAAAGAAAGCACAGAGCCCCAGATTCTATGTTGTCCTGGAGAGCTTGCAGAGCACTGGGGAAAGGCAGGCAGAGAATTCCCTGCTAGCACCTTCTCTGTGCCTGGGAAGCAGAAGTGTTCACATTGCTTCGCAAGAATCGCTTTTGTGCAGAAAACACTAACACTTGTTCAGAAGGAAAGAAAGCACAGAGCCCCAGATTTGCTGTTGTCCTGGAGAGCTTGCAGAGCACTGGGGAAAGGCAGGCAGAGAATTCCCTGCTAGCACCTTCTCTGTGCCTGTTCACATTGCTTCGCAGAATCGCTTTTGTGCAGAAAACAGTAACACTTGTTCAGAATGAAAGAAAGCAAAGAGCCCCAGATATTATGTTGCCCTGGAGAGCTTGCAGAGCACTGGGGAAAGGCAGGCAGAGAATTCCCTGCTAGCACCTTCTCTGTGCCTGGGAAGCAGAAGTGTTCACATTGCTTCGCAAGAATCGCTTTTGTGCAGAAAACACTAACACTTGTTCAGAACGAAAGAAAGAACAGAGCCCCAGATTTTATGTTGTCCTGGAGAGCTTGCAGAGCACTGGGGAAAGGCAAACAGAGAATTCCTTGCTAGCACCTTCTCTGTGCCTGGGAAGCAGAAGTGTTCACATTGCTTCGCAGAATCGCTTTTGTGCAGAAAACAGTAACACTTCTTCAGAACGAAAGAAAGAACAAAGCCCCAGATTTTATGTTGTCCTGGAGAGCTTGCACAGCACTGGGGAAAGGCAGGCAGAGAATTCCCTGATAGCACCTTCTCTGTGCCTGTTCACATTGCTTCGCAGAATCGCTTTTGTGCAGAAAACAGTAACACTTGTTCAGAATGAAAGAAAGCAAAGAGCCCCAGATATTATGTTGCCCTGGAGAGCTTGCAGAGCACTGGGGAAAGGCAGGCAGAGAATTCCCTGATAGCACCTTCTCTGTGCCTGGGAAGCAGAAGTGTTCACTTTGCTTCGCAAGAATCGCTTTTGTGCAGAAAACAGTAACACTTGTTCAGAACGAAAGAAAGCACAGAGCCCCAGATTTTATGTTGTCCTGGAGAGCTTGCAGAGCACTGGGGACAGGCAGGCAGAGAATTCCCTGCTAGCACCTTCTCTGTGCCTGTTCACATTGCTTCGCAGAATCGCTTTTGTGCAGAAAACAGTAACACTTGTTCAGAACGAAAGAAAGCACAGAGCCCCAGATTCTATGTTGTCCTGGAGAGCTTGCAGAGCACTGGGGAAAGGCAGGCAGAGAATTCCCTGCTAGCACCTTCTCTGTGCCTGTTCACATTGCTTCGCAGAATCGCTTTTGTGCAGAAACCACTAACACTTGTTCAGAAGGAAAGAAAGCACAGAGCCCCAGATTCTGTGTTGTCCTGGAGAGCTTGCAGAGCACTGGGGAAAGGCAGGCAGAGAATTCCCTGCTAGCACCTTCTCTGTGCCTGGGAAGCAGAAGTGTTCACATTGCTTGGCAGAATAGCTTTTGTGCAGAAAACAGTAACACTTGTTCAGAACGAAAGAAAGCACAGAGCCCCAGATTCTATGTTGTCCTGGAGAGCTTGCAGAGCACTGGGGAAAGGCAGGCAGAGAATTCCTTGCTAGCACCTTCTCTGTGCCTGGGAAGCAGAAGTGTTCACATTGCTTCGCAAGAATCGCTTTTGTGCAGAAAACACTAACACTTGTTCAGAAGGAAAGAAAGCACAGAGCCCCATATTCTATGTTGTCCTGGAGAGCTTGCAGAGCACTGGGGAAAGGCAGGCAGAGAATTCCGTGATAGCACCTTCTCTGTGCCTGTTCACATTGCTTCGCAGAATCGCTTTTGTGCAGAAAACAGTAACACTTGTTCAGAATGAAAGAAAGCAAAGAACCCCAGATATTATGTTGCCCTGGAGAGCTTGCAGAGCACTGGGGAAAGGCAGGCAGAGAATTCCCTGCTAGCACCTTCTCTGTGCCTGGGAAGCAGAAGTGTTCACATTGCTTCGCAAGAATCGCTTTTGTGCAGAAAACACTAACACTTGTTCAGAACGAAAGAAAGCACAGAGCCCCAGATTTTATGTTGTCCTGGAGAGCTTGCAGAGCACTGGGGAAAGGCAGGCAGAGAATTCCCTGCTAGCACCTTCTCTGGGCCTGGGAAGCAGAAGTGTTCACATTGCTTCGCAAGAATCGCTTTTGTGCAGAAAACAGTAACACTTGTTCAGAACGAAAGAAAGCACAGAGCCCCAGATTCTATGTTGTCCTGGAGAGCTTGCAGAGCACTGGGGAAAGGCAGGCAGAGAATTCCCTGCTAGCACCTTCTCTGTGCATGTTCACATTGCTTCGCAGAATCGCTTTTGTGCAGAAAACAGTAACACTTGTTCAGAAGGAAAGAAAGCACAGAGCCCCAGATTTTATGTTGTCCTGGAGAGCTTGCAGAGCACTGGGGAAAGGCAGGCAGAGAATTCCTTGCTAGCACCTTCTCTGTGCCTGGGAAGCAGAAGTGTTCACATTGCTTCGCAAGAATCGCTTTTGTGCAGAAAAGAGTAACACTTGTTCAGAACGAAAGAAAGCACAGAGCCCCAGATTCTATGTTGTCCTGGAGAGCTTGCAGAGCACTGGGGAAAGGCAGGCAGAGAATTCCCTGATAGCACCTTCTCTGTGCCTGGGAAGCAGAAGTGTTCACATTGCTTCGCAAGAATCGCTTTTGTGCAGAAAACAGTAACACTTGTTCAGAACGAAAGAAAGAACAGAGCCCCAGATTCTATGTTGTCCTGGAGAGCTTGCAGAGCACTGGGGAAAGGCAGGCAGAGAATTCCTTGCTAGCACCTTCTCTGTGCCTGTGAAGCAGAAGTGTTCACATTGCTTCGCAAGAATCGCTTTTGTGCAGAAAACACTAACACTTGTTCAGAAGGAAAGAAAGCACAGAGCCCCAGATTTTATGTTGTCCTGGAGAGCTTGCAGAGCACTGGGGAAAGGCAGGCAGAGAATTCCTTGCTAGCACCTTCTCTGTGCCTGTTCACATTGCTTCGCAAGAATCGCTTTTGTGCAGAAAACAGTAACACTTGTTCAGAACGAAAGAAAGCACAGAGCCCCAGATTTTATGTTGTCCTGGAGAGCTTGCAGAGCACTGGGGAAAGGCAGGCAGAGAATTCCCTGATACCACCTTCTCTGTGCCTGGGAAGCAGAAGTGTTCACATTGCTTCGCAAGAATCGCTTTTGTGCAGAAAACAGTAACACTTGTTCAGAACGAAAGAAAGCACAGAGCCCCAGATTCTATGTTGTCCTGGAGAGCTTGCAGAGCACTGGGGAAAGGCAGGCAGAGAATTCCCTGATAGCACCTTCTCTGTGCCTGGGAAGCAGAAGTGTTCACATTGCTTCGCAAGAATCGCTTTTGTGCAGAAAACAGTAACACTTGTTCAGAACGAAAGAAAGCACAGAGCCCCAGATTTTATGTTGTCCTGGAGAGCTTGCAGAGCACTGGGGAAAGGCAGGCAGAGAATTCCCTGATAGCACCTTCTCTGTGCCTGTTCACATTGCTTCGCAGAATCGCTTTTGTGCAGAAAACACTAACACTTGTTCAGAAGGAAAGAAAGCACAGAGCCCCAGATTTTATGTTGTCCTGGAGAGCTTGCAGAGCACTGGGGAAAGGCAGGCAGAGAATTCCCTGATAGCACCTTCTCTGTGCCTGTTCACATTGCTTCGCAGAATCGCTTTTGTGCAGAAAACACTAACACTTGTTCAGAAGGAAAGAAAGCACAGAGCCCCAGATTTTATGTTGTCCTGGAGAGCTTGCAGAGCACTGGGGAAAGGCAGGCAGAGAATTCCTTGCTAGAACCTTCTCTGTGCCTGGGAAGCAGAAGTGTTCACATTGCTTCGCAGAATCGCTTTTGTGCAGAAAACAGTAACACTTGTTCAGAAGGAAAGAAAGCACAGAGCCCCAGATTTTATGTTGTCCTGGAGAGCTTGCAGAGCACTGGGGAAAGGCAGGCAGAGAATTCCCTGCTAGCACCTTCTCTGTGCCTGGGAAGCAGAAGTGTTCACATTGCTTCGCAAGAATCGCTTTTGTGCAGAAAACAGTAACACTTGTTCAGAACGAAAGAAAGCACAGAGCCCCAGATTCTATGTTGTCCTGGAGAGCTTGCAGAGCACTGGGGAAAGGCAGGCAGAGAATTCCCTGCTAGCACCTTCTCTGTGCCTGGGAAGCAGAAGTGTTCACATTGCTTCGCAAGAATCGCTTTTGTGCAGAAAACAGTAACACTTGTTCAGAAGGAAAGAAAGCACAGAGCCCCAGATTTGCTGTTGTCCTGGAGAGTTTGCAGAGCACTGGGGAAAGGCAGGCAGAGAATTCCTTGCTAGCACCTTCTCTGTGCCTGGGAAGCAGAAGTGTTCACATTGCTTCGCAAGAATCGCTTTTGTGCAGAAAACACTAACACTTGTTCAGAAGGAAAGAAAGCACAGAGCCCCAGATTCTATGTTGTCCTGGAGAGCTTGCAGAGCACTGGGGAAAGGCAGGCAGAGAATTCCCTGATAGCACCTTCTCTGTGCCTGTTCACATTGCTTCGCAGAGTCGCTTTTGTGCAGAAAACAGTAACACTTGTTCAGAAGGAAAGAAAGCACAGAGCCCCAGATTCTATGTTGTCCTGGAGAGCTTGCAGAGCACTGGGGAAAGGCAGGCAGAGAATTCCCTGATAGCACCTTCTCTATGCCTGGGAAGCAGAAGTGTTCACATTGCTTCGCAGAATCACTTTTGTGCAGAAAACAGTAACACTTGTTCAGAAGGAAAGAAAGCACAGAGCCCCAGATTTTATGTTGTCCTGGAGAGCTTGCAGAGCACTGGGGAAAGGCAGGCAGAGAATTCCCTGCTAGCACCTTCTCTGTGCCTGGGAAGCAGAAGTGTTCACATTGCTTCGCAAGAATCGCTTTTGTGCAGAAAATACTAACACTTGTTCAGAACGAAAGAAAGCACAGAGCCCCAGATTCTATGTTGTCCTGGAGAGCTTGCAGAGCACTGGGGAAAGGCAGGCAGAGAATTCCTTGCTAGCACCTTCTCTGTGCCTGGGAAGCAGAAGTGTTCACATTGCTTCGCAAGAATCGCTTTTGTGCAGAAAACAGTAACACTTGTTCAGAAGGAAAGAAAGCACAGAGCCCCAGATTTTATGTTGTCCTGGAGAGCTTGCAGAGCACTGGGGAAAGGCAGGCAGAGAATTCCTTGCTAGAACCTTCTCTGTGCCTGGGAAGCAGAAGTGTTCACATTGCTTCGCAGAATCGCTTTTGTGCAGAAAACAGTAACACTTGTTCAGAAGGAAAGAAAGCACAGAGCCCCAGATTTTATGTTGTCCTGGAGAGCTTGCAGAGCACTGGGGAAAGGCAGGCAGAGAATTCCCTGATAGCACCTTCTCTGTGCCTGTTCACATTGCTTCGCAGAATCGCTTTTGTGCAGAAAACACTAACACTTGTTCAGAAGGAAAGAAAGCACAGAGCCCCAGATTTGCTGTTGTCCTGGAGAGCTTGCAGAGCACTGGGGAAAGGCAGGCAGAGAATTCCTTGCTAGAACCTTCTCTGTGCCTGGGAAGCAGAAGTGTTCACATTGCTTCGCAAGAATCGCTTTTGTGCAGAAAACAGTAACACTTGTTCAGAAGGAAAGAAAGCACAGAGCCCCAGATTTTATGTTGTCCTGGAGAGCTTGCAGAGCACTGGGGAAAGGCAGGCAGAGAATTCCCTGCTAGCACCTTCTCTGTGCCTGGGAAGCAGAAGTGTTCACATTGCTTCGCAAGAATCGCTTTTGTGCAGAAAACAGTAACACTTGTTCAGAACGAAAGAAAGCACAGAGCCCCAGATTCTATGTTGTCCTGGAGAGCTTGCAGAGCACTGGGGAAAGGCAGGCAGAGAATTCCCTGCTAGCACCTTCTCTGTGCCTGGGAAGCAGAAGTGTTCACATTGCTTCGCAAGAATCGCTTTTGTGCAGAAAACAGTAACACTTGTTCAGAACGAAAGAAAGCACAGAGCCCCAGATTCTATGTTGTCCTGGAGAGCTTGCAGAGCACTGGGGAAAGGCAGGCAGAGAATTCCCTGATAGCACCTTCTCTGTGCCTGTTCACATTGCTTCGCAGAATCGCTTTTGTGCAGAAAACAGTAACACTTGTTCAGAACGAAAGAAAGCACAGAGCCCCAGATTCTATGTTGTCCTGGAGAGCTTGCAGAGCACTGGGGAAAGGCAGGCAGAGAATTCCCTGATAGCACCTTCTCTGTGCCTGGGAAGCAGAAGTGTTCACATTGCTTCGCAAGAATCGCTTTTGTGCAGAAAACAGTAACACTTGTTCAGAACGAAAGAAAGCACAGAGCCCCAGATTCTATGTTGTCCTGGAGAGCTTGCAGAGCACTGGGGAAAGGCAGGCAGAGAATTCCCTGATAGCACCTTCTCTGTGCCTGGGAAGCAGAAGTGTTCACATTGCTTCGCAAGAATTGCTTTTGTGCAGAAAACAGTAACACTTGTTCAGAAGGAAAGAAAGCACAGAGCCCCAGATTCTATGTTGTCCTGGAGAGCTTGCAGAGCACTGAGGACAGGCAGGCAGAGAATTCCCTGATAGCACCTTCTCTGTGCCTGTTCACATTGCTTCGCAGAATCGCTTTTGTGCAGAAAACAGTAACACTTGTTCAGAACGAAAGAAAGCACAGAGCCCCAGATTCTATGTTGTCCTGGAGAGCTTGCAGAGCACTGGGGAAAGGCAGGCAGAGAATTCCCTGATAGCACCTTCTCTATGCCTGGGAATCAGAAGTGTTCACATTGCTTCGCAGAATCGCTTTTGTGCAGAAAACAGTAACACTTGTTCAGAAGGAAAGAAAGCACAGAGCCCCAGATTTTATGTTGTCCTGGAGAGCTTGCAGAGCACTGGGGAAAGGCAGGCAGAGAATTCCCTGATAGCACCTTCTCTGTGCCTGTTCACATTGCTTCACAGAATCGCTTTTGTGCAGAAAACAGTAACACTTGTTCAGAACGAAAGAAAGCACAGAGCCCCAGATTTGCTGTTGTCCTGGAGAGTTTGCAGAGCACTGGGGAAAGGCAGGCAGAGAATTCCTTGCTAGCACCTTCTCTGTGCCTGGGAAGCAGAAGTGTTCACATTGCTTCGCAAGAATCGCTTTTGTGCAGAAAACACTAACACTTGTTCAGAACGAAAGAAAGCACAGAGCCCCAGATTCTATGTTGTCCTGGAGAGCTTGCAGAGCACTGAGGACAGGCAGGCAGAGAATTCCCTGATAGCACCTTCTCTGTGCCTGTTCACATTGCTTCGCAGAGTCGCTTTTGTGCAGAAAACAGTAACACTTGTTCAGAAGGAAAGAAAGCACAGAGCCCCAGATTCTATGTTGTCCTGGAGAGCTTGCAGAGCACTGGGGAAAGGCAGGCAGAGAATTCCCTGATAGCACCTTCTCTATGCCTGGGAAGCAGAAGTGTTCACATTGCTTCGCAGAATCACTTTTGTGCAGAAAACAGTAACACTTGTTCAGAAGGAAAGAAAGCACAGAGCCCCAGATTTTATGTTGTCCTGGAGAGCTTGCAGAGCACTGGGGAAAGGCAGGCAGAGAATTCCCTGCTAGCACCTTCTCTGTGCCTGGGAAGCAGAAGTGTTCACATTGCTTCGCAAGAATCGCTTTTGTGCAGAAAATACTAACACTTGTTCAGAACGAAAGAAAGCACAGAGCCCCAGATTCTATGTTGTCCTGGAGAGCTTGCAGAGCACTGGGGAAAGGCAGGCAGAGAATTCCTTGCTAGCACCTTCTCTGTGCCTGGGAAGCAGAAGTGTTCACATTGCTTCGCAAGAATCGCTTTTGTGCAGAAAACAGTAACACTTGTTCAGAAGGAAAGAAAGCACAGAGCCCCAGATTTTATGTTGTCCTGGAGAGCTTGCAGAGCACTGGGGAAAGGCAGGCAGAGAATTCCTTGCTAGCACCTTCTCTGTGCCTGGGAAGCAGAAGTGTTCACATTGCTTCGCAGAATCGCTTTTGTGCAGAAAACAGTAACACTTGTTCAGAAGGAAAGAAAGCACAGAGCCCCAGATTTTATGTTGTCCTGGAGAGCTTGCAGAGCACTGGGGAAAGGCAGGCAGAGAATTCCCTGCTAGCACCTTCTCTGTGCCTGGGAAGCAGAAGTGTTCACATTGCTTCGCAAGAATTGCTTTTTTGCAGAAAACACTAACACTTGTTCAGAAGGAAAGAAAGCACAGAGCCCCAGATTTTATGTTGTCCTGGAGAGCTTGCAGAGCACTGGGGAAAGGCAGGCAGAGAATTCCCTGATAGCACCTTCTCTGTGCCTGTTCACATTGCTTCGCAGAATCGCTTTTGTGCAGAAAACACTAACACTTGTTCAGAAGGAAAGAAAGCACAGAGCCCCAGATTTGCTGTTGTCCTGGAGAGCTTGCAGAGCACTGGGGAAAGGCAGGCAGAGAATTCCTTGCTAGAACCTTCTCTGTGCCTGGGAAGCAGAAGTGTTCACATTGCTTCGCAGAATCGCTTTTGTGCAGAAAACAGTAACACTTGTTCAGAAGGAAAGAAAGCACAGAGCCCCAGATTTTATGTTGTCCTGGAGAGCTTGTAGAGCACTGGGGAAAGGCAGGCAGAGAATTCCCTGCTAGCACCTTCTCTGTGCCTGGGAAGCAGAAGTGTTCACATTGCTTCGCAAGAATCGCTTTTGTGCAGAAAACAGTAACACTTGTTCAGAACGAAAGAAAGCACAGAGCCCCAGATTCTATGTTGTCCTGGAGAGCTTGCAGAGCACTGGGGAAAGGCAGGCAGAGAATTCCCTGCTAGCACCTTCTCTGTGCCTGGGAAGCAGAAGTGTTCACATTGCTTCGCAAGAATCGCTTTTGTGCAGAAAACAGTAACACTTGTTCAGAACGAAAGAAAGCACAGAGCCCCAGATTCTATGTTGTCCTGGAGAGCTTGCAGAGCACTGGGGAAAGGCAGGCAGAGAATTCCCTGATAGCACCTTCTCTGTGCCTGTTCACATTGCTTCGCAGAATCGCTTTTGTGCAGAAAACAGTAACACTTGTTCAGAACGAAAGAAAGCACAGAGCCCCAGATTCTATGTTGTCCTGGAGAGCTTGCAGAGCACTGGGGAAAGGCAGGCAGAGAATTCCCTGCTAGCACCTTCTCTGTGCCTGGGAAGCAGAAGTGTTCACATTGCTTCGCAAGAATCGCTTTTGTGCAGAAAACAGTAACACTTGTTCAGAAGGAAAGAAAGCACAGAGCCCCAGATTCTATGTTGTCCTGGAGAGCTTGCAGAGCACTGGGGAAAGGCAGGCAGAGAATTCCCTGCTAGCACCTTCTCTGTGCCTGGGAAGCAGAAGTGTTCACATTGCTTCGCAAGAATCGCTTTTGTGCAGAAAACAGTAACACTTGTTCAGAATGAAAGAAAGCACAGAGCCCCAGATTCTATGTTGTTCTGGAGAGCTTGCAGAGCACTGGGGAAAGGCAGGCAGAGAATTCCCTGCTAGCACCTTCTCTGTGCCTGGGAAGCAGAAGTGTTCACATTGCTTGGCAGAATAGCTTTTGTGCAGAAAACAGTAACACTTGTTCAGAACGAAAGAAAGCACAGAGCCCCAGATTCTATGTTGTCCTGGAGAGCTTGCAGAGCACTGGGGAATGGCAGGCAGAGAATTCCTTGCTAGCACCTTCTCTGTGCCTGGGAAGCAGAAGTGTTCACATTGCTTCACAAGAATCGCTTTTGTGCAGAAAACACTAACACTTGTTCAGAACGAAATAAAGCACAGAGCCCCAGATTTTATGTTGTCCTGGAGAGCTTGCAGAGCACTGGGGAAAGGGAAACAGAGAATTCCTTGCTAGCACCTTCTCTGTGCCTGGGAAGCAGAAGTGTTCACATTGCTTCGCAGAATTGCTTTTGTGCAGAAAACAGTAACACTTGTTCAGAACGAAAGAAAGAACAGAGCCCCAGATTTTATGTTGTCCTGGAGAGCTTGCAGAGCACTGAGGAAAGGCAGGCAGAGAATTCCCTGCTAGCACCTTCTCTGTGCCTGTTCACATTGCTTCGCAGAATCGCTTTTGTGCAGAAAACAGTAACACTTGTTCAGAATGAAAGAAAGCAAAGAGCCCCAGATATTATGTTGCCCTGGAGAGCTTGCAGAGCACTGGGGAAAGGCAGGCAGAGAATTCCCTGCTAACACCTTCTCTGTGCCTGTTCACATTGCTTCGCAGAATCGCTTTTGTGCAGAAAACACTAACACTTGTTCAGAAGGAAAGAAAGCACAGAGCCCCAGATTTGCTGTTGTCCTGGAGAGCTTGCAGAGCACTGGGGAAAGGCAGGCAGAGAATTCCCTGATAGTACCTTCTCTGTGCCTGGGAAGCAGAAGTGTTCACATTGCTTCGCGGAATCGCTTTTGTGCAGAAAACAGTAACACTTGTTCAGAAGGAAAGAAAGCACAGAGCCCCAGATTCTATGTTGTCCTGGAGAGCTTGCAGAGCACTGGGGACAGGCAGGCAGAGAATTCCCTGCTAGCACCTTCTCTGTGCCTGGGAAGCAGAAGTGTTCACATTGCTTCGCAGAATCGCTTTTGTGCAGAAAACAGTAACACTTGTTCAGAAGGAAAGAAAGCACAGAGCCCCAGATTTTATGTTGTCCTGGAGAGCTTGCAGAGCACTGGGGAAAGGCAGGCAGAGAATTCCCTGCTAGCACCTTCTCTGTGCCTGGGAAGCAGAAGTGTTCACATTGCTTCGCAGAATCGCTCTTGTGCAGAAAACAGTAACACTTGTTCAGAAGGAAAGAAAGCACAGAGCCCCAGATTTTATGTTGTCCTGGAGAGCTTGCAGAGCACTGGGGAAACGCAGGCAGAGAATTCCCTGATAGCACCTTCTCTGTGCCTGTTCACATTGCTTCGCAGAATCGCTTTTGTGCAGAAAACAGTAACACTTGTTCAGAACGAAAGAAAGCACAGAGCCCCAGATTTGCTGTTGTCCTGGAGAGCTTGCAGAGCACTGGGGAAAGGCAAACAGAGAATTTCCTGCTAGCACCTTCTCTGTGCCTGGGAAGCAGAAGTGTTCACATTGCTTCGCAAGAATCGCTTTTGTGCAGAAAACAGTAACACTTGTTCTGAAGGAAAGAAAGCACAGAGCCCCAGATTCTATGTTGTCCTGGAGAGCTTGCAGAGCACTGGGGACAGGCAGGCAGAGAATTCCCTGCTAGCACCTTCTCTGTGCCTGTTCACATTGCTTCGCACAATCGCTTTTGTGCAGAAAACAGTAACACTTGTTCAGAACGAAAGAAAGCACAGAGCCCCAGATTCTATGTTGTCCTGGAGAGCTTGCAGAGCACTGGGGAAAGGCAGGCAGAGAATTCCCTGCTAGCACCTTCTCTGTGCCTGGGAAGCAGAAGTGTTCACATTGCTTCGCAAGAATCGCTTTTGTGCAGAAAACACTAACACTTGTTCAGAACGAAAGAAAGCACAGAGCCCCAGATTTTATGTTGTCCTGGAGAGCTTGCAGAGCACTGGGGAAAGGCAAACAGAGAATTCCTTGCTAGCACCTTCTCTGTGCCTGGGAAGCAGAAGTGTTCACATTGCTTCGCAGAATCGCTTTTGTGCAGAAAACAGTAACACTTCTTCAGAACGAAAGAAAGAACAGAGCCCCAGATTCTATGTTGTCCTGGAGAGCTTGCACAGCACTGGGGAAAGGCAGGCAGAGAATTCCCTGATAGCACCTTCTCTGTGCCTGTTCACATTGCTTCGCAGAATCGCTTTTGTGCAGAAAACAGTAACACTTGTTCAGAATGAAAGAAAGCAAAGAGCCCCAGATTTTATGTTGCCCTGGAGAGCTTGCAGAGCACTGGGGAAAGGCAGGCAGAGAATTCCCTGCTAGCACCTTCTCTGTGCCTGGGAAGCAGAAGTGTTCACATTGCTTCGCAAGAATCGCTTTTGTGCAGAAAACAGTAACACTTGTTCAGAACGAAAGAAAGCACAGAGCCCCAGATTCTATGTTGTCCTGGAGAGCTTGCAGAGCACTGGGGAAAGGCAGGCAGAGAATTCCCTGCTAGCACCTTCTCTGTGCCTGGGAAGCAGAAGTGTTCACATTGCTTCGCAAGAATCGCTTTTGTGCAGAAAACACTAACACTTGTTCAGAAGGAAAGAAAGCACAGAGCCCCAGATTTGCTGTTGTCCTGGAGAGCTTGCAGAGCACTGGGGAAAGGCAGGCAGAGAATTCCCTGCTAGCACCTTCTCTGTGCCTGTTCACATTGCTTCGCAGAATCGCTTTTGTGCAGAAAACAGTAACACTTGTTCAGAATGAAAGAAAGCAAAGAGCCCCAGATATTATGTTGCCCTGGAGAGCTTGCAGAGCACTGGGGAAAGGCAGGCAGAGAATTCCCTGCTAGCACCTTCTCTGTGCCTGGGAAGCAGAAGTGTTCACATTGCTTCGCAAGAATCGCTTTTGTGCAGAAAACACTAACACTTGTTCAGAACGAAAGAAAGAACAGAGCCCCAGATTTTATGTTGTCCTGGAGAGCTTGCAGAGCACTGGGGAAAGGCAAACAGAGAATTCCTTGCTAGCACCTTCTCTGTGCCTGGGAAGCAGAAGTGTTCACATTGCTTCGCAGAATCGCTTTTGTGCAGAAAACAGTAACACTTCTTCAGAACGAAAGAAAGAACAAAGCCCCAGATTTTATGTTGTCCTGGAGAGCTTGCACAGCACTGGGGAAAGGCAGGCAGAGAATTCCCTGATAGCACCTTCTCTGTGCCTGTTCACATTGCTTCGCAGAATCGCTTTTGTGCAGAAAACAGTAACACTTGTTCAGAATGAAAGAAAGCAAAGAGCCCCAGATATTATGTTGCCCTGGAGAGCTTGCAGAGCACTGGGGAAAGGCAGGCAGAGAATTCCCTGATAGCACCTTCTCTGTGCCTGGGAAGCAGAAGTGTTCACTTTGCTTCGCAAGAATCGCTTTTGTGCAGAAAACAGTAACACTTGTTCAGAACGAAAGAAAGCACAGAGCCCCAGATTTTATGTTGTCCTGGAGAGCTTGCAGAGCACTGGGGACAGGCAGGCAGAGAATTCCCTGCTAGCACCTTCTCTGTGCCTGTTCACATTGCTTCGCAGAATCGCTTTTGTGCAGAAAACAGTAACACTTGTTCAGAACGAAAGAAAGCACAGAGCCCCAGATTCTATGTTGTCCTGGAGAGCTTGCAGAGCACTGGGGAAAGGCAGGCAGAGAATTCCCTGCTAGCACCTTCTCTGTGCCTGTTCACATTGCTTCGCAGAATCGCTTTTGTGCAGAAACCACTAACACTTGTTCAGAAGGAAAGAAAGCACAGAGCCCCAGATTCTGTGTTGTCCTGGAGAGCTTGCAGAGCACTGGGGAAAGGCAGGCAGAGAATTCCCTGCTAGCACCTTCTCTGTGCCTGGGAAGCAGAAGTGTTCACATTGCTTGGCAGAATAGCTTTTGTGCAGAAAACAGTAACACTTGTTCAGAACGAAAGAAAGCACAGAGCCCCAGATTCTATGTTGTCCTGGAGAGCTTGCAGAGCACTGGGGAAAGGCAGGCAGAGAATTCCTTGCTAGCACCTTCTCTGTGCCTGGGAAGCAGAAGTGTTCACATTGCTTCGCAAGAATCGCTTTTGTGCAGAAAACACTAACACTTGTTCAGAAGGAAAGAAAGCACAGAGCCCCATATTCTATGTTGTCCTGGAGAGCTTGCAGAGCACTGGGGAAAGGCAGGCAGAGAATTCCGTGATAGCACCTTCTCTGTGCCTGTTCACATTGCTTCGCAGAATCGCTTTTGTGCAGAAAACAGTAACACTTGTTCAGAATGAAAGAAAGCAAAGAACCCCAGATATTATGTTGCCCTGGAGAGCTTGCAGAGCACTGGGGAAAGGCAGGCAGAGAATTCCCTGCTAGCACCTTCTCTGTGCCTGGGAAGCAGAAGTGTTCACATTGCTTCGCAAGAATCGCTTTTGTGCAGAAAACACTAACACTTGTTCAGAACGAAAGAAAGCACAGAGCCCCAGATTTTATGTTGTCCTGGAGAGCTTGCAGAGCACTGGGGAAAGGCAGGCAGAGAATTCCCTGCTAGCACCTTCTCTGGGCCTGGGAAGCAGAAGTGTTCACATTGCTTCGCAAGAATCGCTTTTGTGCAGAAAACAGTAACACTTGTTCAGAACGAAAGAAAGCACAGAGCCCCAGATTCTATGTTGTCCTGGAGAGCTTGCAGAGCACTGGGGAAAGGCAGGCAGAGAATTCCCTGCTAGCACCTTCTCTGTGCATGTTCACATTGCTTCGCAGAATCGCTTTTGTGCAGAAAACAGTAACACTTGTTCAGAAGGAAAGAAAGCACAGAGCCCCAGATTTTATGTTGTCCTGGAGAGCTTGCAGAGCACTGGGGAAAGGCAGGCAGAGAATTCCTTGCTAGCACCTTCTCTGTGCCTGGGAAGCAGAAGTGTTCACATTGCTTCGCAAGAATCGCTTTTGTGCAGAAAAGAGTAACACTTGTTCAGAACGAAAGAAAGCACAGAGCCCCAGATTCTATGTTGTCCTGGAGAGCTTGCAGAGCACTGGGGAAAGGCAGGCAGAGAATTCCCTGATAGCACCTTCTCTGTGCCTGGGAAGCAGAAGTGTTCACATTGCTTCGCAAGAATCGCTTTTGTGCAGAAAACAGTAACACTTGTTCAGAACGAAAGAAAGAACAGAGCCCCAGATTCTATGTTGTCCTGGAGAGCTTGCAGAGCACTGGGGAAAGGCAGGCAGAGAATTCCTTGCTAGCACCTTCTCTGTGCCTGTGAAGCAGAAGTGTTCACATTGCTTCGCAAGAATCGCTTTTGTGCAGAAAACACTAACACTTGTTCAGAAGGAAAGAAAGCACAGAGCCCCAGATTTTATGTTGTCCTGGAGAGCTTGCAGAGCACTGGGGAAAGGCAGGCAGAGAATTCCTTGCTAGCACCTTCTCTGTGCCTGTTCACATTGCTTCGCAAGAATCGCTTTTGTGCAGAAAACAGTAACACTTGTTCAGAACGAAAGAAAGCACAGAGCCCCAGATTTTATGTTGTCCTGGAGAGCTTGCAGAGCACTGGGGAAAGGCAGGCAGAGAATTCCCTGATACCACCTTCTCTGTGCCTGGGAAGCAGAAGTGTTCACATTGCTTCGCAAGAATCGCTTTTGTGCAGAAAACAGTAACACTTGTTCAGAACGAAAGAAAGCACAGAGCCCCAGATTCTATGTTGTCCTGGAGAGCTTGCAGAGCACTGGGGAAAGGCAGGCAGAGAATTCCCTGATAGCACCTTCTCTGTGCCTGGGAAGCAGAAGTGTTCACATTGCTTCGCAAGAATCGCTTTTGTGCAGAAAACAGTAACACTTGTTCAGAACGAAAGAAAGCACAGAGCCCCAGATTTTATGTTGTCCTGGAGAGCTTGCAGAGCACTGGGGAAAGGCAGGCAGAGAATTCCCTGATAGCACCTTCTCTGTGCCTGTTCACATTGCTTCGCAGAATCGCTTTTGTGCAGAAAACACTAACACTTGTTCAGAAGGAAAGAAAGCACAGAGCCCCAGATTTTATGTTGTCCTGGAGAGCTTGCAGAGCACTGGGGAAAGGCAGGCAGAGAATTCCCTGATAGCACCTTCTCTGTGCCTGTTCACATTGCTTCGCAGAATCGCTTTTGTGCAGAAAACACTAACACTTGTTCAGAAGGAAAGAAAGCACAGAGCCCCAGATTTTATGTTGTCCTGGAGAGCTTGCAGAGCACTGGGGAAAGGCAGGCAGAGAATTCCTTGCTAGAACCTTCTCTGTGCCTGGGAAGCAGAAGTGTTCACATTGCTTCGCAGAATCGCTTTTGTGCAGAAAACAGTAACACTTGTTCAGAAGGAAAGAAAGCACAGAGCCCCAGATTTTATGTTGTCCTGGAGAGCTTGCAGAGCACTGGGGAAAGGCAGGCAGAGAATTCCCTGCTAGCACCTTCTCTGTGCCTGGGAAGCAGAAGTGTTCACATTGCTTCGCAAGAATCGCTTTTGTGCAGAAAACAGTAACACTTGTTCAGAAGGAAAGAAAGCACAGAGCCCCAGATTCTATGTTGTCCTGGAGAGCTTGCAGAGCACTGGGGAAAGGCAGGCAGAGAATTCCCTGCTAGCACCTTCTCTGTGCCTGGGAAGCAGAAGTGTTCACATTGCTTCGCAAGAATCGCTTTTGTGCAGAAAACAGTAACACTTGTTCAGAAGGAAAGAAAGCACAGAGCCCCAGATTTGCTGTTGTCCTGGAGAGTTTGCAGAGCACTGGGGAAAGGCAGGCAGAGAATTCCTTGCTAGCACCTTCTCTGTGCCTGGGAAGCAGAAGTGTTCACATTGCTTCGCAAGAATCGCTTTTGTGCAGAAAACACTAACACTTGTTCAGAAGGAAAGAAAGCACAGAGCCCCAGATTCTATGTTGTCCTGGAGAGCTTGCAGAGCACTGGGGAAAGGCAGGCAGAGAATTCCCTGATAGCACCTTCTCTGTGCCTGTTCACATTGCTTCGCAGAGTCGCTTTTGTGCAGAAAACAGTAACACTTGTTCAGAAGGAAAGAAAGCACAGAGCCCCAGATTCTATGTTGTCCTGGAGAGCTTGCAGAGCACTGGGGAAAGGCAGGCAGAGAATTCCCTGATAGCACCTTCTCTATGCCTGGGAAGCAGAAGTGTTCACATTGCTTCGCAGAATCACTTTTGTGCAGAAAACAGTAACACTTGTTCAGAAGGAAAGAAAGCACAGAGCCCCAGATTTTATGTTGTCCTGGAGAGCTTGCAGAGCACTGGGGAAAGGCAGGCAGAGAATTCCCTGCTAGCACCTTCTCTGTGCCTGGGAAGCAGAAGTGTTCACATTGCTTCGCAAGAATCGCTTTTGTGCAGAAAATACTAACACTTGTTCAGAACGAAAGAAAGCACAGAGCCCCAGATTCTATGTTGTCCTGGAGAGCTTGCAGAGCACTGGGGAAAGGCAGGCAGAGAATTCCTTGCTAGCACCTTCTCTGTGCCTGGGAAGCAGAAGTGTTCACATTGCTTCGCAAGAATCGCTTTTGTGCAGAAAACAGTAACACTTGTTCAGAAGGAAAGAAAGCACAGAGCCCCAGATTTTATGTTGTCCTGGAGAGCTTGCAGAGCACTGGGGAAAGGCAGGCAGAGAATTCCCTGATAGCACCTTCTCTGTGCCTGTTCACATTGCTTCGCAGAATCGCTTTTGTGCAGAAAACAGTAACACTTGTTCAGAACGAAAGAAAGCACAGAGCCCCAGATTTGCTGTTGTCCTGGAGAGCTTGCAGAGCACTGGGGAAAGGCAAACAGAGAATTTCCTGCTAGCACCTTCTCTGTGCCTGGGAAGCAGAAGTGTTCACATTGCTTCGCAAGAATCGCTTTTGTGCAGAAAACAGTAACACTTGTTCTGAAGGAAAGAAAGCACAGAGCCCCAGATTCTATGTTGTCCTGGAGAGCTTGCAGAGCACTGGGGACAGGCAGGCAGAGAATTCCCTGCTAGCACCTTCTCTGTGCCTGTTCACATTGCTTCGCACAATCGCTTTTGTGCAGAAAACAGTAACACTTGTTCAGAACGAAAGAAAGCACAGAGCCCCAGATTCTATGTTGTCCTGGAGAGCTTGCAGAGCACTGGGGAAAGGCAGGCAGAGAATTCCCTGCTAGCACCTTCTCTGTGCCTGGGAAGCAGAAGTGTTCACATTGCTTCGCAAGAATCGCTTTTGTGCAGAAAACACTAACACTTGTTCAGAACGAAAGAAAGCACAGAGCCCCAGATTTTATGTTGTCCTGGAGAGCTTGCAGAGCACTGGGGAAAGGCAAACAGAGAATTCCTTGCTAGCACCTTCTCTGTGCCTGGGAAGCAGAAGTGTTCACATTGCTTCGCAGAATCGCTTTTCTGCAGAAAACAGTAACACTTCTTCAGAACGAAAGAAAGAACAGAGCCCCAGATTCTATGTTGTCCTGGAGAGCTTGCACAGCACTGGGGAAAGGCAGGCAGAGAATTCCCTGATAGCACCTTCTCTGTGCCTGTTCACATTGCTTCGCAGAATCGCTTTTGTGCAGAAAACAGTAACACTTGTTCAGAATGAAAGAAAGCAAAGAGCCCCAGATTTTATGTTGCCCTGGAGAGCTTGCAGAGCACTGGGGAAAGGCAGGCAGAGAATTCCCTGCTAGCACCTTCTCTGTGCCTGGGAAGCAGAAGTGTTCACATTGCTTCGCAAGAATCGCTTTTGTGCAGAAAACAGTAACACTTGTTCAGAACGAAAGAAAGCACAGAGCCCCAGATTCTATGTTGTCCTGGAGAGCTTGCAGAGCACTGGGGAAAGGCAGGCAGAGAATTCCCTGCTAGCACCTTCTCTGTGCCTGGGAAGCAGAAGTGTTCACATTGCTTCGCAAGAATCGCTTTTGTGCAGAAAACACTAACACTTGTTCAGAAGGAAAGAAAGCACAGAGCCCCAGATTTGCTGTTGTCCTGGAGAGCTTGCAGAGCACTGGGGAAAGGCAGGCAGAGAATTCCCTGCTAGCACCTTCTCTGTGCCTGTTCACATTGCTTCGCAGAATCGCTTTTGTGCAGAAAACAGTAACACTTGTTCAGAATGAAAGAAAGCAAAGAGCCCCAGATATTATGTTGCCCTGGAGAGCTTGCAGAGCACTGGGGAAAGGCAGGCAGAGAATTCCCTGCTAGCACCTTCTCTGTGCCTGGGAAGCAGAAGTGTTCACATTGCTTCGCAAGAATCGCTTTTGTGCAGAAAACACTAACACTTGTTCAGAACGAAAGAAAGAACAGAGCCCCAGATTTTATGTTGTCCTGGAGAGCTTGCAGAGCACTGGGGAAAGGCAAACAGAGAATTCCTTGCTAGCACCTTCTCTGTGCCTGGGAAGCAGAAGTGTTCACATTGCTTCGCAGAATCGCTTTTGTGCAGAAAACAGTAACACTTCTTCAGAACGAAAGAAAGAACAAAGCCCCAGATTTTATGTTGTCCTGGAGAGCTTGCACAGCACTGGGGAAAGGCAGGCAGAGAATTCCCTGATAGCACCTTCTCTGTGCCTGTTCACATTGCTTCGCAGAATCGCTTTTGTGCAGAAAACAGTAACACTTGTTCAGAATGAAAGAAAGCAAAGAGCCCCAGATATTATGTTGCCCTGGAGAGCTTGCAGAGCACTGGGGAAAGGCAGGCAGAGAATTCCCTGATAGCACCTTCTCTGTGCCTGGGAAGCAGAAGTGTTCACTTTGCTTCGCAAGAATCGCTTTTGTGCAGAAAACAGTAACACTTGTTCAGAACGAAAGAAAGCACAGAGCCCCAGATTTTATGTTGTCCTGGAGAGCTTGCAGAGCACTGGGGACAGGCAGGCAGAGAATTCCCTGCTAGCACCTTCTCTGTGCCTGTTCACATTGCTTCGCAGAATCGCTTTTGTGCAGAAAACAGTAACACTTGTTCAGAAGGAAAGAAAGCACAGAGCCCCAGATTCTATGTTGTCCTGGAGAGCTTGCAGAGCACTGGGGAAAGGCAGGCAGAGAATTCCCTGCTAGCACCTTCTCTGTGCCTGGGAAGCAGAAGTGTTCACATTGCTTCGCAAGAATCGCTTTTGTGCAGAAAACAGTAACACTTGTTCAGAAGGAAAGAAAGCACAGAGCCCCAGATTTGCTGTTGTCCTGGAGAGTTTGCAGAGCACTGGGGAAAGGCAGGCAGAGAATTCCTTGCTAGCACCTTCTCTGTGCCTGGGAAGCAGAAGTGTTCACATTGCTTCGCAAGAATCGCTTTTGTGCAGAAAACACTAACACTTGTTCAGAAGGAAAGAAAGCACAGAGCCCCAGATTCTATGTTGTCCTGGAGAGCTTGCAGAGCACTGGGGAAAGGCAGGCAGAGAATTCCCTGATAGCACCTTCTCTGTGCCTGTTCACATTGCTTCGCAGAGTCGCTTTTGTGCAGAAAACAGTAACACTTGTTCAGAAGGAAAGAAAGCACAGAGCCCCAGATTCTATGTTGTCCTGGAGAGCTTGCAGAGCACTGGGGAAAGGCAGGCAGAGAATTCCCTGATAGCACCTTCTCTATGCCTGGGAAGCAGAAGTGTTCACATTGCTTCGCAGAATCACTTTTGTGCAGAAAACAGTAACACTTGTTCAGAAGGAAAGAAAGCACAGAGCCCCAGATTTTATGTTGTCCTGGAGAGCTTGCAGAGCACTGGGGAAAGGCAGGCAGAGAATTCCCTGCTAGCACCTTCTCTGTGCCTGGGAAGCAGAAGTGTTCACATTGCTTCGCAAGAATCGCTTTTGTGCAGAAAATACTAACACTTGTTCAGAACGAAAGAAAGCACAGAGCCCCAGATTCTATGTTGTCCTGGAGAGCTTGCAGAGCACTGGGGAAAGGCAGGCAGAGAATTCCTTGCTAGCACCTTCTCTGTGCCTGGGAAGCAGAAGTGTTCACATTGCTTCGCAAGAATCGCTTTTGTGCAGAAAACAGTAACACTTGTTCAGAAGGAAAGAAAGCACAGAGCCCCAGATTTTATGTTGTCCTGGAGAGCTTGCAGAGCACTGGGGAAAGGCAGGCAGAGAATTCCCTGATAGCACCTTCTCTGTGCCTGTTCACATTGCTTCGCAGAATCGCTTTTGTGCAGAAAACAGTAACACTTGTTCAGAACGAAAGAAAGCACAGAGCCCCAGATTTGCTGTTGTCCTGGAGAGCTTGCAGAGCACTGGGGAAAGGCAAACAGAGAATTTCCTGCTAGCACCTTCTCTGTGCCTGGGAAGCAGAAGTGTTCACATTGCTTCGCAAGAATCGCTTTTGTGCAGAAAACAGTAACACTTGTTCTGAAGGAAAGAAAGCACAGAGCCCCAGATTCTATGTTGTCCTGGAGAGCTTGCAGAGCACTGGGGACAGGCAGGCAGAGAATTCCCTGCTAGCACCTTCTCTGTGCCTGTTCACATTGCTTCGCACAATCGCTTTTGTGCAGAAAACAGTAACACTTGTTCAGAACGAAAGAAAGCACAGAGCCCCAGATTCTATGTTGTCCTGGAGAGCTTGCAGAGCACTGGGGAAAGGCAGGCAGAGAATTCCCTGCTAGCACCTTCTCTGTGCCTGGGAAGCAGAAGTGTTCACATTGCTTCGCAAGAATCGCTTTTGTGCAGAAAACACTAACACTTGTTCAGAACGAAAGAAAGCACAGAGCCCCAGATTTTATGTTGTCCTGGAGAGCTTGCAGAGCACTGGGGAAAGGCAAACAGAGAATTCCTTGCTAGCACCTTCTCTGTGCCTGGGAAGCAGAAGTGTTCACATTGCTTCGCAGAATCGCTTTTGTGCAGAAAACAGTAACACTTCTTCAGAACGAAAGAAAGAACAGAGCCCCAGATTCTATGTTGTCCTGGAGAGCTTGCACAGCACTGGGGAAAGGCAGGCAGAGAATTCCCTGATAGCACCTTCTCTGTGCCTGTTCACATTGCTTCGCAGAATCGCTTTTGTGCAGAAAACAGTAACACTTGTTCAGAATGAAAGAAAGCAAAGAGCCCCAGATTTTATGTTGCCCTGGAGAGCTTGCAGAGCACTGGGGAAAGGCAGGCAGAGAATTCCCTGCTAGCACCTTCTCTGTGCCTGGGAAGCAGAAGTGTTCACATTGCTTCGCAAGAATCGCTTTTGTGCAGAAAACAGTAACACTTGTTCAGAACGAAAGAAAGCACAGAGCCCCAGATTCTATGTTGTCCTGGAGAGCTTGCAGAGCACTGGGGAAAGGCAGGCAGAGAATTCCCTGCTAGCACCTTCTCTGTGCCTGGGAAGCAGAAGTGTTCACATTGCTTCGCAAGAATCGCTTTTGTGCAGAAAACACTAACACTTGTTCAGAAGGAAAGAAAGCACAGAGCCCCAGATTTGCTGTTGTCCTGGAGAGCTTGCAGAGCACTGGGGAAAGGCAGGCAGAGAATTCCCTGCTAGCACCTTCTCTGTGCCTGTTCACATTGCTTCGCAGAATCGCTTTTGTGCAGAAAACAGTAACACTTGTTCAGAATGAAAGAAAGCAAAGAGCCCCAGATATTATGTTGCCCTGGAGAGCTTGCAGAGCACTGGGGAAAGGCAGGCAGAGAATTCCCTGCTAGCACCTTCTCTGTGCCTGGGAAGCAGAAGTGTTCACATTGCTTCGCAAGAATCGCTTTTGTGCAGAAAACACTAACACTTGTTCAGAACGAAAGAAAGAACAGAGCCCCAGATTTTATGTTGTCCTGGAGAGCTTGCAGAGCACTGGGGAAAGGCAAACAGAGAATTCCTTGCTAGCACCTTCTCTGTGCCTGGGAAGCAGAAGTGTTCACATTGCTTCGCAGAATCGCTTTTGTGCAGAAAACAGTAACACTTCTTCAGAACGAAAGAAAGAACAAAGCCCCAGATTTTATGTTGTCCTGGAGAGCTTGCACAGCACTGGGGAAAGGCAGGCAGAGAATTCCCTGATAGCACCTTCTCTGTGCCTGTTCACATTGCTTCGCAGAATCGCTTTTGTGCAGAAAACAGTAACACTTGTTCAGAATGAAAGAAAGCAAAGAGCCCCAGATATTATGTTGCCCTGGAGAGCTTGCAGAGCACTGGGGAAAGGCAGGCAGAGAATTCCCTGATAGCACCTTCTCTGTGCCTGGGAAGCAGAAGTGTTCACTTTGCTTCGCAAGAATCGCTTTTGTGCAGAAAACAGTAACACTTGTTCAGAACGAAAGAAAGCACAGAGCCCCAGATTTTATGTTGTCCTGGAGAGCTTGCAGAGCACTGGGGACAGGCAGGCAGAGAATTCCCTGCTAGCACCTTCTCTGTGCCTGTTCACATTGCTTCGCAGAATCGCTTTTGTGCAGAAAACAGTAACACTTGTTCAGAACGAAAGAAAGCACAGAGCCCCAGATTCTATGTTGTCCTGGAGAGCTTGCAGAGCACTGGGGAAAGGCAGGCAGAGAATTCCCTGCTAGCACCTTCTCTGTGCCTGTTCACATTGCTTCGCAGAATCGCTTTTGTGCAGAAACCACTAACACTTGTTCAGAAGGAAAGAAAGCACAGAGCCCCAGATTCTGTGTTGTCCTGGAGAGCTTGCAGAGCACTGGGGAAAGGCAGGCAGAGAATTCCCTGCTAGCACCTTCTCTGTGCCTGGGAAGCAGAAGTGTTCACATTGCTTGGCAGAATAGCTTTTGTGCAGAAAACAGTAACACTTGTTCAGAACGAAAGAAAGCACAGAGCCCCAGATTCTATGTTGTCCTGGAGAGCTTGCAGAGCACTGGGGAAAGGCAGGCAGAGAATTCCTTGCTAGCACCTTCTCTGTGCCTGGGAAGCAGAAGTGTTCACATTGCTTCGCAAGAATCGCTTTTGTGCAGAAAACACTAACACTTGTTCAGAAGGAAAGAAAGCACAGAGCCCCATATTCTATGTTGTCCTGGAGAGCTTGCAGAGCACTGGGGAAAGGCAGGCAGAGAATTCCGTGATAGCACCTTCTCTGTGCCTGTTCACATTGCTTCGCAGAATCGCTTTTGTGCAGAAAACAGTAACACTTGTTCAGAATGAAAGAAAGCAAAGAACCCCAGATATTATGTTGCCCTGGAGAGCTTGCAGAGCACTGGGGAAAGGCAGGCAGAGAATTCCCTGCTAGCACCTTCTCTGTGCCTGGGAAGCAGAAGTGTTCACATTGCTTCGCAAGAATCGCTTTTGTGCAGAAAACACTAACACTTGTTCAGAACGAAAGAAAGCACAGAGCCCCAGATTTTATGTTGTCCTGGAGAGCTTGCAGAGCACTGGGGAAAGGCAGGCAGAGAATTCCCTGCTAGCACCTTCTCTGGGCCTGGGAAGCAGAAGTGTTCACATTGCTTCGCAAGAATCGCTTTTGTGCAGAAAACAGTAACACTTGTTCAGAACGAAAGAAAGCACAGAGCCCCAGATTCTATGTTGTCCTGGAGAGCTTGCAGAGCACTGGGGAAAGGCAGGCAGAGAATTCCCTGCTAGCACCTTCTCTGTGCATGTTCACATTGCTTCGCAGAATCGCTTTTGTGCAGAAAACAGTAACACTTGTTCAGAAGGAAAGAAAGCACAGAGCCCCAGATTTTATGTTGTCCTGGAGAGCTTGCAGAGCACTGGGGAAAGGCAGGCAGAGAATTCCTTGCTAGCACCTTCTCTGTGCCTGGGAAGCAGAAGTGTTCACATTGCTTCGCAAGAATCGCTTTTGTGCAGAAAAGAGTAACACTTGTTCAGAACGAAAGAAAGCACAGAGCCCCAGATTCTATGTTGTCCTGGAGAGCTTGCAGAGCACTGGGGAAAGGCAGGCAGAGAATTCCCTGATAGCACCTTCTCTGTGCCTGGGAAGCAGAAGTGTTCACATTGCTTCGCAAGAATCGCTTTTGTGCAGAAAACAGTAACACTTGTTCAGAACGAAAGAAAGAACAGAGCCCCAGATTCTATGTTGTCCTGGAGAGCTTGCAGAGCACTGGGGAAAGGCAGGCAGAGAATTCCTTGCTAGCACCTTCTCTGTGCCTGTGAAGCAGAAGTGTTCACATTGCTTCGCAAGAATCGCTTTTGTGCAGAAAACACTAACACTTGTTCAGAAGGAAAGAAAGCACAGAGCCCCAGATTTTATGTTGTCCTGGAGAGCTTGCAGAGCACTGGGGAAAGGCAGGCAGAGAATTCCTTGCTAGCACCTTCTCTGTGCCTGTTCACATTGCTTCGCAAGAATCGCTTTTGTGCAGAAAACAGTAACACTTGTTCAGAACGAAAGAAAGCACAGAGCCCCAGATTTTATGTTGTCCTGGAGAGCTTGCAGAGCACTGGGGAAAGGCAGGCAGAGAATTCCCTGATACCACCTTCTCTGTGCCTGGGAAGCAGAAGTGTTCACATTGCTTCGCAAGAATCGCTTTTGTGCAGAAAACAGTAACACTTGTTCAGAACGAAAGAAAGCACAGAGCCCCAGATTCTATGTTGTCCTGGAGAGCTTGCAGAGCACTGGGGAAAGGCAGGCAGAGAATTCCCTGATAGCACCTTCTCTGTGCCTGGGAAGCAGAAGTGTTCACATTGCTTCGCAAGAATCGCTTTTGTGCAGAAAACAGTAACACTTGTTCAGAACGAAAGAAAGCACAGAGCCCCAGATTTTATGTTGTCCTGGAGAGCTTGCAGAGCACTGGGGAAAGGCAGGCAGAGAATTCCCTGATAGCACCTTCTCTGTGCCTGTTCACATTGCTTCGCAGAATCGCTTTTGTGCAGAAAACACTAACACTTGTTCAGAAGGAAAGAAAGCACAGAGCCCCAGATTTTATGTTGTCCTGGAGAGCTTGCAGAGCACTGGGGAAAGGCAGGCAGAGAATTCCCTGATAGCACCTTCTCTGTGCCTGTTCACATTGCTTCGCAGAATCGCTTTTGTGCAGAAAACACTAACACTTGTTCAGAAGGAAAGAAAGCACAGAGCCCCAGATTTTATGTTGTCCTGGAGAGCTTGCAGAGCACTGGGGAAAGGCAGGCAGAGAATTCCTTGCTAGAACCTTCTCTGTGCCTGGGAAGCAGAAGTGTTCACATTGCTTCGCAGAATCGCTTTTGTGCAGAAAACAGTAACACTTGTTCAGAAGGAAAGAAAGCACAGAGCCCCAGATTTTATGTTGTCCTGGAGAGCTTGCAGAGCACTGGGGAAAGGCAGGCAGAGAATTCCCTGATAGCACCTTCTCTGTGCCTGGGAAGCAGAAGTGTTCACATTGCTTCGCAAGAATCGCTTTTGTGCAGAAAACAGTAACACTTGTTCAGAAGGAAAGAAAGCACAGAGCCCCAGATTCTATGTTGTCCTGGAGAGCTTGCAGAGCACTGGGGAAAGGCAGGCAGAGAATTCCCTGCTAGCACCTTCTCTGTGCCTGGGAAGCAGAAGTGTTCACATTGCTTCGCAAGAATCGCTTTTGTGCAGAAAACAGTAACACTTGTTCAGAAGGAAAGAAAGCACAGAGCCCCAGATTTGCTGTTGTCCTGGAGAGTTTGCAGAGCACTGGGGAAAGGCAGGCAGAGAATTCCTTGCTAGCACCTTCTCTGTGCCTGGGAAGCAGAAGTGTTCACATTGCTTCGCAAGAATCGCTTTTGTGCAGAAAACACTAACACTTGTTCAGAAGGAAAGAAAGCACAGAGCCCCAGATTCTATGTTGTCCTGGAGAGCTTGCAGAGCACTGGGGAAAGGCAGGCAGAGAATTCCCTGATAGCACCTTCTCTGTGCCTGTTCACATTGCTTCGCAGAGTCGCTTTTGTGCAGAAAACAGTAACACTTGTTCAGAAGGAAAGAAAGCACAGAGCCCCAGATTCTATGTTGTCCTGGAGAGCTTGCAGAGCACTGGGGAAAGGCAGGCAGAGAATTCCCTGATAGCACCTTCTCTATGCCTGGGAAGCAGAAGTGTTCACATTGCTTCGCAGAATCACTTTTGTGCAGAAAACAGTAACACTTGTTCAGAAGGAAAGAAAGCACAGAGCCCCAGATTTTATGTTGTCCTGGAGAGCTTGCAGAGCACTGGGGAAAGGCAGGCAGAGAATTCCCTGCTAGCACCTTCTCTGTGCCTGGGAAGCAGAAGTGTTCACATTGCTTCGCAAGAATCGCTTTTGTGCAGAAAATACTAACACTTGTTCAGAACGAAAGAAAGCACAGAGCCCCAGATTCTATGTTGTCCTGGAGAGCTTGCAGAGCACTGGGGAAAGGCAGGCAGAGAATTCCTTGCTAGCACCTTCTCTGTGCCTGGGAAGCAGAAGTGTTCACATTGCTTCGCAAGAATCGCTTTTGTGCAGAAAACAGTAACACTTGTTCAGAAGGAAAGAAAGCACAGAGCCCCAGATTTTATGTTGTCCTGGAGAGCTTGCAGAGTACTGGGGAAAGGCAGGCAGAGAATTCCTTGCTAGAACCTTCTCTGTGCCTGGGAAGCAGAAGTGTTCACATTGCTTCGCAGAATCGCTTTTGTGCAGAAAACAGTAACACTTGTTCAGAAGGAAAGAAAGCACAGAGCCCCAGATTTTATGTTGTCCTGGAGAGCTTGCAGAGCACTGGGGAAAGGCAGGCAGAGAATTCCCTGATAGCACCTTCTCTGTGCCTGTTCACATTGCTTCGCAGAATCGCTTTTGTGCAGAAAACACTAACACTTGTTCAGAAGGAAAGAAAGCACAGAGCCCCAGATTTGCTGTTGTCCTGGAGAGCTTGCAGAGCACTGGGGAAAGGCAGGCAGAGAATTCCTTGCTAGAACCTTCTCTGTGCCTGGGAAGCAGAAGTGTTCACATTGCTTCGCAAGAATCGCTTTTGTGCAGAAAACAGTAACACTTGTTCAGAAGGAAAGAAAGCACAGAGCCCCAGATTTTATGTTGTCCTGGAGAGCTTGCAGAGCACTGGGGAAAGGCAGGCAGAGAATTCCCTGCTAGCACCTTCTCTGTGCCTGGGAAGCAGAAGTGTTCACATTGCTTCGCAAGAATCGCTTTTGTGCAGAAAACAGTAACACTTGTTCAGAACGAAAGAAAGCACAGAGCCCCAGATTCTATGTTGTCCTGGAGAGCTTGCAGAGCACTGGGGAAAGGCAGGCAGAGAATTCCCTGCTAGCACCTTCTCTGTGCCTGGGAAGCAGAAGTGTTCACATTGCTTCGCAAGAATCGCTTTTGTGCAGAAAACAGTAACACTTGTTCAGAACGAAAGAAAGCACAGAGCCCCAGATTCTATGTTGTCCTGGAGAGCTTGCAGAGCACTGGGGAAAGGCAGGCAGAGAATTCCCTGATAGCACCTTCTCTGTGCCTGTTCACATTGCTTCGCAGAATCGCTTTTGTGCAGAAAACAGTAACACTTGTTCAGAACGAAAGAAAGCACAGAGCCCCAGATTCTATGTTGTCCTGGAGAGCTTGCAGAGCACTGGGGAAAGGCAGGCAGAGAATTCCCTGATAGCACCTTCTCTGTGCCTGGGAAGCAGAAGTGTTCACATTGCTTCGCAAGAATCGCTTTTGTGCAGAAAACAGTAACACTTGTTCAGAACGAAAGAAAGCACAGAGCCCCAGATTCTATGTTGTCCTGGAGAGCTTGCAGAGCACTGGGGAAAGGCAGGCAGAGAATTCCCTGATAGCACCTTCTCTGTGCCTGGGAAGCAGAAGTGTTCACATTGCTTCGCAAGAATTGCTTTTGTGCAGAAAACAGTAACACTTGTTCAGAAGGAAAGAAAGCACAGAGCCCCAGATTCTATGTTGTCCTGGAGAGCTTGCAGAGCACTGAGGACAGGCAGGCAGAGAATTCCCTGATAGCACCTTCTCTGTGCCTGTTCACATTGCTTCGCAGAATCGCTTTTGTGCAGAAAACAGTAACACTTGTTCAGAACGAAAGAAAGCACAGAGCCCCAGATTCTATGTTGTCCTGGAGAGCTTGCAGAGCACTGGGGAAAGGCAGGCAGAGAATTCCCTGATAGCACCTTCTCTATGCCTGGGAATCAGAAGTGTTCACATTGCTTCGCAGAATCGCTTTTGTGCAGAAAACAGTAACACTTGTTCAGAAGGAAAGAAAGCACAGAGCCCCAGATTTTATGTTGTCCTGGAGAGCTTGCAGAGCACTGGGGAAAGGCAGGCAGAGAATTCCCTGATAGCACCTTCTCTGTGCCTGTTCACATTGCTTCACAGAATCGCTTTTGTGCAGAAAACAGTAACACTTGTTCAGAACGAAAGAAAGCACAGAGCCCCAGATTTGCTGTTGTCCTGGAGAGTTTGCAGAGCACTGGGGAAAGGCAGGCAGAGAATTCCTTGCTAGCACCTTCTCTGTGCCTGGGAAGCAGAAGTGTTCACATTGCTTCGCAAGAATCGCTTTTGTGCAGAAAACACTAACACTTGTTCAGAACGAAAGAAAGCACAGAGCCCCAGATTCTATGTTGTCCTGGAGAGCTTGCAGAGCACTGAGGACAGGCAGGCAGAGAATTCCCTGATAGCACCTTCTCTGTGCCTGTTCACATTGCTTCGCAGAGTCGCTTTTGTGCAGAAAACAGTAACACTTGTTCAGAAGGAAAGAAAGCACAGAGCCCCAGATTCTATGTTGTCCTGGAGAGCTTGCAGAGCACTGGGGAAAGGCAGGCAGAGAATTCCCTGATAGCACCTTCTCTATGCCTGGGAAGCAGAAGTGTTCACATTGCTTCGCAGAATCACTTTTGTGCAGAAAACAGTAACACTTGTTCAGAAGGAAAGAAAGCACAGAGCCCCAGATTTTATGTTGTCCTGGAGAGCTTGCAGAGCACTGGGGAAAGGCAGGCAGAGAATTCCCTGCTAGCACCTTCTCTGTGCCTGGGAAGCAGAAGTGTTCACATTGCTTCGCAAGAATCGCTTTTGTGCAGAAAATACTAACACTTGTTCAGAACGAAAGAAAGCACAGAGCCCCAGATTCTATGTTGTCCTGGAGAGCTTGCAGAGCACTGGGGAAAGGCAGGCAGAGAATTCCTTGCTAGCACCTTCTCTGTGCCTGGGAAGCAGAAGTGTTCACACTGCTTCGCAAGAATCGCTTTTGTGCAGAAAACAGTAACACTTGTTCAGAAGGAAAGAAAGCACAGAGCCCCAGATTTTATGTTGTCCTGGAGAGCTTGCAGAGCACTGGGGAAAGGCAGGCAGAGAATTCCTTGCTAGCACCTTCTCTGTGCCTGGGAAGCAGAAGTGTTCACATTGCTTCGCAGAATCGCTTTTGTGCAGAAAACAGTAACACTTGTTCAGAAGGAAAGAAAGCACAGAGCCCCAGATTTTATGTTGTCCTGGAGAGCTTGCAGAGCACTGGGGAAAGGCAGGCAGAGAATTCCCTGCTAGCACCTTCTCTGTGCCTGGGAAGCAGAAGTGTTCACATTGCTTCGCAAGAATTGCTTTTTTGCAGAAAACACTAACACTTGTTCAGAAGGAAAGAAAGCACAGAGCCCCAGATTTTATGTTGTCCTGGAGAGCTTGCAGAGCACTGGGGAAAGGCAGGCAGAGAATTCCCTGATAGCACCTTCTCTGTGCCTGTTCACATTGCTTCGCAGAATCGCTTTTGTGCAGAAAACACTAACACTTGTTCAGAAGGAAAGAAAGCACAGAGCCCCAGATTTGCTGTTGTCCTGGAGAGCTTGCAGAGCACTGGGGAAAGGCAGGCAGAGAATTCCTTGCTAGAACCTTCTCTGTGCCTGGGAAGCAGAAGTGTTCACATTGCTTCGCAGAATCGCTTTTGTGCAGAAAACAGTAACACTTGTTCAGAAGGAAAGAAAGCACAGAGCCCCAGATTTTATGTTGTCCTGGAGAGCTTGTAGAGCACTGGGGAAAGGCAGGCAGAGAATTCCCTGCTAGCACCTTCTCTGTGCCTGGGAAGCAGAAGTGTTCACATTGCTTCGCAAGAATCGCTTTTGTGCAGAAAACAGTAACACTTGTTCAGAACGAAAGAAAGCACAGAGCCCCAGATTCTATGTTGTCCTGGAGAGCTTGCAGAGCACTGGGGAAAGGCAGGCAGAGAATTCCCTGCTAGCACCTTCTCTGTGCCTGGGAAGCAGAAGTGTTCACATTGCTTCGCAAGAATCGCTTTTGTGCAGAAAACAGTAACACTTGTTCAGAACGAAAGAAAGCACAGAGCCCCAGATTCTATGTTGTCCTGGAGAGCTTGCAGAGCACTGGGGAAAGGCAGGCAGAGAATTCCCTGATAGCACCTTCTCTGTGCCTGTTCACATTGCTTCGCAGAATCGCTTTTGTGCAGAAAACAGTAACACTTGTTCAGAACGAAAGAAAGCACAGAGCCCCAGATTCTATGTTGTCCTGGAGAGCTTGCAGAGCACTGGGGAAAGGCAGGCAGAGAATTCCCTGCTAGCACCTTCTCTGTGCCTGGGAAGCAGAAGTGTTCACATTGCTTCGCAAGAATCGCTTTTGTGCAGAAAACAGTAACACTTGTTCAGAAGGAAAGAAAGCACAGAGCCCCAGATTCTATGTTGTCCTGGAGAGCTTGCAGAGCACTGGGGAAAGGCAGGCAGAGAATTCCCTGCTAGCACCTTCTCTGTGCCTGGGAAGCAGAAGTGTTCACATTGCTTCGCAAGAATCGCTTTTGTGCAGAAAACAGTAACACTTGTTCAGAATGAAAGAAAGCACAGAGCCCCAGATTCTATGTTGTTCTGGAGAGCTTGCAGAGCACTGGGGAAAGGCAGGCAGAGAATTCCCTGCTAGCACCTTCTCTGTGCCTGGGAAGCAGAAGTGTTCACATTGCTTGGCAGAATAGCTTTTGTGCAGAAAACAGTAACACTTGTTCAGAACGAAAGAAAGCACAGAGCCCCAGATTCTATGTTGTCCTGGAGAGCTTGCAGAGCACTGGGGAATGGCAGGCAGAGAATTCCTTGCTAGCACCTTCTCTGTGCCTGGGAAGCAGAAGTGTTCACATTGCTTCACAAGAATCGCTTTTGTGCAGAAAACACTAACACTTGTTCAGAACGAAATAAAGCACAGAGCCCCAGATTTTATGTTGTCCTGGAGAGCTTGCAGAGCACTGGGGAAAGGGAAACAGAGAATTCCTTGCTAGCACCTTCTCTGTGCCTGGGAAGCAGAAGTGTTCACATTGCTTCGCAGAATTGCTTTTGTGCAGAAAACAGTAACACTTGTTCAGAACGAAAGAAAGAACAGAGCCCCAGATTTTATGTTGTCCTGGAGAGCTTGCAGAGCACTGAGGAAAGGCAGGCAGAGAATTCCCTGCTAGCACCTTCTCTGTGCCTGTTCACATTGCTTCGCAGAATCGCTTTTGTGCAGAAAACAGTAACACTTGTTCAGAATGAAAGAAAGCAAAGAGCCCCAGATATTATGTTGCCCTGGAGAGCTTGCAGAGCACTGGGGAAAGGCAGGCAGAGAATTCCCTGCTAACACCTTCTCTGTGCCTGTTCACATTGCTTCGCAGAATCGCTTTTGTGCAGAAAACAGTAACACTTGTTCAGAACGAAAGAAAGCACAGAGCCCCAGATTCTATGTTGTCCTGGAGAGCTTGCAGAGCACTGGGGAAAGGCAGGCAGAGAATTCCCTGATAGCACCTTCTCTATGCCTGGGAATCAGAAGTGTTCACATTGCTTCGCAGAATCGCTTTTGTGCAGAAAACAGTAACACTTGTTCAGAACGAAAGAAAGCACAGAGCCCCAGATTTTATGTTGTCCTGGAGAGCTTGCAGAGCACTGGGGAAAGGCAGGCAGAGAATTCCTTGCTAGCACCTTCTCTGTGCCTGGGAAGCAGAAGTGTTCACATTGCTTCGCAAGAATCGCTTTTGTGCAGAAAACACTAACACTTGTTCAGAAGGAAAGAAAGCACAGAGCCCCAGATTTTATGTTGTCCTGGAGAGCTTGCAGAGCACTGGGGAAAGGCAGGCAGAGAATTCCCTGATAGCACCTTCTCTGTGCCTGTTCACATTGCTTCGCAGAATCGCTTTTGTGCAGAAAACACTAACACTTGTTCAGAAGGAAAGAAAGCACAGAGCCCCAGATTTGCTGTTGTCCTGGAGAGCTTGCAGAGCACTGGGGAAAGGCAGGCAGAGAATACCTTGCTAGAACCTTCTCTGTGCCTGGGAAGCAGAAGTGTTCACATTGCTTCGCAGAATCGCTTTTGTGCAGAAAACAGTAACACTTGTTCAGAACGAAAGAAAGCACAGAGCCCCAGATTTGCTGTTGTCCTGGAGAGCTTGCAGAGCACTGGGGAAAGGCAGGCAGAGAATTCCCTGCTAGCACCTTCTCTGTGCCTGGGAAGCAGAAGTGTTCACATTGCTTCGCAAGAATCGCTTTTGTGCAGAAAACAGTAACACTTGTTCAGAAGGAAAGAAAGCACAGAGCCCCAGATTCTATGTTGTCCTGGAGAGCTTGCAGAGCACTGGGGAAAGGCAGGCAGAGAATTCCCTGCTAGCACCTTCTCTGTGCCTGGGAAGCAGAAGTGTTCACATTGCTTCGCAAGAATCGCTTTTGTGCAGAAAACAGTAACACTTGTTCAGAATGAAAGAAAGCACAGAGCCCCAGATTCTATGTTGTTCTGGAGAGCTTGCAGAGCACTGGGGAAAGGCAGGCAGAGAATTCCCTGCTAGCACCTTCTCTGTGCCTGGGAAGCAGAAGTGTTCACATTGCTTGGCAGAATAGCTTTTGTGCAGAAAACAGTAACACTTGTTCAGAACGAAAGAAAGCACAGAGCCCCAGATTTTATGTTGTCCTGGAGAGCTTGCAGAGCACTGGGGAAAGGCAGGCAGAGAATTCCTTGCTAGCACCTTCTCTGTGCCTGGGAAGCAGAAGTGTTCACATTGCTTCGCAGAATCGCTTTTGTGCAGAAAACAGTAACACTTCTTCAGAACGAAAGAAAGCACAGAGCCCCAGATTTTATGTTGTCCTGGAGAGCTTGTAGAGCACTGGGGAAAGGCAGGCAGAGAATTCCCTGCTAGCACCTTCTCTGTGCCTGTTCACATTGCTTCGCAGAATCGCTTTTGTGCAGAAAACAGTAACACTTGTTCAGAATGAAAGAAAGCAAAGAGCCCCAGATATTATGTTGCCCTGGAGAGCTTGCAGAGCACTGGGGAAAGGCAGGCAGAGAATTCCCTGCTAGCACCTTCTCTGTGCCTGTTCACATTGCTTCGCAGAATCGCTTTTGTGCAGAAAACAGTAACACTTGTTCAGAACGAAAGAAAGCACAGAGCCCCAGATTCTATGTTGTCCTGGAGAGCTTGCAGAGCACTGGGGAAAGGCAGGCAGAGAATTCCCTGATAGCACCTTCTCTATGCCTGGGAAGCAGAAGTGTTCACATTGCTTCGCAGAATCGCTTTTGTGCAGAAAACAGTAACACTTGTTCAGAACGAAAGAAAGCACAGAGCCCCAGATTTTATGTTGTCCTGGAGAGCTTGCAGAGCACTGGGGAAAGGCAGGCAGAGAATTCCTTGCTAGAACCTTCTCTGTGCCTGGGAAGCAGAAGTGTTCACATTGCTTCGCAGAATCGCTTTTGTGCAGAAAACAGTAACACTTGTTCAGAACGAAAGAAAGCACAGAGCCCCAGATTTTATGTTGTCCTGGAGAGCTTGCAGAGCACTGGGGAAAGGCAGGCAGAGAATTCCTTGCTAGCACCTTCTCTGTGCCTGGGAAGCAGAAGTGTTCACATTGCTTCGCAAGAATCGCTTTTGTGCAGAAAACAGTAACACTTGTTCAGAATGAAAGAAAGCACAGAGCCCCAGATTTTATGTTGTCCTGGAGAGCTTGCAGAGCACTGGGGAAAGGCAGGCAGAGAATTCCCTGCTAGCACCTTCTCTGTGCCTGTTCACATTGCTTCGCAGAATCGCTTTTGTGCAGAAAACACTAACACTTGTTCAGAAGGAAAGAAAGCACAGAGCCCCAGATTTGCTGTTGTCCTGGAGAGCTTGCAGAGCACTGGGGAAAGGCAGGCAGAGAATACCTTGCTAGAACCTTCTCTGTGCCTGGGAAGCAGATGTGTTCACATTGCTTCGCAGAATCGCTTTTGTGCAGAAAACAGTAACACTTGTTCAGAACGAAAGAAAGCACAGAGCCCCAGATTTGCTGTTGTCCTGGAGAGCTTGCAGAGCACTGGGGAAAGGCAGGCAGAGAATTCCCTGCTAGCACCTTCTCTGTGCCTGGGAAGCAGAAGTGTTCACATTGCTTCGCAAGAATCGCTTTTGTGCAGAAAACAGTAACACTTGTTCAGAAGGAAAGAAAGCACAGAGCCCCAGATTCTATGTTGTCCTGGAGAGCTTGCAGAGCACTGGGGAAAGGCAGGCAGAGAATTCCCTGCTAGCACCTTCTCTGTGCCTGGGAAGCAGAAGTGTTCACATTGCTTCGCAAGAATCGCTTTTGTGCAGAAAACAGTAACACTTGTTCAGAAGGAAAGAAAGCACAGAGCCCCAGATTCTATGTTGTTCTGGAGAGCTTGCAGAGCACTGGGGAAAGGCAGGCAGAGAATTCCCTGCTAGCACCTTCTCTGTGCCTGGGAAGCAGAAGTGTTCACATTGCTTGGCAGAATAGCTTTTGTGCAGAAAACAGTAACACTTGTTCAGAACGAAAGCAAGCACAGAGCCCCAGATTCTATGTTGTCCTGGAGAGCTTGCAGAGCACTGGGGAAAGGAAGGCAGAGAATTCCTTGCTAGCACCTTCTCTGTGCCTGGGAAGCAGAAGTGTTCACATTGCTTCACAAGAATCGCTTTTGTGCAGAAAACACTAACACTTGTTCAGAACGAAAGAAAGCACAGAGCCCCAGATTTTATGTTGTCCTGGAGAGCTTGCAGAGCACTGGGGAAAGGCAGGCAGAGAATTCCTTGCTAGCACCTTCTCTGTGCCTGGGAAGCAGAAGTGTTCACATTGCTTCGCAGAATCGCTTTTGTGCAGAAAACAGTAACACTTCTTCAGAACGAAAGAAAGAACACAGCCCCAGATTTTATGTTGTCCTGGAGAGCTTGTAGAGCACTGGGGAAAGGCAGGCAGAGAATTCCCTGCTAGCACCTTCTCTGTGCCTGTTCACATTGCTTCGCAGAATCGCTTTTGTGCAGAAAACAGTAACACTTGTTCAGAAGGAAAGAAAGCAAAGAGCCCCAGATATTATGTTGCCCTGGAGAGCTTGCAGAGCACTGAGGACAGGCAGGCAGAGAATTCCCTGCTAGCACCTTCTCTGTGCCTGTTCACATTGCTTCGCAGAATCGCTTTTGTGCAGAAAACAGTAACACTTGTTCAGAAGGAAAGAAAGCACAGAGCCCCAGATTCTATGTTGTCCTGGAGAGCTTGCAGAGCACTGGGGAAAGGCAGGCAGAGAATTCCCTGCTAGCACCTTCTCTGTGCCTGGGAAGCAGAAGTGTTCACATTGCTTCGCAAGAATCGCTTTTGTGCAGAAAACAGTAACACTTGTTCAGAAGGAAAGAAAGCACAGAGCCCCAGATTTTATGTTGTCCTGGAGAGCTTGCAGAGCACTGGGGAAAGGCAGGCAGAGAATTCCCTGCTAGCACCTTCTCTGTGCCTGGGAAGCAGAAGTGTTCACATTGCTTCGCAAGAATCGCTTTTGTGCAGAAAATACTAACACTTGTTCAGAACGAAAGAAAGCACAGAGCCCCAGATTCTATGTTGTCCTGGAGAGCTTGCAGAGCACTGGGGAAAGGCAGGCAGAGAATTCCTTGCTAGCACCTTCTCTGTGCCTGGGAAGCAGAAGTGTTCACATTGCTTCGCAAGAATCGCTTTTGTGCAGAAAACACTAACACTTGTTCAGAACGAAAGAAAGCACAGAGCCCCAGATTCTATGTTGTCCTGGAGAGCTTGCAGAGCACTGGGGGAAGGCAGGCAGAGAATTCCTTGCTAGCACCTTCTCTGTGCCTGGGAAGCAGAAGTGTTCACATTGCTTCGCAAGAATCGCTTTTGTGCAGAAAACAGTAACACTTTGTCAGAAGGAAAGAAAGCACAGAGCCCCAGATTTTATGTTGTCCTGGAGAGCTTGCAGAGCACTGGGGAAAGGCAGGCAGAGAATTCCTTGCTAGCACCTTCTCTGTGCCTGGGAAGCAGAAGTGTTCACATTGCTTCGCAAGAATCGCTTTTGTGCAGAAAACACTAACACTTGTTCAGAAGGAAAGAAAGCACAGAGCCCCAGATTCTATGTTGTCCTGGAGAGCTTGCAGAGCACTGGGGAAAGGCAGGCAGAGAATTCCCTGATAGCACCTTCTCTGTGCCTGTTCACATTGCTTCGCAGAATCGCTTTTGTGCAGAAAACACTAACACTTGTTCAGAAGGAAAGAAAGCACAGAGCCCCAGATTTTATGTTGTCCTGGAGAGCTTGCAGAGCACTGGGGAAAGGCAGGCAGAGAATTCCCTGCTAGCACCTTCTCTGTGCCTGGGAAGCAGAAGTGTTCACATTGCTTCGCAAGAATCGCTTTTGTGCAGAAAAGAGTAACACTTGTTCAGAACGAAAGAAAGCACAGAGCCCCAGATTCTATGTTGTCCTGGAGAGCTTGCAGAGCACTGGGGAAAGGCAGGCAGAGAATTCCTTGCTAGCACCTTCTCTGTGCCTGGGAAGCAGAAGTGTTCACATTGCTTCGCAAGAATCGCTTTTGTGCAGAAAACACTAACACTTGTTCAGAACGAAAGAAAGCACAGAGCCCCAGATTTTATGTTGTCCTGGAGAGCTTGCAGAGCACTGGGGAAAGGCAGGCAGAGAATTCCCTGATAGCACCTTCTCTGTGCCTGTTCACATTGCTTCGCAGAATCGCTTTTGTGCAGAAAACACTAACACTTGTTCAGAAGGAAAGAAAGCACAGAGCCCCAGATTTGCTGTTGTCCTGGAGAGCTTGCAGAGCACTGGGGAAAGGCAGGCAGAGAATTCCCTGCTAGCACCTTCTCTGTGCCTGTTCACATTGCTTCGCAGAATCGCTTTTGTGCAGAAAACAGTAACACTTGTTCAGAACGAAAGAAAGCACAGAGCCCCAGATTTGCTGTTGTCCTGGAGAGTTTGCAGAGCACTGGGGAAAGGCAGGCAGAGAATTCCCTGCTAGCACCTTCTCTGTGCCTGGGAAGCAGAAGTGTTCACATTGCTTCGCAAGAATCGCTTTTGTGCAGAAAACAGTAACACTTGTTCAGAAGGAAAGAAAGCACAGAGCCCCAGATTCTATGTTGTCCTGGAGAGCTTGCAGAGCACTGAGGACAGGCAGGCAGAGAATTCCCTGATAGCACCTTCTCTGTGCCTGTTCACATTGCTTCGCAGAGTCGCTTTTGTGCAGAAAACAGTAACACTTGTTCAGAAGGAAAGAAAGCACAGAGCCCCAGATTCTATGTTGTCCTGGAGAGCTTGCAGAGCACTGGGGAAAGGCAGGCAGAGAATTCCCTGCTAGCACCTTCTCTGTGCCTGGGAAGCAGAAGTGTTCACATTGCTTCGCAAGAATCGCTTTTGTGCAGAAAACACTAACACTTGTTCAGAAGGAAAGAAAGCACAGAGCCCCAGATTCTATGTTGTCCTGGAGAGCTTGCAGAGCACTGGGGAAAGGCAGGCAGAGAATTCCTTGCTAGCACCTTCTCTGTGCCTGGGAAGCAGAAGTGTTCACATTGCTTCGCAAGAATCGCTTTTGTGCAGAAAACAGTAACACTTGTTCAGAAGGAAAGAAAGCACAGAGCCCCAGATTTTATGTTGTCCTGGAGAGCTTGCAGAGCACTGGGGAAAGGCAGGCAGAGAATTCCTTGCTAGAACCTTCTCTGTGCCTGGGAAGCAGAAGTGTTCACATTGCTTCGCAGAATCGCTTTTGTGCAGAAAACAGTAACACTTGTTCAGAAGGAAAGAAAGCACAGAGCCCCAGATTTTATGTTGTCCTGGAGAGCTTGCAGAGCACTGGGGAAAGGCAGGCAGAGAATTCCCTGCTAGCACCTTCTCTGTGCCTGGGAAGCAGAAGTGTTCACATTGCTTCGCAAGAATTGCTTTTTTGCAGAAAACACTAACACTTGTTCAGAAGGAAAGAAAGCACAGAGCCCCAGATTTTATGTTGTCCTGGAGAGCTTGCAGAGCACTGGGGAAAGGCAGGCAGAGAATTCCCTGATAGCACCTTCTCTGTGCCTGTTCACATTGCTTCGCAGAATCGCTTTTGTGCAGAAAACACTAACACTTGTTCAGAAGGAAAGAAAGCACAGAGCCCCAGATTTGCTGTTGTCCTGGAGAGCTTGCAGAGCACTGGGGAAAGGCAGGCAGAGAATTCCTTGCTAGAACCTTCTCTGTGCCTGGGAAGCAGAAGTGTTCACATTGCTTCGCAGAATCGCTTTTGTGCAGAAAACAGTAACACTTGTTCAGAAGGAAAGAAAGCACAGAGCCCCAGATTTTATGTTGTCCTGGAGAGCTTGCAGAGCACTGGGGAAAGGCAGGCAGAGAATTCCCTGCTAGCACCTTCTCTGTGCCTGGGAAGCAGAAGTGTTCACATTGCTTCGCAAGAATCGCTTTTGTGCAGAAAACAGTAACACTTGTTCAGAACGAAAGAAAGCACAGAGCCCCAGATTCTATGTTGTCCTGGAGAGCTTGCAGAGCACTGGGGAAAGGCAGGCAGAGAATTCCCTGCTAGCACCTTCTCTGTGCCTGGGAAGCAGAAGTGTTCACATTGCTTCGCAAGAATCGCTTTTGTGCAGAAAACAGTAACACTTGTTCAGAACGAAAGAAAGCACAGAGCCCCAGATTCTATGTTGTCCTGGAGAGCTTGCAGAGCACTGGGGAAAGGCAGGCAGAGAATTCCCTGATAGCACCTTCTCTGTGCCTGTTCACATTGCTTCGCAGAATCGCTTTTGTGCAGAAAACAGTAACACTTGTTCAGAACGAAAGAAAGCACAGAGCCCCAGATTCTATGTTGTCCTGGAGAGCTTGCAGAGCACTGGGGAAAGGCAGGCAGAGAATTCCCTGATAGCACCTTCTCTGTGCCTGGGAAGCAGAAGTGTTCACATTGCTTCGCAAGAATCGCTTTTGTGCAGAAAACAGTAACACTTGTTCAGAAGGAAAGAAAGCACAGAGCCCCAGATTCTATGTTGTCCTGGAGAGCTTGCAGAGCACTGGGGAAAGGCAGGCAGAGAATTCCCTGATAGCACCTTCTCTGTGCCTGGGAAGCAGAAGTGTTCACATTGCTTCGCAAGAATTGCTTTTGTGCAGAAAACAGTAACACTTGTTCAGAAGGAAAGAAAGCACAGAGCCCCAGATTCTATGTTGTTCTGGAGAGCTTGCAGAGCACTGAGGACAGGCAGGCAGAGAATTCCCTGATAGCACCTTCTCTGTGCCTGTTCACATTGCTTCGCACAATCGCTTTTGTGCAGAAAACAGTAACACTTGTTCAGAACGAAAGAAAGCACAGAGCCCCAGATTCTATGTTGTCCTGGAGAGCTTGCAGAGCACTGGGGAAAGGCAGGCAGAGAATTCCCTGATAGCACCTTCTCTATGCCTGGGAATCAGAAGTGTTCACATTGCTTCGCAGAATCGCTTTTGTGCAGAAAACAGTAACACTTGTTCAGAACGAAAGAAAGCACAGAGCCCCAGATTTTATGTTGTCCTGGAGAGCTTGCAGAGCACTGGGGAAAGGCAGGCAGAGAATTCCCTGATAGCACCATCTCTGTGCCTGTTCACATTGCTTCGCAGAATCGCTTTTGTGCAGAAAACACTAACACTTGTTCAGAACGAAAGAAAGCACAGAGCCCCAGATTCTATGTTGTCCTGGAGAGCTTGCAGAGCACTGGGGAAAGGCAGGCAGAGAATTCCCTGATAGCACCTTCTCTATGCCTGGGAATCAGAAGTGTTCACATTGCTTCGCAGAATCGCTTTTGTGCAGAAAACAGTAACACTTGTTCAGAACGAAAGAAAGCACAGAGCCCCAGATTTTATGTTGTCCTGGAGAGCTTGCAGAGCACTGGGGAAAGGCAGACAGAGAATTCCTTGCTAGAACCTTCTCTGTGCCTGGGAAGCAGATGTGTTCACATTGCTTCGCAGAATCGCTTTTGTGCAGAAAACAGTAACACTTGTTCAGAACGAAAGAAAGCACAGAGCCCCAGATTTGCTGTTGTCCTGGAGAGCTTGCAGAGCACTGGGGAAAGGCAGGCAGAGAATTCCCTGCTAGCACCTTCTCTGTGCCTGGGAAGCAGAAGTGTTCACATTGCTTCGCAAGAATCGCTTTTGTGCAGAAAACAGTAACACTTGTTCAGAAGGAAAGAAAGCACAGAGCCCCAGATTCTATGTTGTCCTGGAGAGCTTGCAGAGCACTGGGGAAAGGCAGGCAGAGAATTCCCTGCTAGCACCTTCTCTGTGCCTGGGAAGCAGAAGTGTTCACATTGCTTCGCAAGAATCGCTTTTGTGCAGAAAACAGTAACACTTGTTCAGAATGAAAGAAAGCACAGAGCCCCAGATTCTATGTTGTTCTGGAGAGCTTGCAGAGCACTGGGGAAAGGCAGGCAGAGAATTCCCTGCTAGCACCTTCTCTGTGCCTGGGAAGCAGAAGTGTTCACATTGCTTGGCAGAATAGCTTTTGTGCAGAAAACAGTAACACTTGTTCAGAACGAAAGAAAGCACAGAGCCCCAGATTCTATGTTGTCCTGGAGAGCTTGCAGAGCACTGGGGAATGGCAGGCAGAGAATTCCTTGCTAGCACCTTCTCTGTGCCTGGGAAGCAGAAGTGTTCACATTGCTTCACAAGAATCGCTTTTGTGCAGAAAACACTAACACTTGTTCAGAACGAAAGAAAGCACAGAGCCCCAGATTTTATGTTGTCCTGGAGAGCTTGCAGAGCACTGGGGAAAGGCAGGCAGAGAATTCCTTGCTAGCACCTTCTCTGTGCCTGGGAAGCAGAAGTGTTCACATTGCTTCGCAGAATCGCTTTTGTGCAGAAAACAGTAACACTTCTTCAGAACGAAAGAAAGAACAGAGCCCCAGATTTTATGTTGTCCTGGAGAGCTTGCAGAGCACTGAGGAAAGGCAGGCATAGAATTCCCTGCTAGCACCTTCTCTGTGCCTGTTCACATTGCTTCGCAGAATCGCTTTTGTGCAGAAAACAGTAACACTTGTTCAGAATGAAAGAAAGCAAAGAGCCCCAGATATTATGTTGCCCTGGAGAGCTTGCAGAGCACTGGGGAAAGGCAGGCAGAGAATTCCCTGCTAGCACCTTCTCTGTGCCTGTTCACATTGCTTCGCAGAATCGCTTTTGTGCAGAAAACAGTAACACTTGTTCAGAACGAAAGAAAGCACAGAGCCCCAGATTCTATGTTGTCCTGGAGAGCTTGCAGAGCACTGGGGAAAGGCAGGCAGAGAATTCCCTGCTAGCACCTTCTCTGTGCCTGGGAAGCAGAAGTGTTCACATTGCTTCGCAAGAATCGCTTTTGTGCAGAAAACAGTAACACTTGTGCAGAAGGAAAGAAAGCACAGAGCCCCAGATTCTATGTTGTCCTGGAGAGCTTGCAGAGCACTGGGGAAAGGCAGGCAGAGAATTCCCTGCTAGCACCTTCTCTGTGCCTGGGAAGCAGAAGTGTTCACATTGCTTCGCAAGAATCGCTTTTGTGCAGAAAACAGTAACACTTGTTCAGAATGAAAGAAAGCACAGAGCCCCAGATTCTATGTTGTTCTGGAGAGCTTGCAGAGCACTGGGGAAAGGCAGGCAGAGAATTCCCTGCTAGCACCTTCTCTGTGCCTGGGAAGCAGAAGTGTTCACATTGCTTGGCAGAATAGCTTTTGTGCAGAAAACAGTAACACTTGTTCAGAACGAAAGAAAGCACAGAGCCCCAGATTTTATGTTGTCCTGGAGAGCTTGCAGAGCACTGGGGAAAGGCAGGCAGAGAATTCCCTGATAGCACCTTCTCTGTGCCTGTTCACATTGCTTCGCAGAATCGCTTTTGTGCAGAAAACACTAACACTTGTTCAGAAGGAAAGAAAGCACAGAGCCCCAGATTTGCTGTTGTCCTGGAGAGCTTGCAGAGCACTGGGGAAAGGCAGGCAGAGAATTCCTTGCTAGAACCTTCTCTGTGCCTGGGAAGCAGAAGTGTTCACATTGCTTCGCAGAATCGCTTTTGTGCAGAAAACAGTAACACTTCTTCAGAAGGAAAGAAAGCACAGAGCCCCAGATTTTATGTTGTCCTGGAGAGCTTGCAGAGCACTGGGGAAAGGCAGGCAGAGAATTCCCTGCTAGCACCTTCTCTGTGCCTGGGAAGCAGAAGTGTTCACATTGCTTCGCAAGAATCGCTTTTGTGCAGAAAACAGTAACACTTGTTCAGAACGAAAGAAAGCACAGAGCCCCAGATTCTATGTTGTCCTGGAGAGCTTGCAGAGCACTGGGGAAAGGCAGGCAGAGAATTCCCTGATAGCACCTTCTCTGTGCCTGGGAAGCAGAAGTGTTCACATTGCTTCGCAAGAATCGCTTTTGTGCAGAAAACAGTAACACTTGTTCAGAACGAAAGAAAGCACAGAGCCCCAGATTCTATGTTGTCCTGGAGAGCTTGCAGAGCACTGGGGAAAGGCAGGCAGAGAATTCCCTGATAGCACCTTCTCTGTGCCTGTTCACATTGCTTCGCAGAATCGCTTTTGTGCAGAAAACAGTAACACTTGTTCAGAACGAAAGAAAGCACAGAGCCCCAGATTCTATGTTGTCCTTGAGAGCTTGCAGAGCACTGGGGAAAGGCAGGCAGAGAATTCCCTGATAGCACCTTCTCTGTGCCTGGGAAGCAGAAGTGTTCACATTGCTTCGCAAGAATCGCTTTTGTGCAGAAAACAGTAACACTTGTTCAGAACGAAAGAAAGCACAGAGCCCCAGATTCTATGTTGTCCTGGAGAGCTTGCAGAGCACTGGGGAAAGGCAGGCAGAGAATTCCCTGATAGCACCTTCTCTGTGCCTGGGAAGCAGAAGTGTTCACATTGCTTCGCAAGAATCGCTTTTGTGCAGAAAACAGTAACACTTGTTCAGAAGGAAAGAAAGCACAGAGCCCCAGATTCTATGTTGTTCTGGAGAGCTTGCAGAGCACTGAGGACAGGCAGGCAGAGAATTCCCTGATAGCACCTTCTCTGTGCCTGTTCACATTGCTTCGCACAATCGCTTTTGTGCAGAAAACAGTAACACTTGTTCAGAACGAAAGAAAGCACAGAGCCCCAGATTCTATGTTGTCCTGGAGAGCTTGCAGAGCACTGGGGAAAGGCAGGCAGAGAATTCCCTGATAGCACCTTCTCTATGCCTGGGAATCAGAAGTGTTCACATTGCTTCGCAGAATCGCTTTTGTGCAGAAAACAGTAACACTTGTTCAGAACGAAAGAAAGCACAGAGCCCCAGATTTTATGTTGTCCTGGAGAGCTTGCAGAGCACTGGGGAAAGGCAGGCAGAGAATTCCCTGATAGCACCTTCTCTGTGCCTGTTCACATTGCTTCGCAGAATCGCTTTTGTGCAGAAAACAGTAACACTTGTTCAGAACGAAAGAAAGCACAGAGCCCCAGATTCTATGTTGTCCTGGAGAGCTTGCAGAGCACTGGGGAAAGGCAGGCAGAGAATTCCCTGATAGCACCTTCTCTATGCCTGGGAATCAGAAGTGTTCACATTGCTTCGCAGAATCGCTTTTGTGCAGAAAACAGTAACACTTGTTCAGAACGAAAGAAAGCACAGAGCCCCAGATTTTATGTTGTCCTGGAGAGCTTGCAGAGCACTGGGGAAAGGCAGACAGAGAATTCCTTGCTAGAACCTTCTCTGTGCCTGGGAAGCAGATGTGTTCACATTGCTTCGCAGAATCGCTTTTGTGCAGAAAACAGTAACACTTGTTCAGAACGAAAGAAAGCACAGAGCCCCAGATTTGCTGTTGTCCTGGAGAGCTTGCAGAGCACTGGGGAAAGGCAGGCAGAGAATTCCCTGCTAGCACCTTCTCTGTGCCTGGGAAGCAGAAGTGTTCACATTGCTTCGCAAGAATCGCTTTTGTGCAGAAAACAGTAACACTTGTTCAGAAGGAAAGAAAGCACAGAGCCCCAGATTCTATGTTGTCCTGGAGAGCTTGCAGAGCACTGGGGAAAGGCAGGCAGAGAATTCCCTGCTAGCACCTTCTCTGTGCCTGGGAAGCAGAAGTGTTCACATTGCTTCGCAAGAATCGCTTTTGTGCAGAAAACAGTAACACTTGTTCAGAATGAAAGAAAGCACAGAGCCCCAGATTCTATGTTGTTCTGGAGAGCTTGCAGAGCACTGGGGAAAGGCAGGCAGAGAATTCCCTGCTAGCACCTTCTCTGTGCCTGGGAAGCAGAAGTGTTCACATTGCTTGGCAGAATAGCTTTTGTGCAGAAAACAGTAACACTTGTTCAGAACGAAAGAAAGCACAGAGCCCCAGATTCTATGTTGTCCTGGAGAGCTTGCAGAGCACTGGGGAATGGCAGGCAGAGAATTCCTTGCTAGCACCTTCTCTGTGCCTGGGAAGCAGAAGTGTTCACATTGCTTCACAAGAATCGCTTTTGTGCAGAAAACACTAACACTTGTTCAGAACGAAAGAAAGCACAGAGCCCCAGATTTTATGTTGTCCTGGAGAGCTTGCAGAGCACTGGGGAAAGGCAGGCAGAGAATTCCTTGCTAGCACCTTCTCTGTGCCTGGGAAGCAGAAGTGTTCACATTGCTTCGCAGAATCGCTTTTGTGCAGAAAACAGTAACACTTCTTCAGAACGAAAGAAAGCACAGAGCCCCAGATTTTATGTTGTCCTGGAGAGCTTGTAGAGCACTGGGGAAAGGCAGGCAGAGAATTCCCTGCTAGCACCTTCTCTGTGCCTGTTCACATTGCTTCGCAGAATCGCTTTTGTGCAGAAAACAGTAACACTTGTTCAGAATGAAAGAAAGCAAAGAGCCCCAGATATTATGTTGCCCTGGAGAGCTTGCAGAGCACTGGGGAAAGGCAGGCAGAGAATTCCCTGCTAGCACCTTCTCTGTGCCTGTTCACATTGCTTCGCAGAATCGCTTTTGTGCAGAAAACAGTAACACTTGTTCAGAACGAAAGAAAGCACAGAGCCCCAGATTCTATGTTGTCCTGGAGAGCTTGCAGAGCACTGGGGAAAGGCAGGCAGAGAATTCCCTGATAGCACCTTCTCTATGCCTGGGAAGCAGAAGTGTTCACATTGCTTCGCAGAATCGCTTTTGTGCAGAAAACAGTAACACTTGTTCAGAACGAAAGAAAGCACAGAGCCCCAGATTTTATGTTGTCCTGGAGAGCTTGCAGAGCACTGGGGAAAGGCAGGCAGAGAATTCCTTGCTAGAACCTTCTCTGTGCCTGGGAAGCAGAAGTGTTCACATTGCTTCGCAGAATCGCTTTTGTGCAGAAAACAGTAACACTTGTTCAGAACGAAAGAAAGCACAGAGCCCCAGATTTTATGTTGTCCTGGAGAGCTTGCAGAGCACTGGGGAAAGGCAGGCAGAGAATTCCTTGCTAGCACCTTCTCTGTGCCTGGGAAGCAGAAGTGTTCACATTGCTTCGCAAGAATCGCTTTTGTGCAGAAAACAGTAACACTTGTTCAGAATGAAAGAAAGCACAGAGCCCCAGATTTTATGTTGTCCTGGAGAGCTTGCAGAGCACTGGGGAAAGGCAGGCAGAGAATTCCCTGCTAGCACCTTCTCTGTGCCTGTTCACATTGCTTCGCAGAATCGCTTTTGTGCAGAAAACACTAACACTTGTTCAGAAGGAAAGAAAGCACAGAGCCCCAGATTTGCTGTTGTCCTGGAGAGCTTGCAGAGCACTGGGGAAAGGCAGGCAGAGAATACCTTGCTAGAACCTTCTCTGTGCCTGGGAAGCAGATGTGTTCACATTGCTTCGCAGAATCGCTTTTGTGCAGAAAACAGTAACACTTGTTCAGAACGAAAGAAAGCACAGAGCCCCAGATTTGCTGTTGTCCTGGAGAGCTTGCAGAGCACTGGGGAAAGGCAGGCAGAGAATTCCCTGCTAGCACCTTCTCTGTGCCTGGGAAGCAGAAGTGTTCACATTGCTTCGCAAGAATCGCTTTTGTGCAGAAAACAGTAACACTTGTTCAGAAGGAAAGAAAGCACAGAGCCCCAGATTCTATGTTGTCCTGGAGAGCTTGCAGAGCACTGGGGAAAGGCAGGCAGAGAATTCCCTGCTAGCACCTTCTCTGTGCCTGGGAAGCAGAAGTGTTCACATTGCTTCGCAAGAATCGCTTTTGTGCAGAAAACAGTAACACTTGTTCAGAAGGAAAGAAAGCACAGAGCCCCAGATTCTATGTTGTTCTGGAGAGCTTGCAGAGCACTGGGGAAAGGCAGGCAGAGAATTCCCTGCTAGCACCTTCTCTGTGCCTGGGAAGCAGAAGTGTTCACATTGCTTGGCAGAATAGCTTTTGTGCAGAAAACAGTAACACTTGTTCAGAACGAAAGCAAGCACAGAGCCCCAGATTCTATGTTGTCCTGGAGAGCTTGCAGAGCACTGGGGAAAGGAAGGCAGAGAATTCCTTGCTAGCACCTTCTCTGTGCCTGGGAAGCAGAAGTGTTCACATTGCTTCACAAGAATCGCTTTTGTGCAGAAAACACTAACACTTGTTCAGAACGAAAGAAAGCACAGAGCCCCAGATTTTATGTTGTCCTGGAGAGCTTGCAGAGCACTGGGGAAAGGCAGGCAGAGAATTCCTTGCTAGCACCTTCTCTGTGCCTGGGAAGCAGAAGTGTTCACATTGCTTCGCAGAATCGCTTTTGTGCAGAAAACAGTAACACTTCTTCAGAACGAAAGAAAGAACACAGCCCCAGATTTTATGTTGTCCTGGAGAGCTTGTAGAGCACTGGGGAAAGGCAGGCAGAGAATTCCCTGCTAGCACCTTCTCTGTGCCTGTTCACATTGCTTCGCAGAATCGCTTTTGTGCAGAAAACAGTAACACTTGTTCAGAAGGAAAGAAAGCAAAGAGCCCCAGATATTATGTTGCCCTGGAGAGCTTGCAGAGCACTGGGGAAAGGCAGGCAGAGAATTCCCTGCTAGCACCTTCTCTGTGCCTGTTCACATTGCTTCGCAGAATCGCTTTTGTGCAGAAAACAGTAACACTTGTTCAGAAGGAAAGAAAGCACAGAGCCCCAGATTCTATGTTGTCCTGGAGAGCTTGCAGAGCACTGGGGAAAGGCAGGCAGAGAATTCCCTGCTAGCACCTTCTCGGTGCCTGGGAAGCAGAAGTGTTCACATTGCTTCGCAAGAATCGCTTTTGTGCAGAAAACAGTAACACTTGTTCAGAAGGAAAGAAAGCACAGAGCCCCAGATTCTATGTTGTCCTGGAGAGCTTGCAGAGCACTGGGGAAAGGCAGGCAGAGAATTCCCTGATAGCACCTTCTCTGTGCCTGGGAAGCAGAAGTGTTCACATTGCTTCGCAAGAATCGCTTTTGTGCAGAAAACAGTAACACTTGTTCAGAATGAAAGAAAGCACAGAGCCCCAGATTCTATGTTGTCCTGGAGAGCTTGCAGAGCACTGGGGAAAGGCAGGCAGAGAATTCCCTGATAGCACCTTCTCTGTGCCTGTTCACATTGCTTCGCAGAATCGCTTTTGTGCAGAAAACAGTAACACTTGTTCAGAACGAAAGAAAGCACAGAGCCCCAGATTTGCTGTTGTCCTGGAGAGTTTGTAGAGCACTGGGGAAAGGCAGGCAGAGAATTCCCTGCTAGCACCTTCTCTGTGCCTGGGAAGCAGAAGTGTTCACATTGCTTCGCAAGAATCGCTTTTGTGCAGAAAACAGTAACACTTGTTCAGAAGGAAAGAAAGCACAGAGCCCCAGATTCTATGTTGTCCTGGAGAGCTTGCAGAGCACTGGGGAAAGGCAGGCAGAGAATTCCCTGATAGCACCTTCTCTGTGCCTGTTCACATTGCTTCGCAGAATCGCTTTTGTGCAGAAAACACTAACACTTGTTCAGAAGGAAAGAAAGCACAGAGCCCCAGATTTTATGTTGTCCTGGAGAGCTTGCAGAGCACTGGGGAAAGGCAGGCAGAGAATTCCCTGCTAGCACCTTCTCTGTGCCTGGGAAGCAGAAGTGTTCACATTGCTTCGCAAGAATCGCTTTTGTGCAGAAAAGAGTAACACTTGTTCAGAACGAAAGAAAGCACAGAGCCCCAGATTCTATGTTGTCCTGGAGAGCTTGCAGAGCACTGGGGAAAGGCAGGCAGAGAATTCCCTGCTAGCACCTTCTCTGTGCCTGGGAAGCAGAAGTGTTCACATTGCTTCGCAAGAATCGCTTTTGTGCAGAAAACACTAACACTTGTTCAGAACGAAAGAAAGCACAGAGCCCCAGATTTTATGTTGTCCTGGAGAGCTTGCAGAGCACTGGGGAAAGGCAGGCAGAGAATTCCCTGATAGCACCTTCTCTGTGCCTGTTCACATTGCTTCGCAGAATCGCTTTTGTGCAGAAAACACTAACACTTGTTCAGAAGGAAAGAAAGCACAGAGCCCCAGATTTGCTGTTGTCCTGGAGAGCTTGCAGAGCACTGGGGAAAGGCAGGCAGAGAATTCCCTGCTAGCACCTTCTCTGTGCCTGGGAAGCAGAAGTGTTCACATTGCTTCGCAGAATCGCTTTTGTGCAGAAAACAGTAACACTTGTTCAGAACGAAAGAAAGCACAGAGCCCCAGATTTTATGTTGTCCTGGAGAGCTTGCAGAGCACTGGGGAAAGGCAGACAGAGAATTCCTTGCTAGAACCTTCTCTGTGCCTGGGAAGCAGATGTGTTCACATTGCTTCGCAGAATCGCTTTTGTGCAGAAAACAGTAACACTTGTTCAGAACGAAAGAAAGCACAGAGCCCCAGATTTGCTGTTGTCCTGGAGAGCTTGCAGAGCACTGGGGAAAGGCAGGCAGAGAATTCCCTGCTAGCACCTTCTCTGTGCCTGGGAAGCAGAAGTGTTCACATTGCTTCGCAGAATCGCTTTTGTGCAGAAAACAGTAACACTTGTTCAGAACGAAAGAAAGCACAGAGCCCCAGATTTTATGTTGTCCTGGAGAGCTTGCAGAGCACTGGGGAAAGGCAGGCAGAGAATTCCCTGATAGCACCTTCTCTGTGCCTGGGAAGCAGAAGTGTTCACATTGCTTCGCAAGAATCGCTTTTGTGCAGAAAACAGTAACACTTGTTCAGAACGAAAGAAAGCACAGAGCCCCAGATTCTATGTTGTCCTGGAGAGCTTGCAGAGCACTGGGGAAAGGCAGGCAGAGAATTCCCTGATAGCACCTTCTCTGTGCCTGGGAAGCAGAAGTGTTCACATTGCTTCGCAAGAATCGCTTTTGTGCAGAAAACAGTAACACTTGTTCAGAAGGAAAGAAAGCACAGAGCCCCAGATTCTATGTTGTTCTGGAGAGCTTGCAGAGCACTGAGGACAGGCAGGCAGAGAATTCCCTGATAGCACCTTCTCTGTGCCTGTTCACATTGCTTCGCACAATCGCTTTTGTGCAGAAAACAGTAACACTTGTTCAGAACGAAAGAAAGCACAGAGCCCCAGATTCTATGTTGTCCTGGAGAGCTTGCAGAGCACTGGGGAAAGGCAGGCAGAGAATTCCCTGATAGCACCTTCTCTATGCCTGGGAATCAGAAGTGTTCACATTGCTTCGCAGAATCGCTTTTGTGCAGAAAACAGTAACACTTGTTCAGAACGAAAGAAAGCACAGAGCCCCAGATTTTATGTTGTCCTGGAGAGCTTGCAGAGCACTGGGGAAAGGCAGGCAGAGAATTCCCTGATAGCACCTTCTCTGTGCCTGTTCACATTGCTTCGCAGAATCGCTTTTGTGCAGAAAACAGTAACACTTGTTCAGAACGAAAGAAAGCACAGAGCCCCAGATTCTATGTTGTCCTGGAGAGCTTGCAGAGCACTGGGGAAAGGCAGGCAGAGAATTCCCTGATAGCACCTTCTCTATGCCTGGGAATCAGAAGTGTTCACATTGCTTCGCAGAATCGCTTTTGTGCAGAAAACAGTAACACTTGTTCAGAACGAAAGAAAGCACAGAGCCCCAGATTTTATGTTGTCCTGGAGAGCTTGCAGAGCACTGGGGAAAGGCAGACAGAGAATTCCTTGCTAGAACCTTCTCTGTGCCTGGGAAGCAGATGTGTTCACATTGCTTCGCAGAATCGCTTTTGTGCAGAAAACAGTAACACTTGTTCAGAACGAAAGAAAGCACAGAGCCCCAGATTTGCTGTTGTCCTGGAGAGCTTGCAGAGCACTGGGGAAAGGCAGGCAGAGAATTCCCTGCTAGCACCTTCTCTGTGCCTGGGAAGCAGAAGTGTTCACATTGCTTCGCAAGAATCGCTTTTGTGCAGAAAACAGTAACACTTGTTCAGAAGGAAAGAAAGCACAGAGCCCCAGATTCTATGTTGTCCTGGAGAGCTTGCAGAGCACTGGGGAAAGGCAGGCAGAGAATTCCCTGCTAGCACCTTCTCTGTGCCTGGGAAGCAGAAGTGTTCACATTGCTTCGCAAGAATCGCTTTTGTGCAGAAAACAGTAACACTTGTTCAGAATGAAAGAAAGCACAGAGCCCCAGATTCTATGTTGTTCTGGAGAGCTTGCAGAGCACTGGGGAAAGGCAGGCAGAGAATTCCCTGCTAGCACCTTCTCTGTGCCTGGGAAGCAGAAGTGTTCACATTGCTTGGCAGAATAGCTTTTGTGCAGAAAACAGTAACACTTGTTCAGAACGAAAGAAAGCACAGAGCCCCAGATTCTATGTTGTCCTGGAGAGCTTGCAGAGCACTGGGGAATGGCAGGCAGAGAATTCCTTGCTAGCACCTTCTCTGTGCCTGGGAAGCAGAAGTGTTCACATTGCTTCACAAGAATCGCTTTTGTGCAGAAAACACTAACACTTGTTCAGAACGAAAGAAAGCACAGAGCCCCAGATTTTATGTTGTCCTGGAGAGCTTGCAGAGCACTGGGGAAAGGCAGGCAGAGAATTCCTTGCTAGCACCTTCTCTGTGCCTGGGAAGCAGAAGTGTTCACATTGCTTCGCAGAATCGCTTTTGTGCAGAAAACAGTAACACTTCTTCAGAACGAAAGAAAGCACAGAGCCCCAGATTTTATGTTGTCCTGGAGAGCTTGTAGAGCACTGGGGAAAGGCAGGCAGAGAATTCCCTGCTAGCACCTTCTCTGTGCCTGTTCACATTGCTTCGCAGAATCGCTTTTGTGCAGAAAACAGTAACACTTGTTCAGAATGAAAGAAAGCAAAGAGCCCCAGATATTATGTTGCCCTGGAGAGCTTGCAGAGCACTGGGGAAAGGCAGGCAGAGAATTCCCTGCTAGCACCTTCTCTGTGCCTGTTCACATTGCTTCGCAGAATCGCTTTTGTGCAGAAAACAGTAACACTTGTTCAGAACGAAAGAAAGCACAGAGCCCCAGATTCTATGTTGTCCTGGAGAGCTTGCAGAGCACTGGGGAAAGGCAGGCAGAGAATTCCCTGATAGCACCTTCTCTATGCCTGGGAAGCAGAAGTGTTCACATTGCTTCGCAGAATCGCTTTTGTGCAGAAAACAGTAACACTTGTTCAGAACGAAAGAAAGCACAGAGCCCCAGATTTTATGTTGTCCTGGAGAGCTTGCAGAGCACTGGGGAAAGGCAGGCAGAGAATTCCTTGCTAGAACCTTCTCTGTGCCTGGGAAGCAGAAGTGTTCACATTGCTTCGCAGAATCGCTTTTGTGCAGAAAACAGTAACACTTGTTCAGAACGAAAGAAAGCACAGAGCCCCAGATTTTATGTTGTCCTGGAGAGCTTGCAGAGCACTGGGGAAAGGCAGGCAGAGAATTCCTTGCTAGCACCTTCTCTGTGCCTGGGAAGCAGAAGTGTTCACATTGCTTCGCAAGAATCGCTTTTGTGCAGAAAACAGTAACACTTGTTCAGAATGAAAGAAAGCACAGAGCCCCAGATTTTATGTTGTCCTGGAGAGCTTGCAGAGCACTGGGGAAAGGCAGGCAGAGAATTCCCTGCTAGCACCTTCTCTGTGCCTGTTCACATTGCTTCGCAGAATCGCTTTTGTGCAGAAAACACTAACACTTGTTCAGAAGGAAAGAAAGCACAGAGCCCCAGATTTGCTGTTGTCCTGGAGAGCTTGCAGAGCACTGGGGAAAGGCAGGCAGAGAATACCTTGCTAGAACCTTCTCTGTGCCTGGGAAGCAGATGTGTTCACATTGCTTCGCAGAATCGCTTTTGTGCAGAAAACAGTAACACTTGTTCAGAACGAAAGAAAGCACAGAGCCCCAGATTTGCTGTTGTCCTGGAGAGCTTGCAGAGCACTGGGGAAAGGCAGGCAGAGAATTCCCTGCTAGCACCTTCTCTGTGCCTGGGAAGCAGAAGTGTTCACATTGCTTCGCAAGAATCGCTTTTGTGCAGAAAACAGTAACACTTGTTCAGAAGGAAAGAAAGCACAGAGCCCCAGATTCTATGTTGTCCTGGAGAGCTTGCAGAGCACTGGGGAAAGGCAGGCAGAGAATTCCCTGCTAGCACCTTCTCTGTGCCTGGGAAGCAGAAGTGTTCACATTGCTTCGCAAGAATCGCTTTTGTGCAGAAAACAGTAACACTTGTTCAGAAGGAAAGAAAGCACAGAGCCCCAGATTCTATGTTGTTCTGGAGAGCTTGCAGAGCACTGGGGAAAGGCAGGCAGAGAATTCCCTGCTAGCACCTTCTCTGTGCCTGGGAAGCAGAAGTGTTCACATTGCTTGGCAGAATAGCTTTTGTGCAGAAAACAGTAACACTTGTTCAGAACGAAAGCAAGCACAGAGCCCCAGATTCTATGTTGTCCTGGAGAGCTTGCAGAGCACTGGGGAAAGGAAGGCAGAGAATTCCTTGCTAGCACCTTCTCTGTGCCTGGGAAGCAGAAGTGTTCACATTGCTTCACAAGAATCGCTTTTGTGCAGAAAACACTAACACTTGTTCAGAACGAAAGAAAGCACAGAGCCCCAGATTTTATGTTGTCCTGGAGAGCTTGCAGAGCACTGGGGAAAGGCAGGCAGAGAATTCCTTGCTAGCACCTTCTCTGTGCCTGGGAAGCAGAAGTGTTCACATTGCTTCGCAGAATCGCTTTTGTGCAGAAAACAGTAACACTTCTTCAGAACGAAAGAAAGAACACAGCCCCAGATTTTATGTTGTCCTGGAGAGCTTGTAGAGCACTGGGGAAAGGCAGGCAGAGAATTCCCTGCTAGCACCTTCTCTGTGCCTGTTCACATTGCTTCGCAGAATCGCTTTTGTGCAGAAAACAGTAACACTTGTTCAGAAGGAAAGAAAGCAAAGAGCCCCAGATATTATGTTGCCCTGGAGAGCTTGCAGAGCACTGGGGAAAGGCAGGCAGAGAATTCCCTGCTAGCACCTTCTCTGTGCCTGTTCACATTGCTTCGCAGAATCGCTTTTGTGCAGAAAACAGTAACACTTGTTCAGAAGGAAAGAAAGCACAGAGCCCCAGATTCTATGTTGTCCTGGAGAGCTTGCAGAGCACTGGGGAAAGGCAGGCAGAGAATTCCCTGCTAGCACCTTCTCGGTGCCTGGGAAGCAGAAGTGTTCACATTGCTTCGCAAGAATCGCTTTTGTGCAGAAAACAGTAACACTTGTTCAGAAGGAAAGAAAGCACAGAGCCCCAGATTCTATGTTGTCCTGGAGAGCTTGCAGAGCACTGGGGAAAGGCAGGCAGAGAATTCCCTGATAGCACCTTCTCTGTGCCTGGGAAGCAGAAGTGTTCACATTGCTTCGCAAGAATCGCTTTTGTGCAGAAAACAGTAACACTTGTTCAGAATGAAAGAAAGCACAGAGCCCCAGATTCTATGTTGTCCTGGAGAGCTTGCAGAGCACTGGGGAAAGGCAGGCAGAGAATTCCCTGATAGCACCTTCTCTGTGCCTGTTCACATTGCTTCGCAGAATCGCTTTTGTGCAGAAAACAGTAACACTTGTTCAGAACGAAAGAAAGCACAGAGCCCCAGATTTGCTGTTGTCCTGGAGAGTTTGTAGAGCACTGGGGAAAGGCAGGCAGAGAATTCCCTGCTAGCACCTTCTCTGTGCCTGGGAAGCAGAAGTGTTCACATTGCTTCGCAAGAATCGCTTTTGTGCAGAAAACAGTAACACTTGTTCAGAAGGAAAGAAAGCACAGAGCCCCAGATTCTATGTTGTCCTGGAGAGCTTGCAGAGCACTGGGGAAAGGCAGGCAGAGAATTCCCTGATAGCACCTTCTCTGTGCCTGTTCACATTGCTTCGCAGAATCGCTTTTGTGCAGAAAACACTAACACTTGTTCAGAAGGAAAGAAAGCACAGAGCCCCAGATTTTATGTTGTCCTGGAGAGCTTGCAGAGCACTGGGGAAAGGCAGGCAGAGAATTCCCTGCTAGCACCTTCTCTGTGCCTGGGAAGCAGAAGTGTTCACATTGCTTCGCAAGAATCGCTTTTGTGCAGAAAAGAGTAACACTTGTTCAGAACGAAAGAAAGCACAGAGCCCCAGATTCTATGTTGTCCTGGAGAGCTTGCAGAGCACTGGGGAAAGGCAGGCAGAGAATTCCCTGCTAGCACCTTCTCTGTGCCTGGGAAGCAGAAGTGTTCACATTGCTTCGCAAGAATCGCTTTTGTGCAGAAAACACTAACACTTGTTCAGAACGAAAGAAAGCACAGAGCCCCAGATTTTATGTTGTCCTGGAGAGCTTGCAGAGCACTGGGGAAAGGCAGGCAGAGAATTCCCTGATAGCACCTTCTCTGTGCCTGTTCACATTGCTTCGCAGAATCGCTTTTGTGCAGAAAACACTAACACTTGTTCAGAAGGAAAGAAAGCACAGAGCCCCAGATTTGCTGTTGTCCTGGAGAGCTTGCAGAGCACTGGGGAAAGGCAGGCAGAGAATTCCCTGCTAGCACCTTCTCTGTGCCTGGGAAGCAGAAGTGTTCACATTGCTTCGCAGAATCGCTTTTGTGCAGAAAACAGTAACACTTGTTCAGAACGAAAGAAAGCACAGAGCCCCAGATTTTATGTTGTCCTGGAGAGCTTGCAGAGCACTGGGGAAAGGCAGACAGAGAATTCCTTGCTAGAACCTTCTCTGTGCCTGGGAAGCAGATGTGTTCACATTGCTTCGCAGAATCGCTTTTGTGCAGAAAACAGTAACACTTGTTCAGAACGAAAGAAAGCACAGAGCCCCAGATTTGCTGTTGTCCTGGAGAGCTTGCAGAGCACTGGGGAAAGGCAGGCAGAGAATTCCCTGCTAGCACCTTCTCTGTGCCTGGGAAGCAGAAGTGTTCACATTGCTTCGCAAGAATCGCTTTTGTGCAGAAAACAGTAACACTTGTTCAGAAGGAAAGAAAGCACAGAGCCCCAGATTCTATGTTGTCCTGGAGAGCTTGCAGAGCACTGGGGAAAGGCAGGCAGAGAATTCCCTGCTAGCACCTTCTCTGTGCCTGGGAAGCAGAAGTGTTCACATTGCTTCGCAAGAATCGCTTTTGTGCAGAAAACAGTAACACTTGTTCAGAATGAAAGAAAGCACAGAGCCCCAGATTCTATGTTGTTCTGGAGAGCTTGCAGAGCACTGGGGAAAGGCAGGCAGAGAATTCCCTGCTAGCACCTTCTCTGTGCCTGGGAAGCAGAAGTGTTCACATTGCTTGGCAGAATAGCTTTTGTGCAGAAAACAGTAACACTTGTTCAGAACGAAAGAAAGCACAGAGCCCCAGATTCTATGTTGTCCTGGAGAGCTTGCAGAGCACTGGGGAATGGCAGGCAGAGAATTCCTTGCTAGCACCTTCTCTGTGCCTGGGAAGCAGAAGTGTTCACATTGCTTCACAAGAATCGCTTTTGTGCAGAAAACACTAACACTTGTTCAGAACGAAAGAAAGCACAGAGCCCCAGATTTTATGTTGTCCTGGAGAGCTTGCAGAGCACTGGGGAAAGGCAGGCAGAGAATTCCTTGCTAGCACCTTCTCTGTGCCTGGGAAGCAGATGTGTTCACATTGCTTCGCAGAATCGCTTTTGTGCAGAAAACAGTAACACTTCTTCAGAACGAAAGAAAGCACAGAGCCCCAGATTTTATGTTGTCCTGGAGAGCTTGTAGAGCACTGGGGAAAGGCAGGCAGAGAATTCCCTGCTAGCACCTTCTCTGTGCCTGTTCACATTGCTTCGCAGAATCGCTTTTGTGCAGAAAACAGTAACACTTGTTCAGAATGAAAGAAAGCAAAGAGCCCCAGATATTATGTTGCCCTGGAGAGCTTGCAGAGCACTGGGGAAAGGCAGGCAGAGAATTCCCTGCTAGCACCTTCTCTGTGCCTGTTCACATTGCTTCGCAGAATCGCTTTTGTGCAGAAAACAGTAACACTTGTTCAGAACGAAAGAAAGCACAGAGCCCCAGATTCTATGTTGTCCTGGAGAGCTTGCAGAGCACTGGGGAAAGGCAGGCAGAGAATTCCCTGATAGCACCTTCTCTATGCCTGGGAAGCAGAAGTGTTCACATTGCTTCGCAGAATCGCTTTTGTGCAGAAAACAGTAACACTTGTTCAGAACGAAAGAAAGCACAGAGCCCCAGATTTTATGTTGTCCTGGAGAGCTTGCAGAGCACTGGGGAAAGGCAGGCAGAGAATTCCTTGCTAGAACCTTCTCTGTGCCTGGGAAGCAGAAGTGTTCACATTGCTTCGCAGAATCGCTTTTGTGCAGAAAACAGTAACACTTGTTCAGAACGAAAGAAAGCACAGAGCCCCAGATTTTATGTTGTCCTGGAGAGCTTGCAGAGCACTGGGGAAAGGCAGGCAGAGAATTCCTTGCTAGCACCTTCTCTGTGCCTGGGAAGCAGAAGTGTTCACATTGCTTCGCAAGAATCGCTTTTGTGCAGAAAACAGTAACACTTGTTCAGAATGAAAGAAAGCACAGAGCCCCAGATTTTATGTTGTCCTGGAGAGCTTGCAGAGCACTGGGGAAAGGCAGGCAGAGAATTCCCTGCTAGCACCTTCTCTGTGCCTGTTCACATTGCTTCGCAGAATCGCTTTTGTGCAGAAAACACTAACACTTGTTCAGAAGGAAAGAAAGCACAGAGCCCCAGATTTGCTGTTGTCCTGGAGAGCTTGCAGAGCACTGGGGAAAGGCAGGCAGAGAATACCTTGCTAGAACCTTCTCTGTGCCTGGGAAGCAGATGTGTTCACATTGCTTCGCAGAATCGCTTTTGTGCAGAAAACAGTAACACTTGTTCAGAACGAAAGAAAGCACAGAGCCCCAGATTTGCTGTTGTCCTGGAGAGCTTGCAGAGCACTGGGGAAAGGCAGGCAGAGAATTCCCTGCTAGCACCTTCTCTGTGCCTGGGAAGCAGAAGTGTTCACATTGCTTCGCAAGAATCGCTTTTGTGCAGAAAACAGTAACACTTGTTCAGAAGGAAAGAAAGCACAGAGCCCCAGATTCTATGTTGTCCTGGAGAGCTTGCAGAGCACTGGGGAAAGGCAGGCAGAGAATTCCCTGCTAGCACCTTCTCTGTGCCTGGGAAGCAGAAGTGTTCACATTGCTTGGCAGAATAGCTTTTGTGCAGAAAACAGTAACACTTGTTCAGAACGAAAGCAAGCACAGAGCCCCAGATTCTATGTTGTCCTGGAGAGCTTGCAGAGCACTGGGGAAAGGAAGGCAGAGAATTCCTTGCTAGCACCTTCTCTGTGCCTGGGAAGCAGAAGTGTTCACATTGCTTCACAAGAATCGCTTTTGTGCAGAAAACACTAACACTTGTTCAGAACGAAAGAAAGCACAGAGCCCCAGATTTTATGTTGTCCTGGAGAGCTTGCAGAGCACTGGGGAAAGGCAGGCAGAGAATTCCTTGCTAGCACCTTCTCTGTGCCTGGGAAGCAGAAGTGTTCACATTGCTTCGCAGAATCGCTTTTGTGCAGAAAACAGTAACACTTCTTCAGAACGAAAGAAAGAACACAGCCCCAGATTTTATGTTGTCCTGGAGAGCTTGTAGAGCACTGGGGAAAGGCAGGCAGAGAATTCCCTGCTAGCACCTTCTCTGTGCCTGTTCACATTGCTTCGCAGAATCGCTTTTGTGCAGAAAACAGTAACACTTGTTCAGAAGGAAAGAAAGCAAAGAGCCCCAGATATTATGTTGCCCTGGAGAGCTTGCAGAGCACTGGGGAAAGGCAGGCAGAGAATTCCCTGCTAGCACCTTCTCTGTGCCTGTTCACATTGCTTCGCAGAATCGCTTTTGTGCAGAAAACAGTAACACTTGTTCAGAAGGAAAGAAAGCACAGAGCCCCAGATTCTATGTTGTCCTGGAGAGCTTGCAGAGCACTGGGGAAAGGCAGGCAGAGAATTCCCTGCTAGCACCTTCTCTGTGCCTGGGAAGCAGAAGTGTTCACATTGCTTCGCAAGAATCGCTTTTGTGCAGAAAACAGTAACACTTGTTCAGAAGGAAAGAAAGCACAGAGCCCCAGATTCTATGTTGTCCTGGAGAGCTTGCAGAGCACTGGGGAAAGGCAGGCAGAGAATTCCCTGATAGCACCTTCTCTGTGCCTGGGAAGCAGAAGTGTTCACATTGCTTCGCAAGAATCGCTTTTGTGCAGAAAACAGTAACACTTGTTCAGAATGAAAGAAAGCACAGAGCCCCAGATTCTATGTTGTCCTGGAGAGCTTGCAGAGCACTGGGGAAAGGCAGGCAGAGAATTCCCTGATAGCACCTTCTCTGTGCCTGTTCACATTGCTTCGCAGAATCGCTTTTGTGCAGAAAACAGTAACACTTGTTCAGAACGAAAGAAAGCACAGAGCCCCAGATTTGCTGTTGTCCTGGAGAGTTTGTAGAGCACTGGGGAAAGGCAGGCAGAGAATTCCCTGCTAGCACCTTCTCTGTGCCTGGGAAGCAGAAGTGTTCACATTGCTTCGCAAGAATCGCTTTTGTGCAGAAAACAGTAACACTTGTTCAGAAGGAAAGAAAGCACAGAGCCCCAGATTCTATGTTGTCCTGGAGAGCTTGCAGAGCACTGAGGACAGGCAGGCAGAGAATTCCCTGATAGCACCTTCTCTGTGCCTGTTCACATTGCTTCGCAGAGTCGCTTTTGTGCAGAAAACAGTAACACTTGTTCAGAAGGAAAGAAAGCACAGAGCCCCAGATTCTATGTTGTCCTGGAGAGCTTGCAGAGCACTGGGGAAAGGCAGGCAGAGAATTCCCTGATAGCACCTTCTCTATGCCTGGGAAGCAGAAGTGTTCACATTGCTTCGCAGAATCGCTTTTGTGCAGAAAACAGTAACACTTGTTCAGAAGGAAAGAAAGCACAGAGCCCCAGATTTTATGTTGTCCTGGAGAGCTTGCAGAGCACTGGGGAAAGGCAGGCAGAGAATTCCCTGCTAGCACCTTCTCTGTGCCTGGGAAGCAGAAGTGTTCACATTGCTTCGCAAGAATCGCTTTTGTGCAGAAAATACTAACACTTGTTCAGAACGAAAGAAAGCACAGAGCCCCAGATTCTATGTTGTCCTGGAGAGCTTGCAGAGCACTGGGGAAAGGCAGGCAGAGAATTCCTTGCTAGCACCTTCTCTGTGCCTGGGAAGCAGAAGTGTTCACATTGCTTCGCAAGAATCGCTTTTGTGCAGAAAACACTAACACTTGTTCAGAACGAAAGAAAGCACAGAGCCCCAGATTCTATGTTGTCCTGGAGAGCTTGCAGAGCACTGGGGGAAGGCAGGCAGAGAATTCCTTGCTAGCACCTTCTCTGTGCCTGGGAAGCAGAAGTGTTCACATTGCTTCGCAAGAATCGCTTTTGTGCAGAAAACAGTAACACTTTGTCAGAAGGAAAGAAAGCACAGAGCCCCAGATTTTATGTTGTCCTGGAGAGCTTGCAGAGCACTGGGGAAAGGCAGGCAGAGAATTCCTTGCTAGCACCTTCTCTGTGCCTGGGAAGCAGAAGTGTTCACATTGCTTCGCAAGAATCGCTTTTGTGCAGAAAACACTAACACTTGTTCAGAAGGAAAGAAAGCACAGAGCCCCAGATTCTATGTTGTCCTGGAGAGCTTGCAGAGCACTGGGGAAAGGCAGGCAGAGAATTCCCTGATAGCACCTTCTCTGTGCCTGTTCACATTGCTTCGCAGAATCGCTTTTGTGCAGAAAACACTAACACTTGTTCAGAAGGAAAGAAAGCACAGAGCCCCAGATTTTATGTTGTCCTGGAGAGCTTGCAGAGCACTGGGGAAAGGCAGGCAGAGAATTCCCTGCTAGCACCTTCTCTGTGCCTGGGAAGCAGAAGTGTTCACATTGCTTCGCAAGAATCGCTTTTGTGCAGAAAAGAGTAACACTTGTTCAGAACGAAAGAAAGCACAGAGCCCCAGATTCTATGTTGTCCTGGAGAGCTTGCAGAGCACTGGGGAAAGGCAGGCAGAGAATTCCCTGCTAGCACCTTCTCTGTGCCTGGGAAGCAGAAGTGTTCACATTGCTTCGCAAGAATCGCTTTTGTGCAGAAAACACTAACACTTGTTCAGAACGAAAGAAAGCACAGAGCCCCAGATTTTATGTTGTCCTGGAGAGCTTGCAGAGCACTGGGGAAAGGCAGGCAGAGAATTCCCTGATAGCACCTTCTCTGTGCCTGTTCACATTGCTTCGCAGAATCGCTTTTGTGCAGAAAACACTAACACTTGTTCAGAAGGAAAGAAAGCACAGAGCCCCAGATTTGCTGTTGTCCTGGAGAGCTTGCAGAGCACTGGGGAAAGGCAGGCAGAGAATTCCCTGCTAGCACCTTCTCTGTGCCTGGGAAGCAGAAGTGTTCACATTGCTTCGCAGAATCGCTTTTGTGCAGAAAACAGTAACACTTGTTCAGAAGGAAAGAAAGCACAGAGCCCCAGATTTTATGTTGTCCTGGAGAGCTTGCAGAGCACTGGGGAAAGGCAGGCAGAGAATTCCCTGCTAGCACCTTCTCTGTGCCTGGGAAGCAGAAGTGTTCACATTGCTTCGCAAGAATCGCTTTTGTGCAGAAAACAGTAACACTTGTTCAGAAGGAAAGAAAGCACAGAGCCCCAGATTCTATGTTGTCCTGGAGAGCTTGCAGAGCACTGGGGAAAGGCAGGCAGAGAATTCCCTGCTAGCACCTTCTCTGTGCCTGGGAAGCAGAAGTGTTCACATTGCTTCGCAAGAATCGCTTTTGTGCAGAAAACTGTAACACTTGTTCAGAATGAAAGAAAGCACAGAGCCCCAGATTCTATGTTGTCCTGGAGAGCTTGCAGAGCACTGGGGAAAGGCAGGCAGAGAATTCCCTGCTAGCACCTTCTCTGTGCCTGTTCACATTGCTTCGCAGAATCGCTTTTGTGCAGAAAACAGTAACACTTGTTCAGAACGAAAGAAAGCACAGAGCCCCAGATTTGCTGTTGTCCTGGAGAGTTTGCAGAGCACTGGGGAAAGGCAGGCAGAGAATTCCCTGCTAGCACCTTCTCTGTGCCTGGGAAGCAGAAGTGTTCACATTGCTTCGCAAGAATCGCTTTTGTGCAGAAAACAGTAACACTTGTTCAGAAGGAAAGAAAGCACAGAGCCCCAGATTCTATGTTGTCCTGGAGAGCTTGCAGAGCACTGAGGACAGGCAGGCAGAGAATTCCCTGATAGCACCTTCTCTGTGCCTGTTCACATTGCTTCGCAGAGTCGCTTTTGTGCAGAAAACAGTAACACTTGTTCAGAAGGAAAGAAAGCACAGAGCCCCAGATTCTATGTTGTCCTGGAGAGCTTGCAGAGCACTGGGGAAAGGCAGGCAGAGAATTCCCTGATAGCACCTTCTCTGTGCCTGGGAAGCAGAAGTGTTCACATTGCTTCGCAAGAATCGCTTTTGTGCAGAAAACACTAACACTTGTTCAGAAGGAAAGAAAGCACAGAGCCCCAGATTCTATGTTGTCCTGGAGAGCTTGCAGAGCACTGGGGAAAGGCAGGCAGAGAATTCCTTGCTAGCACCTTCTCTGTGCCTGGGAAGCAGAAGTGTTCACATTGCTTCGCAAGAATCGCTTTTGTGCAGAAAACAGTAACACTTTGTCAGAAGGAAAGAAAGCACAGAGCCCCAGATTTTATGTTGTCCTGGAGAGCTTGCAGAGCACTGGGGAAAGGCAGGCAGAGAATTCCTTGCTAGCACCTTCTCTGTGCCTGGGAAGCAGAAGTGTTCACATTGCTTCGCAAGAATCGCTTTTGTGCAGAAAACACTAACACTTGTTCAGAAGGAAAGAAAGCACAGAGCCCCAGATTCTATGTTGTCCTGGAGAGCTTGAAGAGCACTGGGGAAAGGCAGGCAGAGAATTCCCTGATAGCACCTTCTCTGTGCCTGTTCACATTGCTTCGCAGAATCGCTTTTGTGCAGAAAACACTAACACTTGTTCAGAAGGAAAGAAAGCACAGAGCCCCAGATTTTATGTTGTCCTGGAGAGCTTGCAGAGCACTGGGGAAAGGCAGGCAGAGAATTCCCTGCTAGCACCTTCTCTGTGCCTGGGAAGCAGAAGTGTTCACATTGCTTCGCAAGAATCGCTTTTGTGCAGAAAAGAGTAACACTTGTTCATAACGAAAGAAAGCACAGAGCCCCAGATTCTATGTTGTCCTGGAGAGCTTGCAGAGCACTGGGGAAAGGCAGGCAGAGAATTCCCTGCTAGCACCTTCTCTGTGCCTGGGAAGCAGAAGTGTTCACATTGCTTCGCAAGAATCGCTTTTGTGCAGAAAACACTAACACTTGTTCAGAACGAAAGAAAGCACAGAGCCCCAGATTTTATGTTGTCCTGGAGAGCTTGCAGAGCACTGGGGAAAGGCAGGCAGAGAATTCCCTGATAGCACCTTCTCTGTGCCTGTTCACATTGCTTCGCAGAATCGCTTTTGTGCAGAAAACACTAACACTTGTTCAGAAGGAAAGAAAGCACAGAGCCCCAGATTTGCTGTTGTCCTGGAGAGCTTGCAGAGCACTGGGGAAAGGCAGGCAGAGAATTCCCTGCTAGCACCTTCTCTGTGCCTGGGAAGCAGAAGTGTTCACATTGCTTCGCAGAATCGCTTTTGTGCAGAAAACAGTAACACTTGTTCAGAACGAAAGAAAGCACAGAGCCCCAGATTTTATGTTGTCCTGGAGAGCTTGCAGAGCACTGGGGAAAGGCAGACAGAGAATTCCTTGCTAGAACCTTCTCTGTGCCTGGGAAGCAGATGTGTTCACATTGCTTCGCAGAATCGCTTTTGTGCAGAAAACAGTAACACTTGTTCAGAACGAAAGAAAGCACAGAGCCCCAGATTTGCTGTTGTCCTGGAGAGCTTGCAGAGCACTGGGGAAAGGCAGGCAGAGAATTCCCTGCTAGCACCTTCTCTGTGCCTGGGAAGCAGAAGTGTTCACATTGCTTCGCAAGAATCGCTTTTGTGCAGAAAACAGTAACACTTGTTCAGAAGGAAAGAAAGCACAGAGCCCCAGATTCTATGTTGTCCTGGAGAGCTTGCAGAGCACTGGGGAAAGGCAGGCAGAGAATTCCCTGCTAGCACCTTCTCTGTGCCTGGGAAGCAGAAGTGTTCACATTGCTTCGCAAGAATCGCTTTTGTGCAGAAAACAGTAACACTTGTTCAGAATGAAAGAAAGCACAGAGCCCCAGATTCTATGTTGTTCTGGAGAGCTTGCAGAGCACTGGGGAAAGGCAGGCAGAGAATTCCCTGCTAGCACCTTCTCTGTGCCTGGGAAGCAGAAGTGTTCACATTGCTTGGCAGAATAGCTTTTGTGCAGAAAACAGTAACACTTGTTCAGAACGAAAGAAAGCACAGAGCCCCAGATTCTATGTTGTCCTGGAGAGCTTGCAGAGCACTGGGGAATGGCAGGCAGAGAATTCCTTGCTAGCACCTTCTCTGTGCCTGGGAAGCAGAAGTGTTCACATTGCTTCACAAGAATCGCTTTTGTGCAGAAAACACTAACACTTGTTCAGAACGAAAGAAAGCACAGAGCCCCAGATTTTATGTTGTCCTGGAGAGCTTGCAGAGCACTGGGGAAAGGCAGGCAGAGAATTCCTTGCTAGCACCTTCTCTGTGCCTGGGAAGCAGAAGTGTTCACATTGCTTCGCAGAATCGCTTTTGTGCAGAAAACAGTAACACTTCTTCAGAACGAAAGAAAGCACAGAGCCCCAGATTTTATGTTGTCCTGGAGAGCTTGTAGAGCACTGGGGAAAGGCAGGCAGAGAATTCCCTGCTAGCACCTTCTCTGTGCCTGTTCACATTGCTTCGCAGAATCGCTTTTGTGCAGAAAACAGTAACACTTGTTCAGAATGAAAGAAAGCAAAGAGCCCCAGATATTATGTTGCCCTGGAGAGCTTGCAGAGCACTGGGGAAAGGCAGGCAGAGAATTCCCTGCTAGCACCTTCTCTGTGCCTGTTCACATTGCTTCGCAGAATCGCTTTTGTGCAGAAAACAGTAACACTTGTTCAGAACGAAAGAAAGCACAGAGCCCCAGATTCTATGTTGTCCTGGAGAGCTTGCAGAGCACTGGGGAAAGGCAGGCAGAGAATTCCCTGATAGCACCTTCTCTATGCCTGGGAAGCAGAAGTGTTCACATTGCTTCGCAGAATCGCTTTTGTGCAGAAAACAGTAACACTTGTTCAGAACGAAAGAAAGCACAGAGCCCCAGATTTTATGTTGTCCTGGAGAGCTTGCAGAGCACTGGGGAAAGGCAGGCAGAGAATTCCTTGCTAGAACCTTCTCTGTGCCTGGGAAGCAGAAGTGTTCACATTGCTTCGCAGAATCGCTTTTGTGCAGAAAACAGTAACACTTGTTCAGAACGAAAGAAAGCACAGAGCCCCAGATTTTATGTTGTCCTGTAGAGCTTGCAGAGCACTGGGGAAAGGCAGGCAGAGAATTCCTTGCTAGCACCTTCTCTGTGCCTGGGAAGCAGAAGTGTTCACATTGCTTCGCAAGAATCGCTTTTGTGCAGAAAACAGTAACACTTGTTCAGAATGAAAGAAAGCACAGAGCCCCAGATTTTATGTTGTCCTGGAGAGCTTGCAGAGCACTGGGGAAAGGCAGGCAGAGAATTCCCTGCTAGCACCTTCTCTGTGCCTGTTCACATTGCTTCGCAGAATCGCTTTTGTGCAGAAAACACTAACACTTGTTAAGAAGGAAAGAAAGCACAGAGCCCCAGATTTGCTGTTGTCCTGGAGAGCTTGCAGAGCACTGGGGAAAGGCAGGCAGAGAATACCTTGCTAGAACCTTCTCTGTGCCTGGGAAGCAGATGTGTTCACATTGCTTCGCAGAATCGCTTTTGTGCAGAAAACAGTAACACTTGTTCAGAACGAAAGAAAGCACAGAGCCCCAGATTTGCTGTTGTCCTGGAGAGCTTGCAGAGCACTGGGGAAAGGCAGGCAGAGAATTCCCTGCTAGCACCTTCTCTGTGCCTGGGAAGCAGAAGTGTTCACATTGCTTCGCAAGAATCGCTTTTGTGCAGAAAACAGTAACACTTGTTCAGAAGGAAAGAAAGCACAGAGCCCCAGATTCTATGTTGTCCTGGAGAGCTTGCAGAGCACTGGGGAAAGGCAGGCAGAGAATTCCCTGCTAGCACCTTCTCTGTGCCTGGGAAGCAGAAGTGTTCACATTGCTTCGCAAGAATCGCTTTTGTGCAGAAAACAGTAACACTTGTTCAGAAGGAAAGAAAGCACAGAGCCCCAGATTCTATGTTGTTCTGGAGAGCTTGCAGAGCACTGGGGAAAGGCAGGCAGAGAATTCCCTGCTAGCACCTTCTCTGTGCCTGGGAAGCAGAAGTGTTCACATTGCTTGGCAGAATAGCTTTTGTGCAGAAAACAGTAACACTTGTTCAGAACGAAAGCAAGCACAGAGCCCCAGATTCTATGTTGTCCTGGAGAGCTTGCAGAGCACTGGGGAAAGGAAGGCAGAGAATTCCTTGCTAGCACCTTCTCTGTGCCTGGGAAGCAGAAGTGTTCACATTGCTTCACAAGAATCGCTTTTGTGCAGAAAACACTAACACTTGTTCAGAACGAAAGAAAGCACAGAGCCCCAGATTTTATGTTGTCCTGGAGAGCTTGCAGAGCACTGGGGAAAGGCAGGCAGAGAATTCCTTGCTAGCACCTTCTCTGTGCCTGGGAAGCAGAAGTGTTCACATTGCTTCGCAGAATCGCTTTTGTGCAGAAAACAGTAACACTTCTTCAGAACGAAAGAAAGAACACAGCCCCAGATTTTATGTTGTCCTGGAGAGCTTGTAGAGCACTGGGGAAAGGCAGGCAGAGAATTCCCTGCTAGCACCTTCTCTGTGCCTGTTCACATTGCTTCGCAGAATCGCTTTTGTGCAGAAAACAGTAACACTTGTTCAGAAGGAAAGAAAGCAAAGAGCCCCAGATATTATGTTGCCCTGGAGAGCTTGCAGAGCACTGGGGAAAGGCAGGCAGAGAATTCCCTGCTAGCACCTTCTCTGTGCCTGTTCACATTGCTTCGCAGAATCGCTTTTGTGCAGAAAACAGTAACACTTGTTCAGAAGGAAAGAAAGCACAGAGCCCCAGATTCTATGTTGTCCTGGAGAGCTTGCAGAGCACTGGGGAAAGGCAGGCAGAGAATTCCCTGCTAGCACCTTCTCTGTGCCTGGGAAGCAGAAGTGTTCACATTGCTTCGCAAGAATCGCTTTTGTGCAGAAAACAGTAACACTTGTTCAGAAGGAAAGAAAGCACAGAGCCCCAGATTCTATGTTGTCCTGGAGAGCTTGCAGAGCACTGGGGAAAGGCAGGCAGAGAATTCCCTGATAGCACCTTCTCTGTGCCTGGGAAGCAGAAGTGTTCACATTGCTTCGCAAGAATCGCTTTTGTGCAGAAAACAGTAACACTTGTTCAGAATGAAAGAAAGCACAGAGCCCCAGATTCTATGTTGTCCTGGAGAGCTTGCAGAGCACTGGGGAAAGGCAGGCAGAGAATTCCCTGATAGCACCTTCTCTGTGCCTGTTCACATTGCTTCGCAGAATCGCTTTTGTGCAGAAAACAGTAACACTTGTTCAGAACGAAAGAAAGCACAGAGCCCCAGATTTGCTGTTGTCCTGGAGAGTTTGTAGAGCACTGGGGAAAGGCAGGCAGAGAATTCCCTGCTAGCACCTTCTCTGTGCCTGGGAAGCAGAAGTGTTCACATTGCTTCGCAAGAATCGCTTTTGTGCAGAAAACAGTAACACTTGTTCAGAAGGAAAGAAAGCACAGAGCCCCAGATTCTATGTTGTCCTGGAGAGCTTGCAGAGCACTGAGGACAGGCAGGCAGAGAATTCCCTGATAGCACCTTCTCTGTGCCTGTTCACATTGCTTCGCAGAGTCGCTTTTGTGCAGAAAACAGTAACACTTGTTCAGAAGGAAAGAAAGCACAGAGCCCCAGATTCTATGTTGTCCTGGAGAGCTTGCAGAGCACTGGGGAAAGGCAGGCAGAGAATTCCCTGATAGCACCTTCTCTATGCCTGGGAAGCAGAAGTGTTCACATTGCTTCGCAGAATCGCTTTTGTGCAGAAAACATTAACACTTGTTCAGAAGGAAAGAAAGCACAGAGCCCCAGATTTTATGTTGTCCTGGAGAGCTTGCAGAGCACTGGGGAAAGGCAGGCAGAGAATTCCCTGCTAGCACCTTCTCTGTGCCTGGGAAGCAGAAGTGTTCACATTGCTTCGCAAGAATCGCTTTTGTGCAGAAAACACTAACACTTGTTCAGAACGAAAGAAAGCACAGAGCCCCAGATTCTATGTTGTCCTGGAGAGCTTGCAGAGCACTGGGGGAAGGCAGGCAGAGAATTCCTTGCTAGCACCTTCTCTGTGCCTGGGAAGCAGAAGTGTTCACATTGCTTCGCAAGAATCGCTTTTGTGCAGAAAACAGTAACACTTTGTCAGAAGGAAAGAAAGCACAGAGCCCCAGATTTTATGTTGTCCTGGAGAGCTTGCAGAGCACTGGGGAAAGGCAGGCAGAGAATTCCTTGCTAGCACCTTCTCTGTGCCTGGGAAGCAGAAGTGTTCACATTGCTTCGCAAGAATCGCTTTTGTGCAGAAAACACTAACACTTGTTCAGAAGGAAAGAAAGCACAGAGCCCCAGATTCTATGTTGTCCTGGAGAGCTTGCAGAGCACTGGGGAAAGGCAGGCAGAGAATTCCCTGATAGCACCTTCTCTGTGCCTGTTCACATTGCTTCGCAGAATCGCTTTTGTGCAGAAAACACTAACACTTGTTCAGAAGGAAAGAAAGCACAGAGCCCCAGATTTTATGTTGTCCTGGAGAGCTTGCAGAGCACTGGGGAAAGGCAGGCAGAGAATTCCCTGCTAGCACCTTCTCTGTGCCTGGGAAGCAGAAGTGTTCACATTGCTTCGCAAGAATCGCTTTTGTGCAGAAAAGAGTAACACTTGTTCAGAACGAAAGAAAGCACAGAGCCCCAGATTCTATGTTGTCCTGGAGAGCTTGCAGAGCACTGGGGAAAGGCAGGCAGAGAATTCCCTGCTAGCACCTTCTCTGTGCCTGGGAAGCAGAAGTGTTCACATTGCTTCGCAAGAATCGCTTTTGTGCAGAAAACACTAACACTTGTTCAGAACGAAAGAAAGCACAGAGCCCCAGATTTTATGTTGTCCTGGAGAGCTTGCAGAGCACTGGGGAAAGGCAGGCAGAGAATTCCCTGATAGCACCTTCTCTGTGCCTGTTCACATTGCTTCGCAGAATCGCTTTTGTGCAGAAAACACTAACACTTGTTCAGAAGGAAAGAAAGCACAGAGCCCCAGATTTGCTGTTGTCCTGGAGAGCTTGCAGAGCACTGGGGAAAGGCAGGCAGAGAATTCCCTGCTAGCACCTTCTCTGTGCCTGGGAAGCAGAAGTGTTCACATTGCTTCGCAGAATCGCTTTTGTGCAGAAAACAGTAACACTTGTTCAGAAGGAAAGAAAGCACAGAGCCCCAGATTTTATGTTGTCCTGGAGAGCTTGCAGAGCACTGGGGAAAGGCAGGCAGAGAATTCCCTGCTAGCACCTTCTCTGTGCCTGGGAAGCAGAAGTGTTCACATTGCTTCGCAAGAATCGCTTTTGTGCAGAAAACAGTAACACTTGTTCAGAAGGAAAGAAAGCACAGAGCCCCAGATTCTATGTTGTCCTGGAGAGCTTGCAGAGCACTGGGGAAAGGCAGGCAGAGAATTCCCTGCTAGCACCTTCTCTGTGCCTGGGAAGCAGAAGTGTTCACATTGCTTCGCAAGAATCGCTTTTGTGCAGAAAACTGTAACACTTGTTCAGAATGAAAGAAAGCACAGAGCCCCAGATTCTATGTTGTCCTGGAGAGCTTGCAGAGCACTGGGGAAAGGCAGGCAGAGAATTCCCTGCTAGCACCTTCTCTGTGCCTGTTCACATTGCTTCGCAGAATCGCTTTTGTGCAGAAAACAGTAACACTTGTTCAGAACGAAAGAAAGCACAGAGCCCCAGATTTGCTGTTGTCCTGGAGAGTTTGCAGAGCACTGGGGAAAGGCAGGCAGAGAATTCCCTGCTAGCACCTTCTCTGTGCCTGGGAAGCAGAAGTGTTCACATTGCTTCGCAAGAATCGCTTTTGTGCAGAAAACAGTAACACTTGTTCAGAAGGAAAGAAAGCACAGAGCCCCAGATTCTATGTTGTCCTGGAGAGCTTGCAGAGCACTGAGGACAGGCAGGCAGAGAATTCCCTGATAGCACCTTCTCTGTGCCTGTTCACATTGCTTCGCAGAGTCGCTTTTGTGCAGAAAACAGTAACACTTGTTCAGAAGGAAAGAAAGCACAGAGCCCCAGATTCTATGTTGTCCTGGAGAGCTTGCAGAGCACTGGGGAAAGGCAGGCAGAGAATTCCCTGCTAGCACCTTCTCTGTGCCTGGGAAGCAGAAGTGTTCACATTGCTTCGCAAGAATCGCTTTTGTGCAGAAAACACTAACACTTGTTCAGAAGGAAAGAAAGCACAGAGCCCCAGATTCTATGTTGTCCTGGAGAGCTTGCAGAGCACTGGGGAAAGGCAGGCAGAGAATTCCTTGCTAGCACCTTCTCTGTGCCTGGGAAGCAGAAGTGTTCACATTGCTTCGCAAGAATCGCTTTTGTGCAGAAAACAGTAACACTTGTTCAGAAGGAAAGAAAGCACAGAGCCCCAGATTTTATGTTGTCCTGGAGAGCTTGCAGAGCACTGGGGAAAGGCAGGCAGAGAATTCCTTGCTAGAACCTTCTCTGTGCCTGGGAAGCAGAAGTGTTCACATTGCTTCGCAGAATCGCTTTTGTGCAGAAAACAGTAACACTTGTTCAGAAGGAAAGAAAGCACAGAGCCCCAGATTTTATGTTGTCCTGGAGAGCTTGCAGAGCACTGGGGAAAGGCAGGCAGAGAATTCCCTGCTAGCACCTTCTCTGTGCCTGGGAAGCAGAAGTGTTCACATTGCTTCGCAAGAATTGCTTTTTTGCAGAAAACACTAACACTTGTTCAGAAGGAAAGAAAGCACAGAGCCCCAGATTTTATGTTGTCCTGGAGAGCTTGCAGAGCACTGGGGAAAGGCAGGCAGAGAATTCCCTGATAGCACCTTCTCTGTGCCTGTTCACATTGCTTCGCAGAATCGCTTTTGTGCAGAAAACACTAACACTTGTTCAGAAGGAAAGAAAGCACAGAGCCCCAGATTTGCTGTTGTCCTGGAGAGCTTGCAGAGCACTGGGGAAAGGCAGGCAGAGAATTCCTTGCTAGAACCTTCTCTGTGCCTGGGAAGCAGAAGTGTTCACATTGCTTCGCAGAATCGCTTTTGTGCAGAAAACAGTAACACTTGTTCAGAAGGAAAGAAAGCACAGAGCCCCAGATTTTATGTTGTCCTGGAGAGCTTGCAGAGCACTGGGGAAAGGCAGGCAGAGAATTCCCTGCTAGCACCTTCTCTGTGCCTGGGAAGCAGAAGTGTTCACATTGCTTCGCAAGAATCGCTTTTGTGCAGAAAACAGTAACACTTGTTCAGAACGAAAGAAAGCACAGAGCCCCAGATTCTATGTTGTCCTGGAGAGCTTGCAGAGCACTGGGGAAAGGCAGGCAGAGAATTCCCTGCTAGCACCTTCTCTGTGCCTGGGAAGCAGAAGTGTTCACATTGCTTCGCAAGAATCGCTTTTGTGCAGAAAACAGTAACACTTGTTCAGAACGAAAGAAAGCACAGAGCCCCAGATTCTATGTTGTCCTGGAGAGCTTGCAGAGCACTGGGGAAAGGCAGGCAGAGAATTCCCTGATAGCACCTTCTCTGTGCCTGTTCACATTGCTTCGCAGAATCGCTTTTGTGCAGAAAACAGTAACACTTGTTCAGAACGAAAGAAAGCACAGAGCCCCAGATTCTATGTTGTCCTGGAGAGCTTGCAGAGCACTGGGGAAAGGCAGGCAGAGAATTCCCTGATAGCACCTTCTCTGTGCCTGGGAAGCAGAAGTGTTCACATTGCTTCGCAAGAATCGCTTTTGTGCAGAAAACAGTAACACTTGTTCAGAACGAAAGAAAGCACAGAGCCCCAGATTCTATGTTGTCCTGGAGAGCTTGCAGAGCACTGGGGAAAGGCAGGCAGAGAATTCCCTGATAGCACCTTCTCTGTGCCTGGGAAGCAGAAGTGTTCACATTGCTTCGCAAGAATTGCTTTTGTGCAGAAAACAGTAACACTTGTTCAGAAGGAAAGAAAGCACAGAGCCCCAGATTCTATGTTGTTCTGGAGAGCTTGCAGAGCACTGAGGACAGGCAGGCAGAGAATTCCCTGATAGCACCTTCTCTGTGCCTGTTCACATTGCTTCGCACAATCGCTTTTGTGCAGAAAACAGTAACACTTGTTCAGAACGAAAGAAAGCACAGAGCCCCAGATTCTATGTTGTCCTGGAGAGCTTGCAGAGCACTGGGGAAAGGCAGGCAGAGAATTCCCTGATAGCACCTTCTCTATGCCTGGGAATCAGAAGTGTTCACATTGCTTCGCAGAATCGCTTTTGTGCAGAAAACAGTAACACTTGTTCAGAACGAAAGAAAGCACAGAGCCCCAGATTTTATGTTGTCCTGGAGAGCTTGCAGAGCACTGGGGAAAGGCAGGCAGAGAATTCCCTGATAGCACCATCTCTGTGCCTGTTCACATTGCTTCGCAGAATCGCTTTTGTGCAGAAAACACTAACACTTGTTCAGAACGAAAGAAAGCACAGAGCCCCAGATTCTATGTTGTCCTGGAGAGCTTGCAGAGCACTGGGGAAAGGCAGGCAGAGAATTCCCTGATAGCACCTTCTCTATGCCTGGGAATCAGAAGTGTTCACATTGCTTCGCAGAATCGCTTTTGTGCAGAAAACAGTAACACTTGTTCAGAACGAAAGAAAGCACAGAGCCCCAGATTTTATGTTGTCCTGGAGAGCTTGCAGAGCACTGGGGAAAGGCAGACAGAGAATTCCTTGCTAGAACCTTCTCTGTGCCTGGGAAGCAGATGTGTTCACATTGCTTCGCAGAATCGCTTTTGTGCAGAAAACAGTAACACTTGTTCAGAACGAAAGAAAGCACAGAGCCCCAGATTTGCTGTTGTCCTGGAGAGCTTGCAGAGCACTGGGGAAAGGCAGGCAGAGAATTCCCTGCTAGCACCTTCTCTGTGCCTGGGAAGCAGAAGTGTTCACATTGCTTCGCAAGAATCGCTTTTGTGCAGAAAACAGTAACACTTGTTCAGAAGGAAAGAAAGCACAGAGCCCCAGATTCTATGTTGTCCTGGAGAGCTTGCAGAGCACTGGGGAAAGGCAGGCAGAGAATTCCCTGCTAGCACCTTCTCTGTGCCTGGGAAGCAGAAGTGTTCACATTGCTTCGCAAGAATCGCTTTTGTGCAGAAAACAGTAACACTTGTTCAGAATGAAAGAAAGCACAGAGCCCCAGATTCTATGTTGTTCTGGAGAGCTTGCAGAGCACTGGGGAAAGGCAGGCAGAGAATTCCCTGCTAGCACCTTCTCTGTGCCTGGGAAGCAGAAGTGTTCACATTGCTTGGCAGAATAGCTTTTGTGCAGAAAACAGTAACACTTGTTCAGAACGAAAGAAAGCACAGAGCCCCAGATTCTATGTTGTCCTGGAGAGCTTGCAGAGCACTGGGGAATGGCAGGCAGAGAATTCCTTGCTAGCACCTTCTCTGTGCCTGGGAAGCAGAAGTGTTCACATTGCTTCACAAGAATCGCTTTTGTGCAGAAAACACTAACACTTGTTCAGAACGAAAGAAAGCACAGAGCCCCAGATTTTATGTTGTCCTGGAGAGCTTGCAGAGCACTGGGGAAAGGCAGGCAGAGAATTCCCTGATAGCACCTTCTCTGTGCCTGTTCACATTGCTTCGCAGAATCGCTTTTGTGCAGAAAACAGTAACACTTGTTCAGAACGAAAGAAAGCACAGAGCCCCAGATTCTATGTTGTCCTGGAGAGCTTGCAGAGCACTGGGGAAAGGCAGGCAGAGAATTCCCTGATAGCACCTTCTCTGTGCCTGGGAAGCAGAAGTGTTCACATTGCTTCGCAAGAATCGCTTTTGTGCAGAAAACAGTAACACTTGTTCAGAACGAAAGAAAGCACAGAGCCCCAGATTCTATGTTGTCCTGGAGAGCTTGCAGAGCACTGGGGAAAGGCAGGCAGAGAATTCCCTGATAGCACCTTCTCTGTGCCTGGGAAGCAGAAGTGTTCACATTGCTTCGCAAGAATTGCTTTTGTGCAGAAAACAGTAACACTTGTTCAGAAGGAAAGAAAGCACAGAGCCCCAGATTCTATGTTGTTCTGGAGAGCTTGCAGAGCACTGAGGACAGGCAGGCAGAGAATTCCCTGATAGCACCTTCTCTGTGCCTGTTCACATTGCTTCGCACAATCGCTTTTGTGCAGAAAACAGTAACACTTGTTCAGAACGAAAGAAAGCACAGAGCCCCAGATTCTATGTTGTCCTGGAGAGCTTGCAGAGCACTGGGGAAAGGCAGGCAGAGAATTCCCTGATAGCACCTTCTCTATGCCTGGGAATCAGAAGTGTTCACATTGCTTCGCAGAATCGCTTTTGTGCAGAAAACAGTAACACTTGTTCAGAACGAAAGAAAGCACAGAGCCCCAGATTTTATGTTGTCCTGGAGAGCTTGCAGAGCACTGGGGAAAGGCAGGCAGAGAATTCCCTGATAGCACCATCTCTGTGCCTGTTCACATTGCTTCGCAGAATCGCTTTTGTGCAGAAAACACTAACACTTGTTCAGAACGAAAGAAAGCACAGAGCCCCAGATTCTATGTTGTCCTGGAGAGCTTGCAGAGCACTGGGGAAAGGCAGGCAGAGAATTCCCTGATAGCACCTTCTCTATGCCTGGGAATCAGAAGTGTTCACATTGCTTCGCAGAATCGCTTTTGTGCAGAAAACAGTAACACTTGTTCAGAACGAAAGAAAGCACAGAGCCCCAGATTTTATGTTGTCCTGGAGAGCTTGCAGAGCACTGGGGAAAGGCAGACAGAGAATTCCTTGCTAGAACCTTCTCTGTGCCTGGGAAGCAGATGTGTTCACATTGCTTCGCAGAATCGCTTTTGTGCAGAAAACAGTAACACTTGTTCAGAACGAAAGAAAGCACAGAGCCCCAGATTTGCTGTTGTCCTGGAGAGCTTGCAGAGCACTGGGGAAAGGCAGGCAGAGAATTCCCTGCTAGCACCTTCTCTGTGCCTGGGAAGCAGAAGTGTTCACATTGCTTCGCAAGAATCGCTTTTGTGCAGAAAACAGTAACACTTGTTCAGAAGGAAAGAAAGCACAGAGCCCCAGATTCTATGTTGTCCTGGAGAGCTTGCAGAGCACTGGGGAAAGGCAGGCAGAGAATTCCCTGCTAGCACCTTCTCTGTGCCTGGGAAGCAGAAGTGTTCACATTGCTTCGCAAGAATCGCTTTTGTGCAGAAAACAGTAACACTTGTTCAGAATGAAAGAAAGCACAGAGCCCCAGATTCTATGTTGTTCTGGAGAGCTTGCAGAGCACTGGGGAAAGGCAGGCAGAGAATTCCCTGCTAGCACCTTCTCTGTGCCTGGGAAGCAGAAGTGTTCACATTGCTTGGCAGAATAGCTTTTGTGCAGAAAACAGTAACACTTGTTCAGAACGAAAGAAAGCACAGAGCCCCAGATTCTATGTTGTCCTGGAGAGCTTGCAGAGCACTGGGGAATGGCAGGCAGAGAATTCCTTGCTAGCACCTTCTCTGTGCCTGGGAAGCAGAAGTGTTCACATTGCTTCACAAGAATCGCTTTTGTGCAGAAAACACTAACACTTGTTCAGAACGAAAGAAAGCACAGAGCCCCAGATTTTATGTTGTCCTGGAGAGCTTGCAGAGCACTGGGGAAAGGCAGGCAGAGAATTCCTTGCTAGCACCTTCTCTGTGCCTGGGAAGCAGAAGTGTTCACATTGCTTCGCAGAATCGCTTTTGTGCAGAAAACAGTAACACTTCTTCAGAACGAAAGAAAGAACAGAGCCCCAGATTTTATGTTGTCCTGGAGAGCTTGCAGAGCACTGAGGAAAGGCAGGCAGAGAATTCCCTGCTAGCACCTTCTCTGTGCCTGTTCACATTGCTTCGCAGAATCGCTTTTGTGCAGAAAACAGTAACACTTGTTCAGAATGAAAGAAAGCAAAGAGCCCCAGATATTATGTTGCCCTGGAGAGCTTGCAGAGCACTGGGGAAAGGCAGGCAGAGAATTCCCTGCTAGCACCTTCTCTGTGCCTGTTCACATTGCTTCGCAGAATCGCTTTTGTGCAGAAAACAGTAACACTTGTTCAGAACGAAAGAAAGCACAGAGCCCCAGATTCTATGTTGTCCTGGAGAGCTTGCAGAGCACTGGGGAAAGGCAGGCAGAGAATTCCCTGCTAGCACCTTCTCTGTGCCTGGGAAGCAGAAGTGTTCACATTGCTTCGCAAGAATCGCTTTTGTGCAGAAAACAGTAACACTTGTGCAGAAGGAAAGAAAGCACAGAGCCCCAGATTCTATGTTGTCCTGGAGAGCTTGCAGAGCACTGGGGAAAGGCAGGCAGAGAATTCCCTGCTAGCACCTTCTCTGTGCCTGGGAAGCAGAAGTGTTCACATTGCTTCGCAAGAATCGCTTTTGTGCAGAAAACAGTAACACTTGTTCAGAATGAAAGAAAGCACAGAGCCCCAGATTCTATGTTGTTCTGGAGAGCTTGCAGAGCACTGGGGAAAGGCAGGCAGAGAATTCCCTGCTAGCACCTTCTCTGTGCCTGGGAAGCAGAAGTGTTCACATTGCTTGGCAGAATAGCTTTTGTGCAGAAAACAGTAACACTTGTTCAGAACGAAAGAAAGCACAGAGCCCCAGATTTTATGTTGTCCTGGAGAGCTTGCAGAGCACTGGGGAAAGGCAGGCAGAGAATTCCCTGATAGCACCTTCTCTGTGCCTGTTCACATTGCTTCGCAGAATCGCTTTTGTGCAGAAAACACTAACACTTGTTCAGAAGGAAAGAAAGCACAGAGCCCCAGATTTGCTGTTGTCCTGGAGAGCTTGCAGAGCACTGGGGAAAGGCAGGCAGAGAATTCCTTGCTAGAACCTTCTCTGTGCCTGGGAAGCAGAAGTGTTCACATTGCTTCGCAGAATCGCTTTTGTGCAGAAAACAGTAACACTTGTTCAGAAGGAAAGAAAGCACAGAGCCCCAGATTTTATGTTGTCCTGGAGAGCTTGCAGAGCACTGGGGAAAGGCAGGCAGAGAATTCCCTGCTAGCACCTTCTCTGTGCCTGGGAAGCAGAAGTGTTCACATTGCTTCGCAAGAATCGCTTTTGTGCAGAAAACATTAACACTTGTTCAGAACGAAAGAAAGCACAGAGCCCCAGATTCTATGTTGTCCTGGAGAGCTTGCAGAGCACTGGGGAAAGGCAGGCAGAGAATTCCCTGCTAGCACCTTCTCTGTGCCTGGGAAGCAGAAGTGTTCACATTGCTTCGCAAGAATCGCTTTTGTGCAGAAAACAGTAACACTTGTTCAGAACGAAAGAAAGCACAGAGCCCCAGATTCTATGTTGTCCTGGAGAGCTTGCAGAGCACTGGGGAAAGGCAGGCAGAGAATTCCCTGATAGCACCTTCTCTGTGCCTGTTCACATTGCTTCGCAGAATCGCTTTTGTGCAGAAAACAGTAACACTTGTTCAGAACGAAAGAAAGCACAGAGCCCCAGATTCTATGTTGTCCTGGAGAGCTTGCAGAGCACTGGGGAAAGGCAGGCAGAGAATTCCCTGATAGCACCTTCTCTGTGCCTGGGAAGCAGAAGTGTTCACATTGCTTCGCAAGAATCGCTTTTGTGCAGAAAACAGTAACACTTGTTCAGAACGAAAGAAAGCACAGAGCCCCAGATTCTATGTTGTCCTGGAGAGCTTGCAGAGCACTGGGGAAAGGCAGGCAGAGAATTCCCTGATAGCACCTTCTCTATGCCTGGGAATCAGAAGTGTTCACATTGCTTCGCAGAATCGCTTTTGTGCAGAAAACAGTAACACTTGTTCAGAACGAAAGAAAGCACAGAGCCCCAGATTTTATGTTGTCCTGGAGAGCTTGCAGAGCACTGGGGAAAGGCAGGCAGAGAATTCCCTGATAGCACCTTCTCTGTGCCTGTTCACATTGCTTCGCAGAATCGCTTTTGTGCAGAAAACAGTAACACTTGTTCAGAACGAAAGAAAGCACAGAGCCCCAGATTCTATGTTGTCCTGGAGAGCTTGCAGAGCACTGGGGAAAGGCAGGCAGAGAATTCCCTGATAGCACCTTCTCTATGCCTGGGAATCAGAAGTGTTCACATTGCTTCGCAGAATCGCTTTTGTGCAGAAAACAGTAACACTTGTTCAGAACGAAAGAAAGCACAGAGCCCCAGATTTTATGTTGTCCTGGAGAGCTTGCAGAGCACTGGGGAAAGGCAGACAGAGAATTCCTTGCTAGAACCTTCTCTGTGCCTGGGAAGCAGATGTGTTCACATTGCTTCGCAGAATCGCTTTTGTGCAGAAAACAGTAACACTTGTTCAGAACGAAAGAAAGCACAGAGCCCCAGATTTGCTGTTGTCCTGGAGAGCTTGCAGAGCACTGGGGAAAGGCAGGCAGAGAATTCCCTGCTAGCACCTTCTCTGTGCCTGGGAAGCAGAAGTGTTCACATTGCTTCGCAAGAATCGCTTTTGTGCAGAAAACAGTAACACTTGTTCAGAAGGAAAGAAAGCACAGAGCCCCAGATTCTATGTTGTCCTGGAGAGCTTGCAGAGCACTGGGGAAAGGCAGGCAGAGAATTCCCTGCTAGCACCTTCTCTGTGCCTGGGAAGCAGAAGTGTTCACATTGCTTCGCAAGAATCGCTTTTGTGCAGAAAACAGTAACACTTGTTCAGAATGAAAGAAAGCACAGAGCCCCAGATTCTATGTTGTTCTGGAGAGCTTGCAGAGCACTGGGGAAAGGCAGGCAGAGAATTCCCTGCTAGCACCTTCTCTGTGCCTGGGAAGCAGAAGTGTTCACATTGCTTGGCAGAATAGCTTTTGTGCAGAAAACAGTAACACTTGTTCAGAACGAAAGAAAGCACAGAGCCCCAGATTCTATGTTGTCCTGGAGAGCTTGCAGAGCACTGGGGAATGGCAGGCAGAGAATTCCTTGCTAGCACCTTCTCTGTGCCTGGGAAGCAGAAGTGTTCACATTGCTTCACAAGAATCGCTTTTGTGCAGAAAACACTAACACTTGTTCAGAACGAAAGAAAGCACAGAGCCCCAGATTTTATGTTGTCCTGGAGAGCTTGCAGAGCACTGGGGAAAGGCAGGCAGAGAATTCCTTGCTAGCACCTTCTCTGTGCCTGGGAAGCAGAAGTGTTCACATTGCTTCGCAGAATCGCTTTTGTGCAGAAAACAGTAACACTTCTTCAGAACGAAAGAAAGAACAGAGCCCCAGATTTTATGTTGTCCTGGAGAGCTTGCAGAGCACTGAGGAAAGGCAGGCAGAGAATTCCCTGCTAGCACCTTCTCTGTGCCAGTTCACATTGCTTCGCAGAATCGCTTTTGTGCAGAAAACAGTAACACTTGTTCAGAATGAAAGAAAGCAAAGAGCCCCAGATTTGCTGTTGCCCTGGAGAGCTTGCAGAGCACTGGGGAAAGGCAGGCAGAGAATTCCCTGCTAGCACCTTCTCTGTGCCTGTTCACATTGCTTCGCAGAATCGCTTTTGTGCAGAAAACAGTAACACTTGTTCAGAACGAAAGAAAGCACAGAGCCCCAGATTCTATGTTGTCCTGGAGAGCTTGCAGAGCACTGGGGAAAGGCAGGCAGAGAATTCCCTGATAGCACCTTCTCTATGCCTGGGAATCAGAAGTGTTCACATTGCTTCGCAGAATCGCTTTTGTGCAGAAAACAGTAACACTTGTTCAGAACGAAAGAAAGCACAGAGCCCCAGATTTTATGTTGTCCTGGAGAGCTTGCAGAGCACTGGGGAAAGGCAGGCAGAGAATTCCTTGCTAGCACCTTCTCTGTGCCTGGGAAGCAGAAGTGTTCACATTGCTTCGCAAGAATCGCTTTTGTGCAGAAAACAGTAACACTTGTTCAGAAGGAAAGAAAGCACAGAGCCCCAGATTTTATGTTGTCCTGGAGAGCTTGCAGAGCACTGGGGAAAGGCAGGCAGAGAATTCCCTGATAGCACCTTCTCTGTGCCTGTTCACATTGCTTCGCAGAATCGCTTTTGTGCAGAAAACACTAACACTTGTTCAGAACGAAAGAAAGCACAGAGCCCCAGATTTGCTGTTGTCCTGGAGAGCTTGCAGAGCACTGGGGAAAGGCAGGCAGAGAATTCCCTGCTAGCACCTTCTCTGTGCCTGGGAAGCAGAAGTGTTCACATTGCTTCGCAAGAATCGCTTTTGTGCAGAAAACAGTAACACTTGTGCAGAAGGAAAGAAAGCACAGAGCCCCAGATTCTATGTTGTCCTGGAGAGCTTGCAGAGCACTGGGGAAAGGCAGGCAGAGAATTCCCTGCTAGCACCTTCTCTGTGCCTGGGAAGCAGAAGTGTTCACATTGCTTCGCAAGAATCGCTTTTGTGCAGAAAACAGTAACACTTGTTCAGAATGAAAGAAAGCACAGAGCCCCAGATTCTATGTTGTTCTGGAGAGCTTGCAGAGCACTGGGGAAAGGCAGGCAGAGAATTCCCTGCTAGCACCTTCTCTGTGCCTGGGAAGCAGAAGTGTTCACATTGCTTGGCAGAATAGCTTTTGTGCAGAAAACAGTAACACTTGTTCAGAACGAAAGAAAGCACAGAGCCCCAGATTCTATGTTGTCCTGGAGAGCTTGCAGAGCACTGGGGAATGGCAGGCAGAGAATTCCTTGCTAGCACCTTCTCTGTGCCTGGGAAGCAGAAGTGTTCACATTGCTTCACAAGAATCGCTTTTGTGCAGAAAACACTAACACTTGTTCAGAACGAAAGAAAGCACAGAGCCCCAGATTTTATGTTGTCCTGGAGAGCTTGCAGAGCACTGGGGAAAGGCAGGCAGAGAATTCCTTGCTAGCACCTTCTCTGTGCCTGGGAAGCAGAAGTGTTCACATTGCTTCGCAGAATCGCTTTTGTGCAGAAAACAGTAACACTTCTTCAGAACGAAAGAAAGAACAGAGCCCCAGATTTTATGTTGTCCTGGAGAGCTTGCAGAGCACTGAGGAAAGGCAGGCAGAGAATTCCCTGCTAGCACCTTCTCTGTGCCAGTTCACATTGCTTCGCAGAATCGCTTTTGTGCAGAAAACAGTAACACTTGTTCAGAATGAAAGAAAGCAAAGAGCCCCAGATTTGCTGTTGCCCTGGAGAGCTTGCAGAGCACTGGGGAAAGGCAGGCAGAGAATTCCCTGCTAGCACCTTCTCTGTGCCTGTTCACATTGCTTCGCAGAATCGCTTTTGTGCAGAAAACAGTAACACTTGTTCAGAACGAAAGAAAGCACAGAGCCCCAGATTCTATGTTGTCCTGGAGAGCTTGCAGAGCACTGGGGAAAGGCAGGCAGAGAATTCCCTGATAGCACCTTCTCTATGCCTGGGAATCAGAAGTGTTCACATTGCTTCGCAGAATCGCTTTTGTGCAGAAAACAGTAACACTTGTTCAGAACGAAAGAAAGCACAGAGCCCCAGATTTTATGTTGTCCTGGAGAGCTTGCAGAGCACTGGGGAAAGGCAGGCAGAGAATTCCTTGCTAGCACCTTCTCTGTGCCTGGGAAGCAGAAGTGTTCACATTGCTTCGCAAGAATCGCTTTTGTGCAGAAAACAGTAACACTTGTTCAGAAGGAAAGAAAGCACAGAGCCCCAGATTTTATGTTGTCCTGGAGAGCTTGCAGAGCACTGGGGAAAGGCAGGCAGAGAATTCCCTGATAGCACCTTCTCTGTGCCTGTTCACATTGCTTCGCAGAATCGCTTTTGTGCAGAAAACACTAACACTTGTTCAGAACGAAAGAAAGCACAGAGCCCCAGATTTGCTGTTGTCCTGGAGAGCTTGCAGAGCACTGGGGAAAGGCAGGCAGAGAATTCCCTGCTAGCACCTTCTCTGTGCCTGGGAAGCAGAAGTGTTCACATTGCTTCGCAAGAATCGCTTTTGTGCAGAAAACAGTAACACTTGTGCAGAAGGAAAGAAAGCACAGAGCCCCAGATTCTATGTTGTCCTGGAGAGCTTGCAGAGCACTGGGGAAAGGCAGGCAGAGAATTCCCTGCTAGCACCTTCTCTGTGCCTGGGAAGCAGAAGTGTTCACATTGCTTCGCAAGAATCGCTTTTGTGCAGAAAACAGTAACACTTGTTCAGAATGAAAGAAAGCACAGAGCCCCAGATTCTATGTTGTTCTGGAGAGCTTGCAGAGCACTGGGGAAAGGCAGGCAGAGAATTCCCTGCTAGCACCTTCTCTGTGCCTGGGAAGCAGAAGTGTTCACATTGCTTGGCAGAATAGCTTTTGTGCAGAAAACAGTAACACTTGTTCAGAACGAAAGAAAGCACAGAGCCCCAGATTCTATGTTGTCCTGGAGAGCTTGCAGAGCACTGGGGAATGGCAGGCAGAGAATTCCTTGCTAGCACCTTCTCTGTGCCTGGGAAGCAGAAGTGTTCACATTGCTTCACAAGAATCGCTTTTGTGCAGAAAACACTAACACTTGTTCAGAACGAAAGAAAGCACAGAGCCCCAGATTTTATGTTGTCCTGGAGAGCTTGCAGAGCACTGGGGAAAGGCAGGCAGAGAATTCCTTGCTAGCACCTTCTCTGTGCCTGGGAAGCAGAAGTGTTCACATTGCTTCGCAGAATCGCTTTTGTGCAGAAAACAGTAACACTTCTTCAGAACGAAAGAAAGAACAGAGCCCCAGATTTTATGTTGTCCTGGAGAGCTTGTAGAGCACTGGGGAAAGGCAGGCAGAGAATTCCCTGCTAGCACCTTCTCTGTGCCTGTTCACATTGCTTCGCAGAATCGCTTTTGTGCAGAAAACAGTAACACTTGTTCAGAATGAAAGAAAGCAAAGAGCCCCAGATATTATGTTGCCCTGGAGAGCTTGCAGAGCACTGGGGAAAGGCAGGCAGAGAATTCCCTGCTAGCACCTTCTCTGTGCCTGTTCACATTGCTTCGCAGAATCGCTTTTGTGCAGAAAACAGTAACACTTGTTCAGAACGAAAGAAAGCACAGAGCCCCAGATTCTATGTTGTCCTGGAGAGCTTGCAGAGCACTGGGGAAAGGCAGGCAGAGAATTCCCTGATAGCACCTTCTCTATGCCTGGGATTCAGAAGTGTTCACATTGCTTCGCAGAATCGCTTTTGTGCAGAAAACAGTAACACTTGTTCAGAAGGAAAGAAAGCACAGAGCCCCAGATTTGCTGTTGTCCTGGAGAGCTTGCAGAGCACTGGGGAAAGGCAGGCAGAGAATTCCTTGCTAGAACCTTCTCTGTGCCTGGGAAGCAGAAGTGTTCACATTGCTTCGCAGAATCGCTTTTGTGCAGAAAACAGTAACACTTCTTCAGAACGAAAGAAAGAACAGAGCCCCAGATTTTATGTTGTCCTGGAGAGCTTGTAGAGCACTGGGGAAAGGCAGGCAGAGAATTCCCTGCTAGCACCTTCTCTGTGCCTGTTCACATTGCTTCGCAGAATCGCTTTTGTGCAGAAAACAGTAACACTTGTTCAGAATGAAAGAAAGCAAAGAGCCCCAGATATTATGTTGCCCTGGAGAGCTTGCAGAGCACTGGGGAAAGGCAGGCAGAGAATTCCCTGATAGCACCTTCTCTGTGCCTGTTCACATTGCTTCGCAGAATCGCTTTTGTGCAGAAAACAGTAACACTTGTTCAGAACGAAAGAAAGCACAGAGCCCCAGATTCTATGTTGTCCTGGAGAGCTTGCAGAGCACTGGGGAAAGGCAGGCAGAGAATTCCCTGATAGCACCTTCTCTATGCCTGGGATTCAGAAGTGTTCACATTGCTTCGCAGAATCGCTTTTGTGCAGAAAACAGTAACACTTGTTCAGAACGAAAGAAAGCACAGAGCCCCAGATTTGCTGTTGTCCTGGAGAGCTTGCAGAGCACTGGGGAAAGGCAGGCAGAGAATTCCTTGCTAGAACCTTCTCTGTGCCTGGGAAGCAGAAGTGTTCACATTGCTTCGCAAGAATCGCTTTTGTGCAGAAAACAGTAACACTTGTTCAGAAGGAAAGAAAGCACAGAGCCCCAGATTCTATGTTGTCCTGGAGAGCTTGCAGAGCACTGGGGAAAGGCAGGCAGAGAATTCCCTGCTAGCACCTTCTCTGTGCCTGGGAAGCAGAAGTGTTCACATTGCTTCGCAAGAATCGCTTTTGTGCAGAAAACAGTAAAACTTGTTCAGAAGGAAAGAAAGCACAGAGCCCCAGATTCTATGTTGTCCTGGAGAGCTTGCAGAGCACTGGGGAAAGGCAGGCAGAGAATTCCCTGCTAGCACCTTCTCTGTGCCTGGGAAGCAGAAGTGTTCACATTGCTTCGCAAGAATCGCTTTTGTGCAGAAAACAGTAACACTTGTTCAGAACGAAAGAAAGCACAGAGCCCCAGATTTGCTGTTGTCCTGGAGAGTTTTCAGAGCACTGGGGAAAGGCAGGCAGAGAATTCCCTGCTAGCACCTTCTCTGTGCCTGGGAAGCAGAAGTGTTCACATTGCTTCGCAAGAATCGCTTTTGTGCAGAAAACAGTAACACTTGTTCAGAACGAAAGAAAGCACAGAGCCCCAGATTCTATGTTGTCCTGGAGAGCTTGCAGAGCACTGGGGAAAGGCAGGCAGAGAATTCCCTGATAGCACCTTCTCTGTGCCTGTTCACATTGCTTCGCAGAATCGCTTTTGTGCAGAAAACAGTAACACTTGTTCAGAACGAAAGAAAGCACAGAGCCCCAGATTCTATGTTGTCCTGGAGAGCTTGCAGAGCACTGGGGAAAGGCAGGCAGAGAATGCCCTGATAGCACCTTCTCTGTGCCTGGGAAGCAGAAGTGTTCACATTGCTTCGCAAGAATCGCTTTTGTGCAGAAAACAGTAACACTTGTTCAGAAGGAAAGAAAGCACAGAGCCCCAGATTCTATGTTGTCCTGGAGAGCTTGCAGAGCACTGGGGAAAGGCAGGCAGAGAATTCCCTGATAGCACCTTCTCTGTGCCTGGGAAGCAGAAGTGTTCACATTGCTTCGCAAGAATTGCTTTTGTGCAGAAAACAGTAACACTTGTTCAGAATGAAAGAAAGCACAGAGCCCCAGATTCTATGTTGTTCTGGAGAGCTTGCAGAGCACTGAGGACAGGCAGGCAGAGAATTCCCTGATAGCACCTTCTCTGTGCCTGTTCACATTGCTTCGCACAATCGCTTTTGTGCAGAAAACAGTAACACTTGTTCAGAACGAAAGAAAGCACAGAGCCCCAGATTCTATGTTGTCCTGGAGAGCTTGCAGAGCACTGGGGAAAGGCAGGCAGAGAATTCCCTGATAGCACCTTCTCTATGCCTGGGAATCAGAAGTGTTCACATTGCTTCGCAGAATCGCTTTTGTGCAGAAAACAGTAACACTTGTTCAGAACGAAAGAAAGCACAGAGCCCCAGATTTTATGTTGTCCTGGAGAGCTTGCAGAGCACTGGGGAAAGGCAGGCAGAGAATTCCCTGATAGCACCTTCTCTGTGCCTGTTCACATTGCTTCGCAGAATCGCTTTTGTGCAGAAAACACTAACACTTGTTCAGAAGGAAAGAAAGCACAGAGCCCCAGATTCTATGTTGTCCTGGAGAGCTTGCAGAGCACTGGGGAAAGGCAGGCAGAGAATTCCCTGATAGCACCTTCTCTATGCCTGGGAATCAGAAGTGTTCACATTGCTTCGCAGAATCGCTTTTGTGCAGAAAACAGTAACACTTGTTCAGAACGAAAGAAAGCACAGAGCCCCAGATTTTATGTTGTCCTGGAGAGCTTGCAGAGCACTGGGGAAAGGCAGGCAGAGAATTCCCTGATAGCACCTTCTCTGTGCCTGGGAAGCAGAAGTGTTCACATTGCTTCGCAAGAATTGCTTTTGTGCAGAAAACAGTAACACTTGTTCAGAAGGAAAGAAAGCACAGAGCCCCAGATTCTATGTTGTCCTGGAGAGCTTGCAGAGCACTGAGGACAGGCAGGCAGAGAATTCCCTGATAGCACCTTCTCTGTGCCTGTTCACATTGCTTCGCACAATCGCTTTTGTGCAGAAAACAGTAACACTTGTTCAGAACGAAAGAAAGCACAGAGCCCCAGATTCTATGTTGTCCTGGAGAGCTTGCAGAGCACTGGGGAAAGGCAGGCAGAGAATTCCTTGCTAGAACCTTCTCTGTGCCTGGGAAGCAGATGTGTTCACATTGCTTCGCAGAATCGCTTTTGTGCAGAAAACAGTAACACTTGTTCAGAACGAAAGAAAGCACAGAGCCCCAGATTTGCTGTTGTCCTGGAGAGCTTGCAGAGCACTGGGGAAAGGCAGGCAGAGAATTCCCTGCTAGCACCTTCTCTGTGCCTGGGAAGCAGAAGTGTTCACATTGCTTCGCAAGAATCGCTTTTGTGCAGAAAACAGTAACACTTGTTCAGAACGAAAGAAAGCACAGAGCCCCAGATTCTATGTTGTCCTGGAGAGCTTGCAGAGCACTGGGGAAAGGCAGGCAGAGAATTCCCTGCTAGCACCTTCTCTGTGCCTGTTCACATTGCTTCGCAGAATCGCTTTTGTGCAGAAAACAGTAACACTTGTTCAGAACGAAAGAAAGCACAGAGCCCCAGATTTTATGTTGTCCTGGAGAGCTTGCAGAGCACTGGGGAAAGGCAGGCAGAGAATTCCCTGATAGCACCTTCTCTGTGCCTGGGAAGCAGAAGTGTTCACATTGCTTCGCAAGAATTGCTTTTGTGCAGAAAACAGTAACACTTGTTCAGAAGGAAAGAAAGCACAGAGCCCCAGATTCTATGTTGTCCTGGAGAGCTTGCAGAGCACTGAGGACAGGCAGGCAGAGAATTCCCTGATAGCACCTTCTCTGTGCCTGTTCACATTGCTTCGCACAATCGCTTTTGTGCAGAAAACAGTAACACTTGTTCAGAACGAAAGAAAGCACAGAGCCCCAGATTCTATGTTGTCCTGGAGAGCTTGCAGAGCACTGGGGAAAGGCAGACAGAGAATTCCTTGCTAGAACCTTCTCTGTGCCTGGGAAGCAGATGTGTTCACATTGCTTCGCAGAATCGCTTTTGTGCAGAAAACAGTAACACTTGTTCAGAACGAAAGAAAGCACAGAGCCCCAGATTCCATGTTGTCCTGGAGAGCTTGCAGAGCACTGGGGAAAGGCAGGCAGAGAATTCCCTGCTAGCACCTTCTCTGTGCCTGGGAAGCAGAAGTGTTCACATTGCTTCGCAAGAATCGCTTTTGTGCAGAAAACAGTAACACTTGTTCAGAAGGAAAGAAAGCACAGAGCCCCAGATTCTATGTTGTTCTGGAGAGCTTGCAGAGCACTGGGGAAAGGCAGGCAGAGAATTCCCTGCTAGCACCTTCTCTGTGCCTGGGAAGCAGAAGTGTTCACATTGCTTGGCAGAATAGCTTTTGTGCAGAAAACAGTAACACTTGTTCAGAACGAAAGAAAGCACAGAGCCCCAGATTCTATGTTGTCCTGGAGAGCTTGCAGAGCACTGGGGAAAGGCAGGCAGAGAATTCCCTGATAGCACCTTCTCTATGCCTGGGAATCAGAAGTGTTCACATTGCTTGGCAGAATAGCTTTTGTGCAGAAAACAGTAACACTTGTTCAGAACGAAAGAAAGCACAGAGCCCCAGATTCTATGTTGTCCTGGAGAGCTTGCAGAGCACTGGGGAAAGGCAGGCAGAGAATTCCCTGCTAGCACCTTCTCTGTGCCTGTTCACATTGCTTCGCAGAATCGCTTTTGTGCAGAAAACAGTAACACTTGTTCAGAACGAAAGAAAGCACAGAGCCCCAGATTTTATGTTGTCCTGGAGAGCTTGCAGAGCACTGGGGAAAGGCAGGCAGAGAATTCCCTGATAGCACCTTCTCTGTGCCTGGGAAGCAGAAGTGTTCACATTGCTTCGCAAGAATTGCTTTTGTGCAGAAAACAGTAACACTTGTTCAGAAGGAAAGAAAGCACAGAGCCCCAGATTCTATGTTGTCCTGGAGAGCTTGCAGAGCACTGAGGACAGGCAGGCAGAGAATTCCCTGATAGCACCTTCTCTGTGCCTGTTCACATTGCTTCGCACAATCGCTTTTGTGCAGAAAACAGTAACACTTGTTCAGAACGAAAGAAAGCACAGAGCCCCAGATTCTATGTTGTCCTGGAGAGCTTGCAGAGCACTGGGGAAAGGCAGACAGAGAATTCCTTGCTAGAACCTTCTCTGTGCCTGGGAAGCAGATGTGTTCACATTGCTTCGCAGAATCGCTTTTGTGCAGAAAACAGTAACACTTGTTCAGAACGAAAGAAAGCACAGAGCCCCAGATTCCATGTTGTCCTGGAGAGCTTGCAGAGCACTGGGGAAAGGCAGGCAGAGAATTCCCTGCTAGCACCTTCTCTGTGCCTGGGAAGCAGAAGTGTTCACATTGCTTCGCAAGAATCGCTTTTGTGCAGAAAACAGTAACACTTGTTCAGAATGAAAGAAAGCACAGAGCCCCAGATTCTATGTTGTTCTGGAGAGCTTGCAGAGCACTGGGGAAAGGCAGGCAGAGAATTCCCTGCTAGCACCTTCTCTGTGCCTGGGAAGCAGAAGTGTTCACATTGCTTGGCAGAATAGCTTTTGTGCAGAAAACAGTAACACTTGTTCAGAACGAAAGAAAGCACAGAGCCCCAGATTCTATGTTGTCCTGGAGAGCTTGCAGAGCACTGGGGAAAGGCAGGCAGAGAATTCCCTGATAGCACCTTCTCTATGCCTGGGAATCAGAAGTGTTCACATTGCTTGGCAGAATAGCTTTTGTGCAGAAAACAGTAACACTTGTTCAGAACGAAAGAAAGCACAGAGCCCCAGATTTTATGTTGTCCTGGAGAGCTTGCAGAGCACTGGGGAAAGGCAGGCAGAGAATTCCTTGCTAGCACCTTCTCTGTGCCTGGGAAGCAGAAGTGTTCACATTGCTTCGCAAGAATCGCTTTTGTGCAGAAAACACTAACACTTGTTCAGAAGGAAAGAAAGCACAGAGCCCCAGATTTTATGTTGTCCTGGAGAGCTTGCAGAGCACTGGGGAAAGGCAGGCAGAGAATTCCCTGATAGCACCTTCTCTGTGCCTGTTCACATTGCTTCGCAGAATCGCTTTTGTGCAGAAAACACTAACACTTGTTCAGAAGGAAAGAAAGCACAGAGCCCCAGATTCTATGTTGTCCTGGAGAGCTTGCAGAGCACTGGGGAAAGGCAGGCAGAGAATTCCTTGCTAGCACCTTCTCTGTGCCTGGGAAGCAGAAGTGTTCACATTGCTTCGCAAGAATCGCTTTTGTGCAGAAAACAGTAACACTTGTGCAGAAGGAAAGAAAGCACAGAGCCCCAGATTCTATGTTGTCCTGGAGAGCTTGCAGAGCACTGGGGAAAGGCAGGCAGAGAATTCCCTGATAGCACCTTCTCTGTGCCTGGGAAGCAGAAGTGTTCACATTGCTTCGCAAGAATCGCTTTTGTGCAGAAAACAGTAACACTTGTTCAGAATGAAAGAAAGCACAGAGCCCCAGATTCTATGTTGTTCTGGAGAGCTTGCAGAGCACTGGGGAAAGGCAGGCAGAGAATTCCCTGCTAGCACCTTCTCTGTGCCTGGGAAGCAGAAGTGTTCACATTGCTTGGCAGAATAGCTTTTGTGCAGAAAACAGTAACACTTCTTCAGAACGAAAGAAAGAACAGAGCCCCAGATTTTATGTTGTCCTGGAGAGCTTGTAGAGCACTGGGGAAAGGCAGGCAGAGAATTCCCTGATAGCACCTTCTCTGTGCCTGTTCACATTGCTTCGCAGAATCGCTTTTGTGCAGAAAACAGTAACACTTGTTCAGAATGAAAGAAAGCAAAGAGCCCCAGATATTATGTTGCCCTGGAGAGCTTGCAGAGCACTGGGGAAAGGCAGGCAGAGAATTCCCTGCTAGCACCTTCTCTGTGCCTGTTCACATTGCTTCGCAGAATCGCTTTTGTGCAGAAAACAGTAACACTTGTTCAGAACGAAAGAAAGCACAGAGCCCCAGATTCTATGTTGTCCTGGAGAGCTTGCAGAGCACTGGGGAAAGGCAGGCAGAGAATTCCCTGATAGCACCTTCTCTATGCCTGGGATTCAGAAGTGTTCACATTGCTTCGCAGAATCGCTTTTGTGCAGAAAACAGTAACACTTGTTCAGAAGGAAAGAAAGCACAGAGCCCCAGATTTGCTGTTGTCCTGGAGAGCTTGCAGAGCACTGGGGAAAGGCAGGCAGAGAATTCCCTGCTAGCACCTTCTCTGTGCCTGTTCACATTGCTTCGCAGAATCGCTTTTGTGCAGAAAACACTAACACTTGTTCAGAAGGAAAGAAAGCACAGAGCCCCAGATTTGCTGTTGTCCTGGAGAGCTTGCAGAGCACTGGGGAAAGGCAGGCAGAGAATTCCCTGCTAGCACCTTCTCTGTGCCTGGGAAGCAGAAGTGTTCACATTGCTTCGCAGAATCGCTTTTGTGCAGAAAACAGTAACACTTGTTCAGAAGGAAAGAAAGCACAGAGCCCCAGATTTTATGTTGTCCTGGAGAGCTTGCAGAGCACTGGGGAAAGGCAGGCAGAGAATTCCCTGCTAGCACCTTCTCTGTGCCTGGGAAGCAGAAGTGTTCACATTGCTTCGCAAGAATCGCTTTTGTGCAGAAAACAGTAACACTTGTTCAGAAGGAAAGAAAGCACAGAGCCCCAGATTCTATGTTGTCCTGGAGAGCTTGCAGAGCACTGGGGAAAGGCAGGCAGAGAATTCCCTGCTAGCACCTTCTCTGTGCCTGGGAAGCAGAAGTGTTCACATTGCTTCGCAAGAATCGCTTTTGTGCAGAAAACTGTAACACTTGTTCAGAATGAAAGAAAGCACAGAGCCCCAGATTCTATGTTGTCCTGGAGAGCTTGCAGAGCACTGGGGAAAGGCAGGCAGAGAATTCCCTGCTAGCACCTTCTCTGTGCCTGTTCACATTGCTTCGCAGAATCGCTTTTGTGCAGAAAACAGTAACACTTGTTCAGAACGAAAGAAAGCACAGAGCCCCAGATTTGCTGTTGTCCTGGAGAGTTTGCAGAGCACTGGGGAAAGGCAGGCAGAGAATTCCCTGCTAGCACCTTCTCTGTGCCTGGGAAGCAGAAGTGTTCACATTGCTTCGCAAGAATCGCTTTTGTGCAGAAAACAGTAACACTTGTTCAGAAGGAAAGAAAGCACAGAGCCCCAGATTCTATGTTGTCCTGGAGAGCTTGCAGAGCACTGAGGACAGGCAGGCAGAGAATTCCCTGATAGCACCTTCTCTGTGCCTGTTCACATTGCTTCGCAGAGTCGCTTTTGTGCAGAAAACAGTAACACTTGTTCAGAAGGAAAGAAAGCACAGAGCCCCAGATTCTATGTTGTCCTGGAGAGCTTGCAGAGCACTGGGGAAAGGCAGGCAGAGAATTCCCTGCTAGCACCTTCTCTGTGCCTGGGAAGCAGAAGTGTTCACATTGCTTCGCAAGAATCGCTTTTGTGCAGAAAACACTAACACTTGTTCAGAAGGAAAGAAAGCACAGAGCCCCAGATTCTATGTTGTCCTGGAGAGCTTGCAGAGCACTGGGGAAAGGCAGGCAGAGAATTCCTTGCTAGCACCTTCTCTGTGCCTGGGAAGCAGAAGTGTTCACATTGCTTCGCAAGAATCGCTTTTGTGCAGAAAACAGTAACACTTGTTCAGAAGGAAAGAAAGCACAGAGCCCCAGATTTTATGTTGTCCTGGAGAGCTTGCAGAGCACTGGGGAAAGGCAGGCAGAGAATTCCTTGCTAGAACCTTCTCTGTGCCTGGGAAGCAGAAGTGTTCACATTGCTTCGCAGAATCGCTTTTGTGCAGAAAACAGTAACACTTGTTCAGAAGGAAAGAAAGCACAGAGCCCCAGATTTTATGTTGTCCTGGAGAGCTTGCAGAGCACTGGGGAAAGGCAGGCAGAGAATTCCCTGCTAGCACCTTCTCTGTGCCTGGGAAGCAGAAGTGTTCACATTGCTTCGCAAGAATTGCTTTTTTGCAGAAAACACTAACACTTGTTCAGAAGGAAAGAAAGCACAGAGCCCCAGATTTTATGTTGTCCTGGAGAGCTTGCAGAGCACTGGGGAAAGGCAGGCAGAGAATTCCCTGATAGCACCTTCTCTGTGCCTGTTCACATTGCTTCGCAGAATCGCTTTTGTGCAGAAAACACTAACACTTGTTCAGAAGGAAAGAAAGCACAGAGCCCCAGATTTGCTGTTGTCCTGGAGAGCTTGCAGAGCACTGGGGAAAGGCAGGCAGAGAATTCCTTGCTAGAACCTTCTCTGTGCCTGGGAAGCAGAAGTGTTCACATTGCTTCGCAGAATCGCTTTTGTGCAGAAAACAGTAACACTTGTTCAGAAGGAAAGAAAGCACAGAGCCCCAGATTTTATGTTGTCCTGGAGAGCTTGCAGAGCACTGGGGAAAGGCAGGCAGAGAATTCCCTGCTAGCACCTTCTCTGTGCCTGGGAAGCAGAAGTGTTCACATTGCTTCGCAAGAATCGCTTTTGTGCAGAAAACAGTAACACTTGTTCAGAACGAAAGAAAGCACAGAGCCCCAGATTCTATGTTGTCCTGGAGAGCTTGCAGAGCACTGGGGAAAGGCAGGCAGAGAATTCCCTGCTAGCACCTTCTCTGTGCCTGGGAAGCAGAAGTGTTCACATTGCTTCGCAAGAATCGCTTTTGTGCAGAAAACAGTAACACTTGTTCAGAACGAAAGAAAGCACAGAGCCCCAGATTCTATGTTGTCCTGGAGAGCTTGCAGAGCACTGGGGAAAGGCAGGCAGAGAATTCCCTGATAGCACCTTCTCTGTGCCTGTTCACATTGCTTCGCAGAATCGCTTTTGTGCAGAAAACAGTAACACTTGTTCAGAACGAAAGAAAGCACAGAGCCCCAGATTCTATGTTGTCCTGGAGAGCTTGCAGAGCACTGGGGAAAGGCAGGCAGAGAATTCCCTGATAGCACCTTCTCTGTGCCTGGGAAGCAGAAGTGTTCACATTGCTTCGCAAGAATCGCTTTTGTGCAGAAAACAGTAACACTTGTTCAGAACGAAAGAAAGCACAGAGCCCCAGATTCTATGTTGTCCTGGAGAGCTTGCAGAGCACTGGGGAAAGGCAGGCAGAGAATTCCCTGATAGCACCTTCTCTGTGCCTGGGAAGCAGAAGTGTTCACATTGCTTCGCAAGAATTGCTTTTGTGCAGAAAACAGTAACACTTGTTCAGAAGGAAAGAAAGCACAGAGCCCCAGATTCTATGTTGTTCTGGAGAGCTTGCAGAGCACTGAGGACAGGCAGGCAGAGAATTCCCTGATAGCACCTTCTCTGTGCCTGTTCACATTGCTTCGCACAATCGCTTTTGTGCAGAAAACAGTAACACTTGTTCAGAACGAAAGAAAGCACAGAGCCCCAGATTCTATGTTGTCCTGGAGAGCTTGCAGAGCACTGGGGAAAGGCAGGCAGAGAATTCCCTGATAGCACCTTCTCTATGCCTGGGAATCAGAAGTGTTCACATTGCTTCGCAGAATCGCTTTTGTGCAGAAAACAGTAACACTTGTTCAGAACGAAAGAAAGCACAGAGCCCCAGATTTTATGTTGTCCTGGAGAGCTTGCAGAGCACTGGGGAAAGGCAGGCAGAGAATTCCCTGATAGCACCATCTCTGTGCCTGTTCACATTGCTTCGCAGAATCGCTTTTGTGCAGAAAACACTAACACTTGTTCAGAACGAAAGAAAGCACAGAGCCCCAGATTCTATGTTGTCCTGGAGAGCTTGCAGAGCACTGGGGAAAGGCAGGCAGAGAATTCCCTGATAGCACCTTCTCTATGCCTGGGAATCAGAAGTGTTCACATTGCTTCGCAGAATCGCTTTTGTGCAGAAAACAGTAACACTTGTTCAGAACGAAAGAAAGCACAGAGCCCCAGATTTTATGTTGTCCTGGAGAGCTTGCAGAGCACTGGGGAAAGGCAGACAGAGAATTCCTTGCTAGAACCTTCTCTGTGCCTGGGAAGCAGATGTGTTCACATTGCTTCGCAGAATCGCTTTTGTGCAGAAAACAGTAACACTTGTTCAGAACGAAAGAAAGCACAGAGCCCCAGATTTGCTGTTGTCCTGGAGAGCTTGCAGAGCACTGGGGAAAGGCAGGCAGAGAATTCCCTGCTAGCACCTTCTCTGTGCCTGGGAAGCAGAAGTGTTCACATTGCTTCGCAAGAATCGCTTTTGTGCAGAAAACAGTAACACTTGTTCAGAAGGAAAGAAAGCACAGAGCCCCAGATTCTATGTTGTCCTGGAGAGCTTGCAGAGCACTGGGGAAAGGCAGGCAGAGAATTCCCTGCTAGCACCTTCTCTGTGCCTGGGAAGCAGAAGTGTTCACATTGCTTCGCAAGAATCGCTTTTGTGCAGAAAACAGTAACACTTGTTCAGAAGGAAAGAAAGCACAGAGCCCCAGATTCTATGTTGTCCTGGAGAGCTTGCAGAGCACTGGGGAAAGGCAGGCAGAGAATTCCCTGCTAGCACCTTCTCTGTGCCTGGGAAGCAGAAGTGTTCACATTGCTTGGCAGAATAGCTTTTGTGCAGAAAACAGTAACACTTGTTCAGAACGAAAGAAAGCACAGAGCCCCAGATTCTATGTTGTCCTGGAGAGCTTGCAGAGCACTGGGGAATGGCAGGCAGAGAATTCCTTGCTAGCACCTTCTCTGTGCCTGGGAAGCAGAAGTGTTCACATTGCTTCACAAGAATCGCTTTTGTGCAGAAAACACTAACACTTGTTCAGAACGAAAGAAAGCACAGAGCCCCAGATTTTATGTTGTCCTGGAGAGCTTGCAGAGCACTGGGGAAAGGCAGGCAGAGAATTCCTTGCTAGCACCTTCTCTGTGCCTGGGAAGCAGAAGTGTTCACATTGCTTCGCAGAATCGCTTTTGTGCAGAAAACAGTAACACTTCTTCAGAACGAAAGAAAGAACAGAGCCCCAGATTTTATGTTGTCCTGGAGAGCTTGCAGAGCACTGAGGAAAGGCAGGCAGAGAATTCCCTGCTAGCACCTTCTCTGTGCCTGTTCACATTGCTTCGCAGAATCGCTTTTGTGCAGAAAACAGTAACACTTGTTCAGAATGAAAGAAAGCAAAGAGCCCCAGATATTATGTTGCCCTGGAGAGCTTGCAGAGCACTGGGGAAAGGCAGGCAGAGAATTCCCTGCTAGCACCTTCTCTGTGCCTGTTCACATTGCTTCGCAGAATCGCTTTTGTGCAGAAAACAGTAACACTTGTTCAGAACGAAAGAAAGCACAGAGCCCCAGATTCTATGTTGTCCTGGAGAGCTTGCAGAGCACTGGGGAAAGGCAGGCAGAGAATTCCCTGCTAGCACCTTCTCTGTGCCTGGGAAGCAGAAGTGTTCACATTGCTTCGCAAGAATCGCTTTTGTGCAGAAAACAGTAACACTTGTGCAGAAGGAAAGAAAGCACAGAGCCCCAGATTCTATGTTGTCCTGGAGAGCTTGCAGAGCACTGGGGAAAGGCAGGCAGAGAATTCCCTGCTAGCACCTTCTCTGTGCCTGGGAAGCAGAAGTGTTCACATTGCTTCGCAAGAATCGCTTTTGTGCAGAAAACAGTAACACTTGTTCAGAATGAAAGAAAGCACAGAGCCCCAGATTCTATGTTGTTCTGGAGAGCTTGCAGAGCACTGGGGAAAGGCAGGCAGAGAATTCCCTGCTAGCACCTTCTCTGTGCCTGGGAAGCAGAAGTGTTCACATTGCTTGGCAGAATAGCTTTTGTGCAGAAAACAGTAACACTTGTTCAGAACGAAAGAAAGCACAGAGCCCCAGATTTTATGTTGTCCTGGAGAGCTTGCAGAGCACTGGGGAAAGGCAGGCAGAGAATTCCCTGATAGCACCTTCTCTGTGCCTGTTCACATTGCTTCGCAGAATCGCTTTTGTGCAGAAAACACTAACACTTGTTCAGAAGGAAAGAAAGCACAGAGCCCCAGATTTGCTGTTGTCCTGGAGAGCTTGCAGAGCACTGGGGAAAGGCAGGCAGAGAATTCCTTGCTAGAACCTTCTCTGTGCCTGGGAAGCAGAAGTGTTCACATTGCTTCGCAGAATCGCTTTTGTGCAGAAAACAGTAACACTTGTTCAGAAGGAAAGAAAGCACAGAGCCCCAGATTTTATGTTGTCCTGGAGAGCTTGCAGAGCACTGGGGAAAGGCAGGCAGAGAATTCCCTGCTAGCACCTTCTCTGTGCCTGGGAAGCAGAAGTGTTCACATTGCTTCGCAAGAATCGCTTTTGTGCAGAAAACATTAACACTTGTTCAGAACGAAAGAAAGCACAGAGCCCCAGATTCTATGTTGTCCTGGAGAGCTTGCAGAGCACTGGGGAAAGGCAGGCAGAGAATTCCCTGCTAGCACCTTCTCTGTGCCTGGGAAGCAGAAGTGTTCACATTGCTTCGCAAGAATCGCTTTTGTGCAGAAAACAGTAACACTTGTTCAGAACGAAAGAAAGCACAGAGCCCCAGATTCTATGTTGTCCTGGAGAGCTTGCAGAGCACTGGGGAAAGGCAGGCAGAGAATTCCCTGATAGCACCTTCTCTGTGCCTGTTCACATTGCTTCGCAGAATCGCTTTTGTGCAGAAAACAGTAACACTTGTTCAGAACGAAAGAAAGCACAGAGCCCCAGATTCTATGTTGTCCTGGAGAGCTTGCAGAGCACTGGGGAAAGGCAGGCAGAGAATTCCCTGATAGCACCTTCTCTGTGCCTGGGAAGCAGAAGTGTTCACATTGCTTCGCAAGAATCGCTTTTGTGCAGAAAACAGTAACACTTGTTCAGAACGAAAGAAAGCACAGAGCCCCAGATTCTATGTTGTCCTGGAGAGCTTGCAGAGCACTGGGGAAAGGCAGGCAGAGAATTCCCTGATAGCACCTTCTCTATGCCTGGGAATCAGAAGTGTTCACATTGCTTCGCAGAATCGCTTTTGTGCAGAAAACAGTAACACTTGTTCAGAACGAAAGAAAGCACAGAGCCCCAGATTTTATGTTGTCCTGGAGAGCTTGCAGAGCACTGGGGAAAGGCAGGCAGAGAATTCCCTGATAGCACCTTCTCTGTGCCTGTTCACATTGCTTCGCAGAATCGCTTTTGTGCAGAAAACAGTAACACTTGTTCAGAACGAAAGAAAGCACAGAGCCCCAGATTCTATGTTGTCCTGGAGAGCTTGCAGAGCACTGGGGAAAGGCAGGCAGAGAATTCCCTGATAGCACCTTCTCTATGCCTGGGAATCAGAAGTGTTCACATTGCTTCGCAGAATCGCTTTTGTGCAGAAAACAGTAACACTTGTTCAGAACGAAAGAAAGCACAGAGCCCCAGATTTTATGTTGTCCTGGAGAGCTTGCAGAGCACTGGGGAAAGGCAGACAGAGAATTCCTTGCTAGAACCTTCTCTGTGCCTGGGAAGCAGATGTGTTCACATTGCTTCGCAGAATCGCTTTTGTGCAGAAAACAGTAACACTTGTTCAGAACGAAAGAAAGCACAGAGCCCCAGATTTGCTGTTGTCCTGGAGAGCTTGCAGAGCACTGGGGAAAGGCAGGCAGAGAATTCCCTGCTAGCACCTTCTCTGTGCCTGGGAAGCAGAAGTGTTCACATTGCTTCGCAAGAATCGCTTTTGTGCAGAAAACAGTAACACTTGTTCAGAAGGAAAGAAAGCACAGAGCCCCAGATTCTATGTTGTCCTGGAGAGCTTGCAGAGCACTGGGGAAAGGCAGGCAGAGAATTCCCTGCTAGCACCTTCTCTGTGCCTGGGAAGCAGAAGTGTTCACATTGCTTCGCAAGAATCGCTTTTGTGCAGAAAACAGTAACACTTGTTCAGAATGAAAGAAAGCACAGAGCCCCAGATTCTATGTTGTTCTGGAGAGCTTGCAGAGCACTGGGGAAAGGCAGGCAGAGAATTCCCTGCTAGCACCTTCTCTGTGCCTGGGAAGCAGAAGTGTTCACATTGCTTGGCAGAATAGCTTTTGTGCAGAAAACAGTAACACTTGTTCAGAACGAAAGAAAGCACAGAGCCCCAGATTCTATGTTGTCCTGGAGAGCTTGCAGAGCACTGGGGAATGGCAGGCAGAGAATTCCTTGCTAGCACCTTCTCTGTGCCTGGGAAGCAGAAGTGTTCACATTGCTTCACAAGAATCGCTTTTGTGCAGAAAACACTAACACTTGTTCAGAACGAAAGAAAGCACAGAGCCCCAGATTTTATGTTGTCCTGGAGAGCTTGCAGAGCACTGGGGAAAGGCAGGCAGAGAATTCCCTGCTAGCACCTTCTCTGTGCCTGGGAAGCAGAAGTGTTCACATTGCTTCGCAGAATCGCTTTTGTGCAGAAAACAGTAACACTTCTTCAGAACGAAAGAAAGAACAGAGCCCCAGATTTTATGTTGTCCTGGAGAGCTTGCAGAGCACTGAGGAAAGGCAGGCAGAGAATTCCCTGCTAGCACCTTCTCTGTGCCAGTTCACATTGCTTCGCAGAATCGCTTTTGTGCAGAAAACAGTAACACTTGTTCAGAATGAAAGAAAGCAAAGAGCCCCAGATTTGCTGTTGCCCTGGAGAGCTTGCAGAGCACTGGGGAAAGGCAGGCAGAGAATTCCCTGCTAGCACCTTCTCTGTGCCTGTTCACATTGCTTCGCAGAATCGCTTTTGTGCAGAAAACAGTAACACTTGTTCAGAACGAAAGAAAGCACAGAGCCCCAGATTCTATGTTGTCCTGGAGAGCTTGCAGAGCACTGGGGAAAGGCAGGCAGAGAATTCCCTGATAGCACCTTCTCTATGCCTGGGAATCAGAAGTGTTCACATTGCTTCGCAGAATCGCTTTTGTGCAGAAAACAGTAACACTTGTTCAGAACGAAAGAAAGCACAGAGCCCCAGATTTTATGTTGTCCTGGAGAGCTTGCAGAGCACTGGGGAAAGGCAGGCAGAGAATTCCTTGCTAGCACCTTCTCTGTGCCTGGGAAGCAGAAGTGTTCACATTGCTTCGCAAGAATCGCTTTTGTGCAGAAAACAGTAACACTTGTTCAGAAGGAAAGAAAGCACAGAGCCCCAGATTTTATGTTGTCCTGGAGAGCTTGCAGAGCACTGGGGAAAGGCAGGCAGAGAATTCCCTGATAGCACCTTCTCTGTGCCTGTTCACATTGCTTCGCAGAATCGCTTTTGTGCAGAAAACACTAACACTTGTTCAGAACGAAAGAAAGCACAGAGCCCCAGATTTGCTGTTGTCCTGGAGAGCTTGCAGAGCACTGGGGAAAGGCAGGCAGAGAATTCCCTGCTAGCACCTTCTCTGTGCCTGGGAAGCAGAAGTGTTCACATTGCTTCGCAAGAATCGCTTTTGTGCAGAAAACAGTAACACTTGTGCAGAAGGAAAGAAAGCACAGAGCCCCAGATTCTATGTTGTCCTGGAGAGCTTGCAGAGCACTGGGGAAAGGCAGGCAGAGAATTCCCTGCTAGCACCTTCTCTGTGCCTGGGAAGCAGAAGTGTTCACATTGCTTCGCAAGAATCGCTTTTGTGCAGAAAACAGTAACACTTGTTCAGAATGAAAGAAAGCACAGAGCCCCAGATTCTATGTTGTTCTGGAGAGCTTGCAGAGCACTGGGGAAAGGCAGGCAGAGAATTCCCTGCTAGCACCTTCTCTGTGCCTGGGAAGCAGAAGTGTTCACATTGCTTGGCAGAATAGCTTTTGTGCAGAAAACAGTAACACTTGTTCAGAACGAAAGAAAGCACAGAGCCCCAGATTCTATGTTGTCCTGGAGAGCTTGCAGAGCACTGGGGAATGGCAGGCAGAGAATTCCTTGCTAGCACCTTCTCTGTGCCTGGGAAGCAGAAGTGTTCACATTGCTTCACAAGAATCGCTTTTGTGCAGAAAACACTAACACTTGTTCAGAACGAAAGAAAGCACAGAGCCCCAGATTTTATGTTGTCCTGGAGAGCTTGCAGAGCACTGGGGAAAGGCAGGCAGAGAATTCCTTGCTAGCACCTTCTCTGTGCCTGGGAAGCAGAAGTGTTCACATTGCTTCGCAGAATCGCTTTTGTGCAGAAAACAGTAACACTTCTTCAGAACGAAAGAAAGAACAGAGCCCCAGATTTTATGTTGTCCTGGAGAGCTTGTAGAGCACTGGGGAAAGGCAGGCAGAGAATTCCCTGCTAGCACCTTCTCTGTGCCTGTTCACATTGCTTCGCAGAATCGCTTTTGTGCAGAAAACAGTAACACTTGTTCAGAATGAAAGAAAGCAAAGAGCCCCAGATATTATGTTGCCCTGGAGAGCTTGCAGAGCACTGGGGAAAGGCAGGCAGAGAATTCCCTGCTAGCACCTTCTCTGTGCCTGTTCACATTGCTTCGCAGAATCGCTTTTGTGCAGAAAACAGTAACACTTGTTCAGAACGAAAGAAAGCACAGAGCCCCAGATTCTATGTTGTCCTGGAGAGCTTGCAGAGCACTGGGGAAAGGCAGGCAGAGAATTCCCTGATAGCACCTTCTCTATGCCTGGGATTCAGAAGTGTTCACATTGCTTCGCAGAATCGCTTTTGTGCAGAAAACAGTAACACTTGTTCAGAAGGAAAGAAAGCACAGAGCCCCAGATTTGCTGTTGTCCTGGAGAGCTTGCAGAGCACTGGGGAAAGGCAGGCAGAGAATTCCTTGCTAGAACCTTCTCTGTGCCTGGGAAGCAGAAGTGTTCACATTGCTTCGCAGAATCGCTTTTGTGCAGAAAACAGTAACACTTCTTCAGAACGAAAGAAAGAACAGAGCCCCAGATTTTATGTTGTCCTGGAGAGCTTGTAGAGCACTGGGGAAAGGCAGGCAGAGAATTCCCTGCTAGCACCTTCTCTGTGCCTGTTCACATTGCTTCGCAGAATCGCTTTTGTGCAGAAAACAGTAACACTTGTTCAGAATGAAAGAAAGCAAAGAGCCCCAGATATTATGTTGCCCTGGAGAGCTTGCAGAGCACTGGGGAAAGGCAGGCAGAGAATTCCCTGATAGCACCTTCTCTGTGCCTGTTCACATTGCTTCGCAGAATCGCTTTTGTGCAGAAAACAGTAACACTTGTTCAGAACGAAAGAAAGCACAGAGCCCCAGATTCTATGTTGTCCTGGAGAGCTTGCAGAGCACTGGGGAAAGGCAGGCAGAGAATTCCCTGATAGCACCTTCTCTATGCCTGGGATTCAGAAGTGTTCACATTGCTTCGCAGAATCGCTTTTGTGCAGAAAACAGTAACACTTGTTCAGAACGAAAGAAAGCACAGAGCCCCAGATTTGCTGTTGTCCTGGAGAGCTTGCAGAGCACTGGGGAAAGGCAGGCAGAGAATTCCTTGCTAGAACCTTCTCTGTGCCTGGGAAGCAGAAGTGTTCACATTGCTTCGCAAGAATCGCTTTTGTGCAGAAAACAGTAACACTTGTTCAGAAGGAAAGAAAGCACAGAGCCCCAGATTCTATGTTGTCCTGGAGAGCTTGCAGAGCACTGGGGAAAGGCAGGCAGAGAATTCCCTGCTAGCACCTTCTCTGTGCCTGGGAAGCAGAAGTGTTCACATTGCTTCGCAAGAATCGCTTTTGTGCAGAAAACAGTAAAACTTGTTCAGAAGGAAAGAAAGCACAGAGCCCCAGATTCTATGTTGTCCTGGAGAGCTTGCAGAGCACTGGGGAAAGGCAGGCAGAGAATTCCCTGCTAGCACCTTCTCTGTGCCTGGGAAGCAGAAGTGTTCACATTGCTTCGCAAGAATCGCTTTTGTGCAGAAAACAGTAACACTTGTTCAGAACGAAAGAAAGCACAGAGCCCCAGATTTGCTGTTGTCCTGGAGAGTTTTCAGAGCACTGGGGAAAGGCAGGCAGAGAATTCCCTGCTAGCACCTTCTCTGTGCCTGGGAAGCAGAAGTGTTCACATTGCTTCGCAAGAATCGCTTTTGTGCAGAAAACAGTAACACTTGTTCAGAACGAAAGAAAGCACAGAGCCCCAGATTCTATGTTGTCCTGGAGAGCTTGCAGAGCACTGGGGAAAGGCAGGCAGAGAATTCCCTGATAGCACCTTCTCTGTGCCTGTTCACATTGCTTCGCAGAATCGCTTTTGTGCAGAAAACAGTAACACTTGTTCAGAACGAAAGAAAGCACAGAGCCCCAGATTCTATGTTGTCCTGGAGAGCTTGCAGAGCACTGGGGAAAGGCAGGCAGAGAATGCCCTGATAGCACCTTCTCTGTGCCTGGGAAGCAGAAGTGTTCACATTGCTTCGCAAGAATCGCTTTTGTGCAGAAAACAGTAACACTTGTTCAGAAGGAAAGAAAGCACAGAGCCCCAGATTCTATGTTGTCCTGGAGAGCTTGCAGAGCACTGGGGAAAGGCAGGCAGAGAATTCCCTGATAGCACCTTCTCTGTGCCTGGGAAGCAGAAGTGTTCACATTGCTTCGCAAGAATTGCTTTTGTGCAGAAAACAGTAACACTTGTTCAGAATGAAAGAAAGCACAGAGCCCCAGATTCTATGTTGTTCTGGAGAGCTTGCAGAGCACTGAGGACAGGCAGGCAGAGAATTCCCTGATAGCACCTTCTCTGTGCCTGTTCACATTGCTTCGCACAATCGCTTTTGTGCAGAAAACAGTAACACTTGTTCAGAACGAAAGAAAGCACAGAGCCCCAGATTCTATGTTGTCCTGGAGAGCTTGCAGAGCACTGGGGAAAGGCAGGCAGAGAATTCCCTGATAGCACCTTCTCTATGCCTGGGAATCAGAAGTGTTCACATTGCTTCGCAGAATCGCTTTTGTGCAGAAAACAGTAACACTTGTTCAGAACGAAAGAAAGCACAGAGCCCCAGATTTTATGTTGTCCTGGAGAGCTTGCAGAGCACTGGGGAAAGGCAGGCAGAGAATTCCCTGATAGCACCTTCTCTGTGCCTGTTCACATTGCTTCGCAGAATCGCTTTTGTGCAGAAAACACTAACACTTGTTCAGAAGGAAAGAAAGCACAGAGCCCCAGATTCTATGTTGTCCTGGAGAGCTTGCAGAGCACTGGGGAAAGGCAGGCAGAGAATTCCCTGATAGCACCTTCTCTATGCCTGGGAATCAGAAGTGTTCACATTGCTTCGCAGAATCGCTTTTGTGCAGAAAACAGTAACACTTGTTCAGAACGAAAGAAAGCACAGAGCCCCAGATTTTATGTTGTCCTGGAGAGCTTGCAGAGCACTGGGGAAAGGCAGGCAGAGAATTCCCTGATAGCACCTTCTCTGTGCCTGGGAAGCAGAAGTGTTCACATTGCTTCGCAAGAATTGCTTTTGTGCAGAAAACAGTAACACTTGTTCAGAAGGAAAGAAAGCACAGAGCCCCAGATTCTATGTTGTCCTGGAGAGCTTGCAGAGCACTGAGGACAGGCAGGCAGAGAATTCCCTGATAGCACCTTCTCTGTGCCTGTTCACATTGCTTCGCACAATCGCTTTTGTGCAGAAAACAGTAACACTTGTTCAGAACGAAAGAAAGCACAGAGCCCCAGATTCTATGTTGTCCTGGAGAGCTTGCAGAGCACTGGGGAAAGGCAGGCAGAGAATTCCTTGCTAGAACCTTCTCTGTGCCTGGGAAGCAGATGTGTTCACATTGCTTCGCAGAATCGCTTTTGTGCAGAAAACAGTAACACTTGTTCAGAACGAAAGAAAGCACAGAGCCCCAGATTTGCTGTTGTCCTGGAGAGCTTGCAGAGCACTGGGGAAAGGCAGGCAGAGAATTCCCTGCTAGCACCTTCTCTGTGCCTGGGAAGCAGAAGTGTTCACATTGCTTCGCAAGAATCGCTTTTGTGCAGAAAACAGTAACACTTGTTCAGAACGAAAGAAAGCACAGAGCCCCAGATTCTATGTTGTCCTGGAGAGCTTGCAGAGCACTGGGGAAAGGCAGGCAGAGAATTCCCTGCTAGCACCTTCTCTGTGCCTGTTCACATTGCTTCGCAGAATCGCTTTTGTGCAGAAAACAGTAACACTTGTTCAGAACGAAAGAAAGCACAGAGCCCCAGATTTTATGTTGTCCTGGAGAGCTTGCAGAGCACTGGGGAAAGGCAGGCAGAGAATTCCCTGATAGCACCTTCTCTGTGCCTGGGAAGCAGAAGTGTTCACATTGCTTCGCAAGAATTGCTTTTGTGCAGAAAACAGTAACACTTGTTCAGAAGGAAAGAAAGCACAGAGCCCCAGATTCTATGTTGTCCTGGAGAGCTTGCAGAGCACTGAGGACAGGCAGGCAGAGAATTCCCTGATAGCACCTTCTCTGTGCCTGTTCACATTGCTTCGCACAATCGCTTTTGTGCAGAAAACAGTAACACTTGTTCAGAACGAAAGAAAGCACAGAGCCCCAGATTCTATGTTGTCCTGGAGAGCTTGCAGAGCACTGGGGAAAGGCAGACAGAGAATTCCTTGCTAGAACCTTCTCTGTGCCTGGGAAGCAGATGTGTTCACATTGCTTCGCAGAATCGCTTTTGTGCAGAAAACAGTAACACTTGTTCAGAACGAAAGAAAGCACAGAGCCCCAGATTCCATGTTGTCCTGGAGAGCTTGCAGAGCACTGGGGAAAGGCAGGCAGAGAATTCCCTGCTAGCACCTTCTCTGTGCCTGGGAAGCAGAAGTGTTCACATTGCTTGGCAGAATAGCTTTTGTGCAGAAAACAGTAACACTTGTTCAGAACGAAAGAAAGCACAGAGCCCCAGATTCTATGTTGTCCTGGAGAGCTTGCAGAGCACTGGGGAAAGGCAGGCAGAGAATTCCCTGATAGCACCTTCTCTATGCCTGGGAATCAGAAGTGTTCACATTGCTTGGCAGAATAGCTTTTGTGCAGAAAACAGTAACACTTGTTCAGAACGAAAGAAAGCACAGAGCCCCAGATTTTATGTTGTCCTGGAGAGCTTGCAGAGCACTGGGGAAAGGCAGGCAGAGAATTCCTTGCTAGCACCTTCTCTGTGCCTGGGAAGCAGAAGTGTTCACATTGCTTCGCAAGAATCGCTTTTGTGCAGAAAACACTAACACTTGTTCAGAAGGAAAGAAAGCACAGAGCCCCAGATTTTATGTTGTCCTGGAGAGCTTGCAGAGCACTGGGGAAAGGCAGGCAGAGAATTCCCTGATAGCACCTTCTCTGTGCCTGTTCACATTGCTTCGCAGAATCGCTTTTGTGCAGAAAACACTAACACTTGTTCAGAAGGAAAGAAAGCACAGAGCCCCAGATTCTATGTTGTCCTGGAGAGCTTGCAGAGCACTGGGGAAAGGCAGGCAGAGAATTCCTTGCTAGCACCTTCTCTGTGCCTGGGAAGCAGAAGTGTTCACATTGCTTCGCAAGAATCGCTTTTGTGCAGAAAACAGTAACACTTGTGCAGAAGGAAAGAAAGCACAGAGCCCCAGATTCTATGTTGTCCTGGAGAGCTTGCAGAGCACTGGGGAAAGGCAGGCAGAGAATTCCCTGATAGCACCTTCTCTGTGCCTGGGAAGCAGAAGTGTTCACATTGCTTCGCAAGAATCGCTTTTGTGCAGAAAACAGTAACACTTGTTCAGAATGAAAGAAAGCACAGAGCCCCAGATTCTATGTTGTTCTGGAGAGCTTGCAGAGCACTGGGGAAAGGCAGGCAGAGAATTCCCTGCTAGCACCTTCTCTGTGCCTGGGAAGCAGAAGTGTTCACATTGTTTGGCAGAATAGCTTTTGTGCAGAAAACAGTAACACTTCTTCAGAACGAAAGAAAGAACAGAGCCCCAGATTTTATGTTGTCCTGGAGAGCTTGTAGAGCACTGGGGAAAGGCAGGCAGAGAATTCCCTGATAGCACCTTCTCTGTGCCTGTTCACATTGCTTCGCAGAATCGCTTTTGTGCAGAAAACAGTAACACTTGTTCAGAATGAAAGAAAGCAAAGAGCCCCAGATATTATGTTGCCCTGGAGAGCTTGCAGAGCACTGGGGAAAGGCAGGCAGAGAATTCCCTGCTAGCACCTTCTCTGTGCCTGTTCACATTGCTTCGCAGAATCGCTTTTGTGCAGAAAACAGTAACACTTGTTCAGAACGAAAGAAAGCACAGAGCCCCAGATTCTATGTTGTCCTGGAGAGCTTGCAGAGCACTGGGGAAAGGCAGGCAGAGAATTCCCTGATAGCACCTTCTCTATGCCTGGGATTCAGAAGTGTTCACATTGCTTCGCAGAATCGCTTTTGTGCAGAAAACAGTAACACTTGTTCAGAAGGAAAGAAAGCACAGAGCCCCAGATTTGCTGTTGTCCTGGAGAGCTTGCAGAGCACTGGGGAAAGGCAGGCAGAGAATTCCTTGCTAGAACCTTCTCTGTGCCTGGGAAGCAGAAGTGTTCACATTGCTTCGCAGAATCGCTTTTGTGCAGAAAACAGTAACACTTGTTCAGAAGGAAAGAAAGCACAGAGCCCCAGATTCTATGTTGTCCTGGAGAGCTTGCAGAGCACTGGGGAAAGGCAGGCAGAGAATTCCTTGCTAGCACCTTCTCTGTGCCTGGGAAGCAGAAGTGTTCACATTGCTTCGCAGAATCGCTTTTGTGCAGAAAACAGTAACACTTCTTCAGAACGAAAGAAAGAACAGAGCCCCAGATTTTATGTTGTCCTGGAGAGCTTGTAGAGCACTGGGGAAAGGCAGGCAGAGAATTCCCTGCTAGCACCTTCTCTGTGCCTGTTCACATTGCTTCGCAGAATCGCTTTTGTGCAGAAAACAGTAACACTTGTTCAGAATGAAAGAAAGCAAAGAGCCCCAGATATTATGTTGCCCTGGAGAGCTTGCAGAGCACTGGGGAAAGGCAGGCAGAGAATTCCCTGCTAGCACCTTCTCTGTGCCTGTTCACATTGCTTCGCAGAATCGCTTTTGTGCAGAAAACAGTAACACTTGTTCAGAACGAAAGAAAGCACAGAGCCCCAGATTCTATGTTGTCCTGGAGAGCTTGCAGAGCACTGGGGAAAGGCAGGCAGAGAATTCCCTGATAGCACCTTCTCTATGCCTGGGATTCAGAAGTGTTCACATTGCTTCGCAGAATCGCTTTTGTGCAGAAAACAGTAACACTTGTTCAGAACGAAAGAAAGCACAGAGCCCCAGATTTGCTGTTGTCCTGGAGAGCTTGCAGAGCACTGGGGAAAGGCAGGCAGAGAATTCCTTGCTAGAACCTTCTCTGTGCCTGGGAAGCAGAAGTGTTCACATTGCTTCGCAGAATCGCTTTTGTGCAGAAAACAGTAACACTTGTTCAGAAGGAAAGAAAGCACAGAGCCCCAGATTCTATGTTGTCCTGGAGAGCTTGCAGAGCACTGGGGAAAGGCAGGCAGAGAATTCCCTGCTAGCACCTTCTCTGTGCCTGGGAAGCAGAAGTGTTCACATTGCTTCGCAAGAATCGCTTTTGTGCAGAAAACAGTAAAACTTGTTCAGAAGGAAAGAAAGCACAGAGCCCCAGATTCTATGTTGTCCTGGAGAGCTTGCAGAGCACTGGGGAAAGGCAGGCAGAGAATTCCCTGCTAGCACCTTCTCTGTGCCTGGGAAGCAGAAGTGTTCACATTGCTTCGCAAGAATCGCTTTTGTGCAGAAAACAGTAACACTTGTTCAGAATGAAAGAAAGCACAGAGCCCCAGATTCTATGTTGTCCTGGAGAGCTTGCAGAGCACTGGGGAAAGGCAGGCAGAGAATTCCGTGATAGCACCTTCTCTGTGCCTGTTCACATTGCTTCGCAGAATCGCTTTTGTGCAGAAAACAGTAACACTTGTTCAGAACGAAAGAAAGCACAGAGCCCCAGATTTGCTGTTGTCCTGGAGAGTTTGCAGAGCACTGGGGAAAGGCAGGCAGAGAATTCCCTGCTAGCACCTTCTCTGTGCCTGGGAAGCAGAAGTGTTCACATTGCTTCGCAGAATCGCTTTTGTGCAGAAAACTGTAACACTTGTTCAGAAGGAAAGAAAGCACAGAGCCCCAGATTTTATGTTGTCCTGGAGAGCTTGCAGAGCACTGGGGAAAGGCAGGCAGAGAATTCCCTGCTAGCACCTTCTCTGTGCCTGGGAAGCAGAAGTGTTCACATTGCTTCGCAAGAATCGCTTTTGTGCAGAAAATACTAACACTTGTTCAGAACGAAAGAAAGCACAGAGCCCCAGATTCTATGTTGTCCTGGAGAGCTTGCAGAGCACTGGGGAAAGGCAGGCAGAGAATTCCTTGCTAGCACCTTCTCTGTGCCTGGGAAGCAGAAGTGTTCACATTGCTTCGCAGAATCGCTTTTGTGCAGAAAACAGTAACACTTGTTCAGAAGGAAAGAAAGCACAGAGCCCCAGATTTTATGTTGTCCTGGAGAGCTTGCAGAGCACTGGGGAAAGGAAGGCAGAGAATTCCTTGCTAGCACCTTCTCTGTGCCTGGGAAGCAGAAGTGTTCACATTGCTTCGCAAGAATCGCTTTTGTGCAGAAAACAGTAACACTTGTTCAGAAGGAAAGAAAGCACAGAGCCCCAGATTCTATGTTGTCCTGGAGAGCTTGCAGAGCACTGGGGAAAGGCAGGCAGAGAATTCCCTGCTAGCACCTTCTCTGTGCCTGGGAAGCAGAAGTGTTCACATTGCTTCGCAAGAATCGCTTTTGTGCAGAAAACAGTAACACTTGTTCAGAACGAAAGAAAGCACAGAGCCCCAGATTCTATGTTGTCCTGGAGAGCTTGCAGAGCACTGGGGAAAGGCAGGCAGAGAATTCCGTGATAGCACCTTCTCTGTGCCTCTTCACATTGCTTCGCAGAATCGCTTTTGTGCAGAAAACAGTAACACTTGTTCAGAACGAAAGAAAGCACAGAGCCCCAGATTTGCTGTTGTCCTGGAGAGTTTGCAGAGCACTGGGGAAAGGCAGGCAGAGAATTCCCTGCTAGCACCTTCTCTGTGCCTGGGAAGCAGAAGTGTTCACATTGCTTCGCAAGAATCGCTTTTGTGCAGAAAACAGTAACACTTGTTCAGAAGGAAAGAAAGCACAGAGCCCCAGATTCTATGTTGTCCTGGAGAGCTTGCAGAGCACTGAGGACAGGCAGGCAGAGAATTCCCTGATAGCACCTTCTCTGTGCCTGTTCACATTGCTTCGCACAATCGCTTTTGTGCAGAAAACAGTAACACTTGTTCAGAAGGAAAGAAAGCACAGAGCCCCAGATTCTATGTTGTCCTGGAGAGCTTGCAGAGCACTGGGGAAAGGCAGGCAGAGAATTCCCTGCTAGCACCTTCTCTGTGCCTGGGAAGCAGAAGTGTTCACATTGCTTCGCAAGAATCGCTTTTGTGCAGAAAACAGTAACACTTGTTCAGAACGAAAGAAAGCACAGAGCCCCAGATTCTATGTTGTCCTGGAGAGCTTGCAGAGCACTGGGGAAAGGCAGGCAGAGAATTCCCTGATAGCACCTTCTCTGTGCCTGGGAAGCAGAAGTGTTCACATTGCTTCGCAAGAATTGCTTTTGTGCAGAAAACAGTAACACTTGTTCAGAAGGAAAGAAAGCACAGAGCCCCAGATTCTATGTTGTCCTGGAGAGCTTGCAGAGCACTGAGGACAGGCAGGCAGAGAATTCCCTGATAGCACCTTCTCTGTGCCTGTTCACATTGCTTCGCACAATCGCTTTTGTGCAGAAAACAGTAACACTTGTTCAGAACGAAAGAAAGCACAGAGCCCCAGATTCTATGTTGTCCTGGAGAGCTTGCAGAGCACTGGGGAAAGGCAGGCAGAGAATTCCCTGATAGCACCTTCTCTATGCCTGGGAATCAGAAGTTTTCACATTGCTTCGCAGAATCGCTTTTGTGCAGAAAACAGTAACACTTGTTCAGAACGAAAGAAAGCACAGAGCCCCAGATTTTATGTTGTCCTGGAGAGCTTGCAGAGCACTGGGGAAAGGCAGGCAGAGAATTCCCTGATAGCACCTTCTCTGTGCCTGTTCACATTGCTTCGCAGAATCGCTTTTGTGCAGAAAACACTAACACTTGTTCAGAAGGAAAGAAAGCACAGAGCCCCAGATTTGCTGTTGTCCTGGAGAGCTTGCAGAGCACTGGGGAAAGGCAGGCAGAGAATTCCCTGCTAGCACCTTCTCTGTGCCTGGGAAGCAGAAGTGTTCACATTGCCTCGCAAGAATCGCTTTTGTGCAGAAAACAGTAACACTTGTTCAGAATGAAAGAAAGCACAGAGCCCCAGATTCTATGTTGTTCTGGAGAGCTTGCAGAGCACTGGGGAAAGGCAGGCAGAGAATTCCCTGCTAGCACCTTCTCTGTGCCTGGGAAGCAGAAGTGTTCACATTGCTTGGCAGAATAGCTTTTGTGCAGAAAACAGTAACACTTGTTCAGAACGAAAGAAAGCACAGAGCCCCAGATTCTATGTTGTCCTGGAGAGCTTGCAGAGCACTGGGGAATGGCAGGCAGAGAATTCCTTGCTAGCACCTTCTCTGTGCCTGGGAAGCAGAAGTGTTCACATTGCTTCTCAAGAATCGCTTTTGTGCAGAAAACACTAACACTTGTTCAGAACGAAAGAAAGCACAGAGCCCCAGATTTTATGTTGTCCTGGAGAGCTTGCAGAGCACTGGGGAAAGGCAGGCAGAGAATTCCTTGCTAGCACCTTCTCTGTGCCTGGGAAGCAGAAGTGTTCACATTGCTTCGCAGAATCGCTTTTGTGCAGAAAACAGTAACACTTCTTCAGAACGAAAGAAAGAACAGAGCCCCAGATTTTATGTTGTCCTGGAGAGCTTGCAGAGCACTGGGGAAAGGCAGGCAGAGAATTCCCTGCTAGCACCTTCTCTGTGCCTGTTCACATTGCTTCGCAGAATCGCTTTTGTGCAGAAAACAGTAACACTTGTTCAGAATGAAAGAAAGCAAAGAGCCCCAGATATTATGTTGCCCTGGAGAGCTTGCAGAGCACTGGGGAAAGGCAGGCAGAGAATTCCCTGCTAGCACCTTCTCTGTGCCTGTTCACATTGCTTCGCAGAATCGCTTTTGTGCAGAAAACAGTAACACTTGTTCAGAACGAAAGAAAGCACAGAGCCCCAGATTCTATGTTGTCCTGGAGAGCTTGCAGAGCACTGGGGAAAGGCAGGCAGAGAATTCCCTGATAGCACCTTCTCTATGCCTGGGAATCAGAAGTGTTCACATTGCTTCGCAGAATCGCTTTTGTGCAGAAAACAGTAACACTTGTTCAGAACGAAAGAAAGCACAGAGCCCCAGATTTTATGTTGTCCTGGAGAGCTTGCAGAGCACTGGGGAAAGGCAGGCAGAGAATTCCTTGCTAGCACCTTCTCTGTGCCTGGGAAGCAGAAGTGTTCACATTGCTTCGCAAGAATCGCTTTTGTGCAGAAAACACTAACACTTGTTCAGAAGGAAAGAAAGCACAGAGCCCCAGATTTTATGTTGTCCTGGAGAGCTTGCAGAGCACTGGGGAAAGGCAGGCAGAGAATTCCCTGATAGCACCTTCTCTGTGCCTGTTCACATTGCTTCGCAGAATCGCTTTTGTGCAGAAAACACTAACACTTGTTCAGAAGGAAAGAAAGCACAGAGCCCCAGATTTGCTGTTGTCCTGGAGAGCTTGCAGAGCACTGGGGAAAGGCAGGCAGAGAATACCTTGCTAGAACCTTCTCTGTGCCTGGGAAGCAGATGTGTTCACATTGCTTCGCAGAATCGCTTTTGTGCAGAAAACAGTAACACTTGTTCAGAACGAAAGAAAGCACAGAGCCCCAGATTCTATGTTGTCCTGGAGAGCTTGCAGAGCACTGGGGAAAGGCAGGCAGAGAATTCCCTGCTAGCACCTTCTCTGTGCCTGGGAAGCAGAAGTGTTCACATTGCTTCGCAAGAATCGCTTTTGTGCAGAAAACAGTAACACTTGTTCAGAATGAAAGAAAGCACAGAGCCCCAGATTCTATGTTGTTCTGGAGAGCTTGCAGAGCACTGGGGAAAGGCAGGCAGAGAATTCCCTGCTAGCACCTTCTCTGTGCCTGGGAAGCAGAAGTGTTCACATTGCTTGGCAGAATAGCTTTTGTGCAGAAAACAGTAACACTTGTTCAGAACGAAAGAAAGCACAGAGCCCCAGATTCTATGTTGTCCTGGAGAGCTTGCAGAGCACTGGGGAATGGCAGGCAGAGAATTCCCTGCTAGCACCTTCTCTGTGCCTGTTCACATTGCTTCGCAGAATCGCTTTTGTGCAGAAAACAGTAACACTTGTTCAGAATGAAAGAAAGCAAAGAGCCCCAGATATTATGTTGCCCTGGAGAGCTTGCAGAGCACTGGGGAAAGGCAGGCAGAGAATTCCCTGCTAGCACCTTCTCTGTGCCTGTTCACATTGCTTCGCAGAATCGCTTTTGTGCAGAAAACAGTAACACTTGTTCAGAACGAAAGAAAGCACAGAGCCCCAGATTCTATGTTGTCCTGGAGAGCTTGCAGAGCACTGGGGAAAGGCAGGCAGAGAATTCCCTGCTAGCACCTTCTCTGTGCCTGGGAAGCAGAAGTGTTCACATTGCTTCGCAAGAATTGCTTTTTTGCAGAAAACACTAACACTTGTTCAGAACGAAAGAAAGCACAGAGCCCCAGATTTTATGTTGTCCTGGAGAGCTTGCAGAGCACTGGGGAAAGGCAGGCAGAGAATTCCCTGATAGCACCTTCTCTGTGCCTGTTCACATTGCTTCGCAGAATCGCTTTTGTGCAGAAAACACTAACACTTGTTCAGAAGGAAAGAAAGCACAGAGCCCCAGATTTTATGTTGTCCTGGAGAGCTTGCAGAGCACTGGGGAAAGGCAGGCAGAGAATTCCCTGCTAGCACCTTCTCTGTGCCTGGGAAGCAGAAGTGTTCACATTGCTTCGCAAGAATCGCTTTTGTGCAGAAAACACTAACACTTGTTCAGAAGGAAAGAAAGCACAGAGCCCCAGATTTTATGTTGTCCTGGAGAGCTTGCAGAGCACTGGGGAAAGGCAGGCAGAGAATTCCCTGATAGCACCTTCTCTGTGCCTGTTCACATTGCTTCGCAGAATCGCTTTTGTGCAGAAAACACTAACACTTGTTCAGAAGGAAAGAAAGCACAGAGCCCCAGATTTGCTGTTGTCCTGGAGAGCTTGCAGAGCACTGGGGAAAGGCAGGCAGAGAATACCTTGCTAGAACCTTCTCTGTGCCTGGGAAGCAGATGTGTTCACATTGCTTCGCAGAATCGCTTTTGTGCAGAAAACAGTAACACTTGTTCAGAACGAAAGAAAGCACAGAGCCCCAGATTCTATGTTGTCCTGGAGAGCTTGCAGAGCACTGGGGAAAGGCAGGCAGAGAATTCCCTGCTAGCACCTTCTCTGTGCCTGGGAAGCAGAAGTGTTCACATTGCTTCGCAAGAATCGCTTTTGTGCAGAAAACAGTAACACTTGTTCAGAATGAAAGAAAGCACAGAGCCCCAGATTCTATGTTGTTCTGGAGAGCTTGCAGAGCACTGGGGAAAGGCAGGCAGAGAATTCCCTGCTAGCACCTTCTCTGTGCCTGGGAAGCAGAAGTGTTCACATTGCTTGGCAGAATAGCTTTTGTGCAGAAAACAGTAACACTTGTTCAGAACGAAAGAAAGCACAGAGCCCCAGATTCTATGTTGTCCTGGAGAGCTTGCAGAGCACTGGGGAATGGCAGGCAGAGAATTCCCTGCTAGCACCTTCTCTGTGCCTGTTCACATTGCTTCGCAGAATCGCTTTTGTGCAGAAAACAGTAACACTTGTTCAGAATGAAAGAAAGCAAAGAGCCCCAGATATTATGTTGCCCTGGAGAGCTTGCAGAGCACTGGGGAAAGGCAGGCAGAGAATTCCCTGCTAGCACCTTCTCTGTGCCTGTTCACATTGCTTCGCAGAATCGCTTTTGTGCAGAAAACAGTAACACTTGTTCAGAACGAAAGAAAGCACAGAGCCCCAGATTCTATGTTGTCCTGGAGAGCTTGCAGAGCACTGGGGAAAGGCAGGCAGAGAATTCCCTGCTAGCACCTTCTCTGTGCCTGGGAAGCAGAAGTGTTCACATTGCTTCGCAAGAATTGCTTTTTTGCAGAAAACACTAACACTTGTTCAGAACGAAAGAAAGCACAGAGCCCCAGATTTTATGTTGTCCTGGAGAGCTTGCAGAGCACTGGGGAAAGGCAGGCAGAGAATTCCCTGATAGCACCTTCTCTGTGCCTGTTCACATTGCTTCGCAGAATCGCTTTTGTGCAGAAAACACTAACACTTGTTCAGAAGGAAAGAAAGCACAGAGCCCCAGATTTTATGTTGTCCTGGAGAGCTTGCAGAGCACTGGGGAAAGGCAGGCAGAGAATTCCCTGCTAGCACCTTCTCTGTGCCTGGGAAGCAGAAGTGTTCACATTGCTTCGCAAGAATCGCTTTTGTGCAGAAAACAGTAACACTTGTTCAGAAGGAAAGAAAGCACAGAGCCCCAGATTCTATGTTGTCCTGGAGAGCTTGCAGAGCACTGGGGAAAGGCAGGCAGAGAATTCCCTGCTAGCACCTTCTCTGTGCCTGGGAAGCAGAAGTGTTCACATTGCTTCGCAAGAATCGCTTTTGTGCAGAAAACAGTAACACTTGTTCAGAATGAAAGAAAGCACAGAGCCCCAGATTCTATGTTGTCCTGGAGAGCTTGCAGAGCACTGGGGAAAGGCAGGCAGAGAATTCCCTGATAGCACCTTCTCTGTGCCTGTTCACATTGCTTCGCAGAATCGCTTTTGTGCAGAAAACAGTAACACTTGTTCAGAACGAAAGAAAGCACAGAGCCCCAGATTTGCTGTTGTCCTGGAGAGTTTGCAGAGCACTGGGGAAAGGCAGGCAGAGAATTCCCTGCTAGCACCTTCTCTGTGCCTGGGAAGCAGAAGTGTTCACATTGCTTCGCAAGAATCGCTTTTGTGCAGAAAACAGTAACACTTGTTCAGAAGGAAAGAAAGCACAGAGCCCCAGATTCTATGTTGTCCTGGAGAGCTTGCAGAGCACTGAGGACAGGCAGGCAGAGAATTCCCTGCTAGCACCTTCTCTGTGCCTGTTCACATTGCTTCGCAGAATCGCTTTTGTGCAGAAAACAGTAACACTTGTTCAGAACGAAAGAAAGCACAGAGCCCCAGATTCTATGTTGTCCTGGAGAGCTTGCAGAGCACTGGGGAAAGGCAGGCAGAGAATTCCCTGATAGCACCTTCTCTATGCCTGGGAATCAGAAGTGTTCACATTGCTTCGCAGAATCGCTTTTGTGCAGAAAACAGTAACACTTGTTCAGAACGAAAGAAAGCACAGAGCCCCAGATTTTATGTTGTCCTGGAGAGCTTGCAGAGCACTGGGGAAAGGCAGGCAGAGAATTCCTTGCTAGCACCTTCTCTGTGCCTGGGAAGCAGAAGTGTTCACATTGCTTCGCAAGAATCGCTTTTGTGCAGAAAACACTAACACTTGTTCAGAAGGAAAGAAAGCACAGAGCCCCAGATTTTATGTTGTCCTGGAGAGCTTGCAGAGCACTGGGGAAAGGCAGGCAGAGAATTCCCTGATAGCACCTTCTCTGTGCCTGTTCACATTGCTTCGCAGAATCGCTTTTGTGCAGAAAACACTAACACTTGTTCAGAAGGAAAGAAAGCACAGAGCCCCAGATTTGCTGTTATCCTGGAGAGCTTGCAGAGCACTGGGGAAAGGCAGGCAGAGAATACCTTGCTAGAACCTTCTCTGTGCCTGGGAAGCAGATGTGTTCACATTGCTTCGCAGAATCGCTTTTGTGCAGAAAACAGTAACACTTGTTCAGAACGAAAGAAAGCACAGAGCCCCAGATTCTATGTTGTCCTGGAGAGCTTGCAGAGCACTGGGGAAAGGCAGGCAGAGAATTCCCTGCTAGCACCTTCTCTGTGCCTGGGAAGCAGAAGTGTTCACATTGCTTCGCAAGAATCGCTTTTGTGCAGAAAACAGTAACACTTGTTCAGAATGAAAGAAAGCACAGAGCCCCAGATTCTATGTTGTTCTGGAGAGCTTGCAGAGCACTGGGGAAAGGCAGGCAGAGAATTCCCTGCTAGCACCTTCTCTGTGCCTGGGAAGCAGAAGTGTTCACATTGCTTGGCAGAATAGCTTTTGTGCAGAAAACAGTAACACTTGTTCAGAACGAAAGAAAGCACAGAGCCCCAGATTCTATGTTGTCCTGGAGAGCTTGCAGAGCACTGGGGAATGGCAGGCAGAGAATTCCCTGCTAGAACCTTCTCTGTGCCTGTTCACATTGCTTCGCAGAATCGCTTTTGTGCAGAAAACAGTAACACTTGTTCAGAATGAAAGAAAGCAAAGAGCCCCAGATATTATGTTGCCCTGGAGAGCTTGCAGAGCACTGGGGAAAGGCAGGCAGAGAATTCCCTGCTAGCACCTTCTCTGTGTCTGTTCACATTGCTTCGCAGAATCGCTTTTGTGCAGAAAACAGTAACACTTGTTCAGAACGAAAGAAAGCACAGAGCCCCAGATTCTATGTTGTCCTGGAGAGCTTGCAGAGCACTGGGGAAAGGCAGGCAGAGAATTCCCTGCTAGCACCTTCTCTGTGCCTGGGAAGCAGAAGTGTTCACATTGCTTCGCAAGAATTGCTTTTTTGCAGAAAACACTAACACTTGTTCAGAACGAAAGAAAGCACAGAGCCCCAGATTTTATGTTGTCCTGGAGAGCTTGCAGAGCACTGGGGAAAGGCAGGCAGAGAATTCCCTGATAGCACCTTCTCTGTGCCTGTTCACATTGCTTCGCAAGAATCGCTTTTGTGCAGAAAACACTAACACTTGTTCAGAAGGAAAGAAAGCACAGAGCCCCAGATTTTATGTTGTCCTGGAGAGCTTGCAGAGCACTGGGGAAAGGCAGGCAGAGAATTCCCTGCTAGCACCTTCTCTGTGCCTGGGAAGCAGAAGTGTTCACATTGCTTCGCAAGAATCGCTTTTGTGCAGAAAACAGTAACACTTGTTCAGAAGGAAAGAAAGCACAGAGCCCCAGATTCTATGTTGTCCTGGAGAGCTTGCAGAGCACTGGGGAAAGGCAGGCAGAGAATTCCCTGCTAGCACCTTCTCTGTGCCTGGGAAGCAGAAGTGTTCACATTGCTTCGCAAGAATCGCTTTTGTGCAGAAAACAGTAACACTTGTTCAGAATGAAAGAAAGCACAGAGCCCCAGATTCTATGTTGTCCTGGAGAGCTTGCAGAGCACTGGGGAAAGGCAGGCAGAGAATTCCCTGATAGCACCTTCTCTGTGCCTGTTCACATTGCTTCGCAGAATCGCTTTTGTGCAGAAAACAGTAACACTTGTTCAGAACGAAAGAAAGCACAGAGCCCCAGATTTGCTGTTGTCCTGGAGAGTTTGCAGAGCACTGGGGAAAGGCAGGCAGAGAATTCCCTGCTAGCACCTTCTCTGTGCCTGGGAAGCAGAAGTGTTCACATTGCTTCGCAAGAATCGCTTTTGTGCAGAAAACAGTAACACTTGTTCAGAAGGAAAGAAAGCACAGAGCCCCAGATTCTATGTTGTCCTGGAGAGCTTGCAGAGCACTGAGGACAGGCAGGCAGAGAATTCCCTGATAGCACCTTCTCTGTGCCTGTTCACATTGCTTCGCAGAGTCGCTTTTGTGCAGAAAACAGTAACACTTGTTCAGAAGGAAAGAAAGCACAGAGCCCCAGATTCTATGTTGTCCTGGAGAGCTTGCAGAGCACTGGGGAAAGGCAGGCAGAGAATTCCCTGATAGCACCTTCTCTGTGCCTGTTCACATTGCTTCGCAGAGTCGCTTTTGTGCAGAAAACAGTAACACTTGTTCAGAAGGAAAGAAAGCACAGAGCCCCAGATTCTATGTTGTCCTGGAGAGCTTGCAGAGCACTGGGGAAAGGCAGGCAGAGAATTCCCTGATAGCACCTTCTCTATGCCTGGGAAGCAGAAGTGTTCACATTGCTTCGCAGAATCGCTTTTGTGCAGAAAACAGTAACACTTGTTCAGAAGGAAAGAAAGCACAGAGCCCCAGATTTTATGTTGTCCTGGAGAGCTTGCAGAGCACTGGGGAAAGGCAGGCAGAGAATTCCCTGCTAGCACCTTCTCTGTGCCTGGGAAGCAGAAGTGTTCACATTGCTTCGCAAGAATCGCTTTTGTGCAGAAAATACTAACACTTGTTCAGAACGAAAGAAAGCACAGAGCCCCAGATTTGCTGTTGTCCTGGAGAGCTTGCAGAGCACTGGGGAAAGGCAGGCAGAGAATTCCCTGATAGCACCTTCTCTGTGCCTGTTCACATTGCTTCGCAGAATCGCTTTTGTGCAGAAAACACTAACACTTGTTCAGAAGGAAAGAAAGCACAGAGCCCCAGATTTTATGTTGTCCTGGAGAGCTTGCAGAGCACTGGGGAAAGGCAGGCAGAGAATTCCTTGCTAGAACCTTCTCTGTGCCTGGGAAGCAGAAGTGTTCACATTGCTTTGCAGAATCGCTTTTGTGCAGAAAACAGTAACACTTGTTCAGAAGGAAAGAAAGCACAGACCCCCAGATTTTATGTTGTCCTGGAGAGCTTGCAGAGCACTGGGGAAAGGCAGGCAGAGAATTCCCTGCTAGCACCTTCTCTGTGCCTGGGAAGCAGAAGTGTTCACATTGCTTCGCAAGAATTGCTTTTTTGCAGAAATGACTAACACTTGTTCAGAAGGAAAGAAAGCACAGAGCCCCAGATTTTATGTTGTCCTGGAGAGCTTGCAGAGCACTGGGGAAAGGCAGGCAGAGAATTCCCTGATAGCACCTTCTCTGTGCCTGTTCACATTGCTTCGCAGAATCGCTTTTGTGCAGAAAACACTAACACTTGTTCAGAAGGAAAGAAAGCACAGAGCCCCAGATTTGCTGTTGTCCTGGAGAGCTTGCAGAGCACTGGGGAAAGGCAGGCAGAGAATTCCCTGCTAGCACCTTCTCTGTGCCTGGGAAGCAGAAGTGTTCACATTGCTTCGCAGAATCGCTTTTGTGCAGAAAACAGTAACACTTGTTCAGAAGGAAAGAAAGCACAGAGCCCCAGATTCTATGTTGTCCTGGAGAGCTTGCAGAGCACTGGGGAAAGGCAGGCAGAGAATTCCCTGCTAGCACCTTCTCTGTGCCTGGGAAGCAGAAGTGTTCACATTGCTTCGCAAGAATCGCTTTTGTGCAGAAAACAGTAACACTTGTTCAGAACGAAAGAAAGCACAGAGCCCCAGATTCTATGTTGTCCTGGAGAGCTTGCAGAGCACTGGGGAAAGGCAGGCAGAGAATTCCCTGATAGCACCTTCTCTGTGCCTGTTCACATTGCTTCGCAGAATCGCTTTTGTGCAGAAAACAGTAACACTTGTTCAGAACGAAAGAAAGCACAGAGCCCCAGATTTGCTGTTGTCCTGGAGAGTTTGCAGAGCACTGGGGAAAGGCAGGCAGAGAATTCCCTGCTAGCACCTTCTCTGTGCCTGGGAAGCAGAAGTGTTCACATTGCTTCGCAAGAATCGCTTTTGTGCAGAAAAGAGTAACACTTGTTCAGAAGGAAAGAAAGCACAGAGCCCCAGATTCTATGTTGTCCTGGAGAGCTTGCAGAGCACTGAGGACAGGCAGGCAGAGAATTCCCTGATAGCACCTTCTCTGTGCCTGTTCACATTGCTTCGCACAATCGCTTTTGTGCAGAAAACAGTAACACTTGTTCAGAACGAAAGAAAGCACAGAGCCCCAGATTTTATGTTGTCCTGGAGAGCTTGCAGAGCACTGGGGAAAGGCAGGCAGAGAATTCCCTGATAGCACCTTCTCTGTGCCTGGGAAGCAGAAGTGTTCACATTGCTTCGCAAGAATCGCTTTTGTGCAGAAAACAGTAACACTTGTTCAGAACGAAAGAAAGCACAGAGCCCCAGATTCTATGTTGTCCTGGAGAGCTTGCAGAGCACTGGGGAAAGGCAGGCAGAGAATTCCCTGCTAGCACCTTCTCTGTGCCTGGGAAGCAGAAGTGTTCACATTGCTTCGCAAGAATTGCTTTTGTGCAGAAAACAGTAACACTTGTTCAGAAGGAAAGAAAGCACAGAGCCCCAGATTCTATGTTGTCCTGGAGAGCTTGCAGAGCACTGAGGACAGGCAGGCAGAGAATTCCCTGATAGCACCTTCTCTGTGCCTGTTCACATTGCTTCGCAGAATCGCTTTTGTGCAGAAAACAGTAACACTTGTTCAGAACGAAAGAAAGCACAGAGCCCCAGATTCCATGTTGTCCTGGAGAGCTTGCAGAGCACTGGGGAAAGGCAGGCAGAGAATTCCCTGCTAGCACCTTCTCTATGCCTGGGAATCAGAAGTGTTCACATTGCTTCGCAGAATCGCTTTTGTGCAGAAAACAGTAACACTTGTTCAGAACGAAAGAAAGCACAGAGCCCCAGATTTTATGTTGTCCTGGAGAGCTTGCAGAGCACTGGGGAAAGGCAGGCAGAGAATTCCTTGCTAGCACCTTCTCTGTGCCTGGGAAGCAGAAGTGTTCACATTGCTTCGCAAGAATCGCTTTTGTGCAGAAAACACTAACACTTGTTCAGAACGAAAGAAAGCACAGAGCCCCAGATTCTATGTTGTCCTGGAGAGCTTGCAAAGCACTGGGGAAAGGCAGGCAGAGAATTCCTTGCTAGCACCTTCTCTGTGCCTGGGAAGCAGAAGTGTTCACATTGCTTCGCAAGAATCGCTTTTGTGCAGAAAACAGTAACACTTGTTCAGAACGAAAGAAAGCACAGAGCCCCAGATTCTATGTTGTCCTGGAGAGCTTGCAGAGCACTGGGGAAAGGCAGGCAGAGAATTCCCTGATAGCACCTTCTCTGTTCCTGTTCACATTGCTTCGCAGAATCGCTTTTGTGCAGAAAACACTAACACTTGTTCAGAAGGAAAGAAAGCACAGAGCCCCAGATTTTATGTTGTCCTGGAGAGCTTGCAGAGCACTGGGGAAAGGCAGGCAGAGAATTCCCTGCTAGCACCTTCTCTGTGCCTGGGAAGCAGAAGTGTTCACATTGCTTCGCAAGAATCGCTTTTGTGCAGAAAAGAGTAACACTTGTTCAGAACGAAAGAAAGCACAGAGCCCCAGATTCTATGTTGTCCTGGAGAGCTTGCAGAGCACTGGGGAAAGGCAGGCAGAGAATTCCTTGCTAGCACCTTCTCTGTGCCTGGGAAGCAGAAGTGTTCACATTGCTTCGCAAGAATTGCTTTTTTGCAGAAAACACTAACACTTGTTCAGAAGGAAAGAAAGCACAGAGCCCCAGATTTTATGTTGTCCTGGAGAGCTTGCAGAGCACTGGGGAAAGGCAGGCAGAGAATTCCTTGCTAGCACCTTCTCTGTGCCTGGGAAGCAGAAGTGTTCACATTGCTTCGCAGAATCGCTTTTGTGCAGAAAACAGTAACACTTGTTCAGAATGAAAGAAAGCAAAGAGCCCCAGATATTATGTTGCCCTGGAGAGCTTGCAGAGCACTGGGGAAAGGCAGGCAGAGAATTCCCTGATAGCACCTTCTCTGTGCCTGGGAAGCAGAAGTGTTCACATTGCTTCGCAAGAATCGCTTTTGTGCAGAAAACAGTAACACTTGTTCAGAACGAAAGAAAGCACAGAGCCCCAGATTTTATGTTGTCCTGGAGAGCTTGCAGAGCACTGGGGAAAGGCAGGCAGAGAATTCCCTGCTAGCACCTTCTCTGTGCCTGGGAAGCAGAAGTGTTCACATTGCTTCGCAAGAATCGCTTTTGTGCAGAAAATACTAACACTTGTTCAGAAGGAAAGAAAGCACAGAGCCCCAGATTCTATGTTGTCCTGGAGAGCTTGCAGAGCACTGGGGAAAGGCAGGCAGAGAATTCCCTGCTAGCACCTTCTCTGTGCCTGGGAAGCAGAAGTGTTCACATTGCTTCGCAAGAATCGCTTTTGTGCAGAAAATACTAACACTTGTTCAGAACGAAAGAAAGCACAGAGCCCCAGATTTGCTGTTGTCCTGGAGAGCTTGCAGAGCACTGGGGAAAGGCAGGCAGAGAATTCCCTGATAGCACCTTCTCTGTGCCTGTTCACATTGCTTCGCAGAATCGCTTTTGTGCAGAAAACACTAACACTTGTTCAGAAGGAAAGAAAGCACAGAGCCCCAGATTTTATGTTGTCCTGGAGAGCTTGCAGAGCACTGGGGAAAGGCAGGCAGAGAATTCCTTGCTAGAACCTTCTCTGTGCCTGGGAAGCAGAAGTGTTCACATTGCTTTGCAGAATCGCTTTTGTGCAGAAAACAGTAACACTTGTTCAGAAGGAAAGAAAGCACAGACCCCCAGATTTTATGTTGTCCTGGAGAGCTTGCAGAGCACTGGGGAAAGGCAGGCAGAGAATTCCCTGCTAGCACCTTCTCTGTGCCTGGGAAGCAGAAGTGTTCACATTGCTTCGCAAGAATCGCTTTTGTGCAGAAAACAGTAACACTTGTTCAGAAGGAAAGAAAGCACAGAGCCCCAGATTCTATGTTGTCCTGGAGAGCTTGCAGAGCACTGAGGACAGGCAGGCAGAGAATTCCCTGCTAGCACCTTCTCTGTGCCTGTTCACATTGCTTCGCAGAATCGCTTTTGTGCAGAAAACAGTAACACTTGTTCAGAACGAAAGAAAGCACAGAGCCCCAGATTCCATGTTGTCCTGGAGAGCTTGCAGAGCACTGGGGAAAGGCAGGCAGAGAATTCCCTGCTAGCACCTTCTCTATGCCTGGGAATCAGAAGTGTTCACATTGCTTCGCAGAATCGCTTTTGTGCAGAAAACAGTAACACTTGTTCAGAACGAAAGAAAGCACAGAGCCCCAGATTTTATGTTGTCCTGGAGAGCTTGCAGAGCACTGGGGAAAGGCAGGCAGAGAATTCCTTGCTAGCACCTTCTCTGTGCCTGGGAAGCAGAAGTGTTCACATTGCTTCGCAAGAATCGCTTTTGTGCAGAAAACACTAACACTTGTTCAGAACGAAAGAAAGCACAGAGCCCCAGATTCTATGTTGTCCTGGAGAGCTTGCAGAGCACTGGGGAAAGGCAGGCAGAGAATTCCTTGCTAGCACCTTCTCTGTGCCTGGGAAGCAGAAGTGTTCACATTGCTTCGCAAGAATCGCTTTTGTGCAGAAAACAGTAACACTTTGTCAGAAGGAAAGAAAGCACAGAGCCCCAGATTTTATGTTGTCCTGGAGAGCTTGCAGAGCACTGGGGAAAGGCAGGCAGAGAATTCCTTGCTAGCACCTTCTCTGTGCCTGGGAAGCAGAAGTGTTCACATTGCTTCGCAAGAATCGCTTTTGTGCAGAAAACAGTAACACTTGTTCAGAACGAAAGAAAGCACAGAGCCCCAGATTCTATGTTGTCTTGGAGAGCTTGCAGAGCACTGGGGAAAGGCAGGCAGAGAATTCCCTGATAGCACCTTCTCTGTGCCTGTTCACATTGCTTCGCAGAATCGCTTTTGTGCAGAAAACAGTAACACTTGTTCAGAAGGAAAGAAAGCACAGAGCCCCAGATTTTATGTTGTCCTGGAGAGCTTGCAGAGCACTGGGGAAAGGCAGGCAGAGAATTCCCTGCTAGCACCTTCTCTGTGCCTGGGAAGCAGAAGTGTTCACATTGCTTCGCAAGAATCGCTTTTGTGCAGAAAAGAGTAACACTTGTTCAGAACGAAAGAAAGCACAGAGCCCCAGATTCTATGTTGTCCTGGAGAGCTTGCAGAGCACTGGGGAAAGGCAGGCAGAGAATTCCTTGCTAGCACCTTCTCTGTGCCTGGGAAGCAGAAGTGTTCACATTGCTTCGCAAGAATTGCTTTTTTGCAGAAAACACTAACACTTGTTCAGAAGGAAAGAAAGCACAGAGCCCCAGATTTTATGTTGTCCTGGAGAGCTTGCAGAGCACTGGGGAAAGGCAGGCAGAGAATTCCCTGATAGCACCTTCTCTGTGCCTGTTCACATTGCTTCGCAGAATCGCTTTTGTGCAGAATACACTAACACTTGTTCAGAAGGAAAGAAAGCACAGAGCCCCAGATTTGCTGTTGTCCTGGAGAGCTTGCAGAGCACTGGGGAAAGGCAGGCAGAGAATTCCTTGCTAGAACCTTCTCTGTGCCTGGGAAGCAGATGTGTTCACATTGCTTCGCAGAATCGCTTTTGTGCAGAAAACATTAACACTTGTTCAGAACGAAAGAAAGCACAGAGCCCCAGATTTGCTGTTGTCCTGGAGAGCTTGCAGAGCACTGGGGAAAGGCAGGCAGAGAATTCCCTGCTAGCACCTTCTCTGTGCCTGGGAAGCAGAAGTGTTCACATTGCTTCGCAAGAATCGCTTTTGTGCAGAAAACAGTAACACTTGTTCAGAATGAAAGAAAGCACAGAGCCCCAGATTCTATGTTGTTCTGGAGAGCTTGCAGAGCACTGGGGAAAGGCAGGCAGAGAATTCCCTGCTAGCACCTTCTCTGTGCCTGGGAAGCAGAAGTGTTCACATTGCTTCGCAGAATCGCTTTTGTGCAGAAAACAGTAACACTTGTTCAGAATGAAAGAAAGCAAAGAGCCCCAGATATTATGTTGCCCTGGAGAGCTTGCAGAGCACTGGGGAAAGGCAGGCAGAGAATTCCCTGATAGCACCTTCTCTGTGCCTGGGAAGCAGAAGTGTTCACATTGCTTCGCAAGAATCGCTTTTGTGCAGAAAACAGTAACACTTGTTCAGAACGAAAGAAAGCACAGAGCCCCAGATTTTATGTTGTCCTGGAGAGCTTGCAGAGCACTGGGGAAAGGCAGGCAGAGAATTCCCTGCTAGCACCTTCTCTGTGCCTGGGAAGCAGAAGTGTTCACATTGCTTCGCAAGAATCGCTTTTGTGCAGAAAACAGTAACACTTGTTCAGAACGAAAGAAAGCACAGAGCCCCAGATTCTATGTTGTCCTGGAGAGCTTGCAGAGCACTGGGGAAAGGCAGGCAGAGAATTCCCTGATAGCACCTTCTCTGTGCCTGTTCATATTGCTTCGCAGAATCGCTTTTGTGCAGAAAACAGTAACACTTGTTCAGAACGAAAGAAAGCACAGAGCCCCAGATTTGCTGTTGTCCTGGAGAGCTTGCAGAGCACTGGGGAAAGGCAGGCAGAGAATTCCCTGCTAGCACCTTCTCTGTGACTGGGAAGCAGAAGTGTTCACATTGCTTCGCAGAATCGCTTTTGTGCAGAAAACACTAACACTTGTTCAGAAGGAAAGAAAGCACAGAGCCCCAGATTCCATGTTGTCCTGGAGAGCTTGCAGAGCACTGGGGAAAGGCAGGCAGAGAATTCCCTGCTAGCACCTTCTCTATGCCTGGGAAGCAGAAGTGTTCACATTGCTTCGCAGAATCGCTTTTGTGCAGAAAACAGTAACACTTGTTCAGAAGGAAAGAAAGCACAGAGCCCCAGATTTTATGTTGTCCTGGAGAGCTTGCAGAGCACTGGGGAAAGGCAGGCAGAGAATTCCCTGCTAGCACCTTCTCTGTGCCTGGGAAGCAGAAGTGTTCACATTGCTTCGCAAGAATCGCTTTTGTGCAGAAAAGAGTAACACTTGTTCAGAACGAAAGAAAGCACAGAGCCCCAGATTCTATGTTGTCCTGGAGAGCTTGCAGAGCACTGGGGAAAGGCAGGCAGAGAATTCCTTGCTAGCACCTTCTCTGTGCCTGGGAAGCAGAAGTGTTCACATTGCTTCGCAAGAATTGCTTTTTTGCAGAAAACACTAACACTTGTTCAGAAGGAAAGAAAGCACAGAGCCCCAGATTTTATGTTGTCCTGGAGAGCTTGCAGAGCACTGGGGAAAGGCAGGCAGAGAATTCCCTGATAGCACCTTCTCTGTGCCTGTTCACATTGCTTCGCAGAATCGCTTTTGTGCAGAAAACATTAACACTTGTTCAGAACGAAAGAAAGCACAGAGCCCCAGATTTGCTGTTGTCCTGGAGAGCTTGCAGAGCACTGGGGAAAGGCAGGCAGAGAATTCCCTGCTAGCACCTTCTCTGTGCCTGGGAAGCAGAAGTGTTCACATTGCTTCGCAAGAATCGCTTTTGTGCAGAAAACAGTAACACTTGTTCAGAATGAAAGAAAGCACAGAGCCCCAGATTCTATGTTGTTCTGGAGAGCTTGCAGAGCACTGGGGAAAGGCAGGCAGAGAATTCCCTGCTAGCACCTTCTCTGTGCCTGGGAAGCAGAAGTGTTCACATTGCTTCGCAGAATCGCTTTTGTGCAGAAAACAGTAACACTTGTTCAGAATGAAAGAAAGCAAAGAGCCCCAGATATTATGTTGCCCTGGAGAGCTTGCAGAGCACTGGGGAAAGGCAGGCAGAGAATTCCCTGATAGCACCTTCTCTGTGCCTGGGAAGCAGAAGTGTTCACATTGCTTCGCAAGAATCGCTTTTGTGCAGAAAACAGTAACACTTGTTCAGAACGAAAGAAAGCACAGAGCCCCAGATTTTATGTTGTCCTGGAGAGCTTGCAGAGCACTGGGGAAAGGCAGGCAGAGAATTCCCTGCTAGCACCTTCTCTGTGCCTGGGAAGCGGAAGTGTTCACATTGCTTCGCAAGAATCGCTTTTGTGCAGAAAACAGTAACACTTGTTCAGAACGAAAGAAAGCACAGAGCCCCAGATTTGCTGTTGTCCTGGAGAGCTTGCAGAGCACTGGGGAAAGGCAGGCAGAGAATTCCCTGATAGCACCTTCTCTGTGCCTGTTCACATTGCTTCGCAGAATCGCTTTTGTGCAGAAAACAGTAACACTTGTTCAGAACGAAAGAAAGCACAGAGCCCCAGATTTGCTGTTGTCCTGGAGAGCTTGCAGAGCACTGGGGAAAGGCAGGCAGAGAATTCCCTGCTAGCACCTTCTCTGTGCCTGGGAAGCAGAAGTGTTCACATTGCTTCGCAGAATCGCTTTTGTGCAGAAAACACTAACACTTGTTCAGAAGGAAAGAAAGCACAGAGCCCCAGATTTTATGTTGTCCTGGAGAGCTTGCAGAGCACTGGGGAAAGGCAGGCAGAGAATTCCCTGCTAGCACCTTCTCTGTGCCTGGGAAGCAGAAGTGTTCACATTGCTTCGCAAGAATCGCTTTTGTGCAGAAAACTGTAAGACTTGTTCAGAACGAAAGAAAGCACAGAGCCCCAGATTCTATGTTGTCCTGGAGAGCTTGCAGAGCACTGGGGAAAGGCAGGCAGAGAATTCCTTGCTAGAACCTTCTCTGTGCCTGGGAAGCAGAAGTGTTCACATTGCTTCGCAGAATCGCTTTTGTGCAGAAAACAGTAACACTTGTTCAGAAGGAAAGAAAGCACAGAGCCCCAGATTTTATGTTGTCCTGGAGAGCTTGCAGAGCACTGGGGAAAGGCAGGCAGAGAATTCCCTGCTAGCACCTTCTCTGTGCCTGGGAAGCAGAAGTGTTCACATTGCTTCGCAAGAATCGCTTTTGTGCAGAAAACAGTAACACTTGTTCAGAAGGAAAGAAAGCACAGAGCCCCAGATTCTATGTTGTCCTGGAGATCTTGCAGAGCACTGGGGAAAGGCAGGCAGAGAATTCCCTGATAGCACCTTCTCTGTGCCTGGGAAGCAGAAGTGTTCACATTGCTTCGCAAGAATCGCTTTTGTGCAGAAAACAGTAACACTTGTTCAGAAGGAAAGAAAGCACAGAGCCCCAGATTCTATGTTGTCCTGGAGAGCTTGCAGAGCACTGGGGAAAGGCAGGCAGAGAATTCCCTGATAGCACCTTCTCTGTGCCTGTTCACATTGCTTCGCAGAATCGCTTTTGTGCAGAAAACAGTAACACTTGTTCAGAACGAAAGAAAGCACAGAGCCCCAGATTTGCTGTTGTCCTGGAGAGTTTTCAGAGCACTGGGGAAAGGCAGGCAGAGAATTCCCTGCTAGCACCTTCTCTGTGCCTGGGAAGCAGAAGTGTTCACATTGCTTCGCAAGAATCGCTTTTGTGCAGAAAACAGTAACACTTGTTCAGAAGGAAAGAAAGCACAGAGCCCCAGATTCTATGTTGTCCTGGAGAGCTTGCAGAGCACTGAGGACAGGCAGGCAGAGAATTCCCTGATAGCACCTTCTCTGTGCCTGTTCACATTGCTTCGCAGAATCGCTTTTGTGCAGAAAACAGTAACACTTGTTCAGAACGAAAGAAAGCACAGAGCCCCAGATTCTATGTTGTCCTGGAGAGCTTGCAGAGCACTGGGGAAAGGCAGGCAGAGAATTCCCTGATAGCACCTTCTCTGTGCCTGGGAAGCAGAAGTGTTCACATTGCTTCGCAAGAATCGCTTTTGTGCAGAAAACAGTAACACTTGTTCAGAAGGAAAGAAAGCACAGAGCCCCAGATTCTATGTTGTCCTGGAGAGCTTGCAGAGCACTGGGGAAAGGCAGGCAGAGAATTCCCTGATAGCACCTTCTCTGTGCCTGGGAAGCAGAAGTGTTCACATTGCTTCGCAAGAATTGCTTTTGTGCAGAAAACAGTAACACTTGTTCAGAAGGAAAGAAAGCACAGAGCCCCAGATTCTATGTTGTCCTGGAGAGCTTGCAGAGCACTGAGGACAGGCAGGCAGAGAATTCCCTGATAGCACCTTCTCTGTGCCTGTTCACATTGCTTCGCACAATCGCTTTTGTGCAGAAAACAGTAACACTTGTTCAGAACGAAAGAAAGCACAGAGCCCCAGATTCTATGTTGTCCTGGAGAGCTTGCAGAGCACTGGGGAAAGGCAGGCAGAGAATTCCTTGCTAGCACCTTCTCTGTGCCTGGGAAGCAGAAGTGTTCACATTGCTTCGCAAGAATCGCTTTTGTGCAGAAAAGAGTAACACTTGTTCAGAACGAAAGAAAGCACAGAGCCCCAGATTCTATGTTGTCCTGGAGAGCTTGCAGAGCACTGGGGAAAGGCAGGCAGAGAATTCCTTGCTAGCACCTTCTCTGTGCCTGGGAAGCAGAAGTGTTCACATTGCTTCGCAAGAATCGCTTTTGTGCAGAAAACAGTAACACTTTGTCAGAAGGAAAGAAAGCACAGAGCCCCAGATTTTATGTTGTCCTGGAGAGCTTGCAGAGCACTGGGGAAAGGCAGGCAGAGAATTCCTTGCTAGCACCTTCTCTGTGCCTGGGAAGCAGAAGTGTTCACATTGCTTCGCAAGAATCGCTTTTGTGCAGAAAACAGTAACACTTTGTCAGAAGGAAAGAAAGCACAGAGCCCCAGATTTTATGTTGTCCTGGAGAGCTTGCAGAGCACTGGGGAAAGGCAGGCAGAGAATTCCTTGCTAGCACCTTCTCTGTGCCTGGGAAGCAGAAGTGTTCACATTGCTTCGCAAGAATCGCTTTTGTGCAGAAAACACTAACACTTGTTCAGAAGGAAAGAAAGCACAGAGCCCCAGATTCTATGTTGTCCTGGAGAGCTTGCAGAGCACTGGGGAAAGGCAGGCAGAGAATTCCCTGATAGCACCTTCTCTGTGCCTGGGAAGCAGAAGTGTTCACATTGCTTCGCAAGAATTGCTTTTGTGCAGAAAACAGTAACACTTGTTCAGAAGGAAAGAAAGCACAGAGCCCCAGATTCTATGTTGTCCTGGAGAGCTTGCAGAGCACTGAGGACAGGCAGGCAGAGAATTCCCTGATAGCACCTTCTCTGTGCCTGTTCACATTGCTTCGCACAATCGCTTTTGTGCAGAAAACAGTAACACTTGTTCAGAACGAAAGAAAGCACAGAGCCCCAGATTCTATGTTGTCCTGGAGAGCTTGCAGAGCACTGGGGAAAGGCAGGCAGAGAATTCCCTGCTAGCACCTTCTCTATGCCTGGGAATCAGAAGTGTTCACATTGCTTCGCAGAATCGCTTTTGTGCAGAAAACAGTAACACTTGTTCAGAACGAAAGAAAGCACAGAGCCCCAGATTTTATGTTGTCCTGGAGAGCTTGCAGAGCACTGGGGAAAGGCAGGCAGAGAATTCCTTGCTAGCACCTTCTCTGTGCCTGGGAAGCAGAAGTGTTCACATTGCTTCGCAAGAATCGCTTTTGTGCAGAAAACACTAACACTTGTTCAGAACGAAAGAAAGCACAGAGCCCCAGATTCTATGTTGTCCTGGAGAGCTTGCAGAGCACTGGGGAAAGGCAGGCAGAGAATTCCTTGCTAGCACCTTCTCTGTGCCTGGGAAGCAGAAGTGTTCACATTGCTTCGCAAGAATCGCTTTTGTGCAGAAAACAGTAACACTTTGTCAGAAGGAAAGAAAGCACAGAGCCCCAGATTTTATGTTGTCCTGGAGAGCTTGCAGAGCACTGGGGAAAGGCAGGCAGAGAATTCCCTGATAGCACCTTCTCTGTGCCTGGGAAGCAGAAGTGTTCACATTGCTTCGCAAGAATCGCTTTTGTGCAGAAAACAGTAACACTTGTTCAGAAGGAAAGAAAGCACAGAGCCCCAGATTCTATGTTGTCCTGGAGAGCTTGCAGAGCACTGGGGAAAGGCAGGCAGAGAATTCCCTGATAGCACCTTCTCTGTGCCTGTTCACATTGCTTCGCAGAATCGCTTTTGTGCAGAAAACAGTAACACTTGTTCAGAACGAAAGAAAGCACAGAGCCCCAGATTTGCTGTTGTCCTGGAGAGTTTTCAGAGCACTGGGGAAAGGCAGGCAGAGAATTCCCTGCTAGCACCTTCTCTGTGCCTGGGAAGCAGAAGTGTTCACATTGCTTCGCAAGAATCGCTTTTGTGCAGAAAACAGTAACACTTGTTCAGAACGAAAGAAAGCACAGAGCCCCACATTCTATGTTGTCCTGGAGAGCTTGCAGAGCACTGGGGAAAGGCAGGCAGAGAATTCCCTGATAGCACCTTCTCTGTGCCTGGGAAGCAGAAGTGTTCACATTGCTTCGCAAGAATCGCTTTTGTGCAGAAAACAGTAACACTTGTTCAGAAGGAAAGAAAGCACAGAGCCCCAGATTCTATGTTGTCCTGGAGAGCTTGCAGAGCACTGGGGAAAGGCAGGCAGAGAATTCCCTGATAGCACCTTCTCTGTGCCTGGGAAGCAGAAGTGTTCACATTGCTTCGCAAGAATCGCTTTTGTGCAGAAAACAGTAACACTTTGTCAGAAGGAAAGAAAGCACAGAGCCCCAGATTTTATGTTGTCCTGGAGAGCTTGCAGAGCACTGGGGAAAGGCAGGCAGAGAATTCCTTGCTAGCACCTTCTCTGTGCCTGGGAAGCAGAAGTGTTCACATTGCTTCGCAAGAATCGCTTTTGTGCAGAAAACACTAACACTTGTTCAGAAGGAAAGAAAGCACAGAGCCCCAGATTCTATGTTGTCCTGGAGAGCTTGCAGAGCACTGGGGAAAGGCAGGCAGAGAATTCCCTGATAGCACCTTCTCTGTGCCTGGGAAGCAGAAGTGTTCACATTGCTTCGCAAGAATTGCTTTTGTGCAGAAAACAGTAACACTTGTTCAGAAGGAAAGAAAGCACAGAGCCCCAGATTCTATGTTGTCCTGGAGAGCTTGCAGAGCACTGAGGACAGGCAGGCAGAGAATTCCCTGATAGCACCTTCTCTGTGCCTGTTCACATTGCTTCGCACAATCGCTTTTGTGCAGAAAACAGTAACACTTGTTCAGAACGAAAGAAAGCACAGAGCCCCAGATTCTATGTTGTCCTGGAGAGCTTGCAGAGCACTGGGGAAAGGCAGGCAGAGAATTCCCTGATAGCACCTTCTCTATGCCTGGGAATCAGAAGTGTTCACATTGCTTCGCAGAATCGCTTTTGTGCAGAAAACAGTAACACTTGTTCAGAACGAAAGAAAGCACAGAGCCCCAGATTTTATGTTGTCCTGGAGAGCTTGCAGAGCACTGGGGAAAGGCAGGCAGAGAATTCCTTGCTAGCACCTTCTCTGTGCCTGGGAAGCAGAAGTGTTCACATTGCTTCGCAAGAATCGCTTTTGTGCAGAAAACACTAACACTTGTTCAGAAGGAAAGAAAGCACAGAGCCCCAGATTCTATGTTGTCCTGGAGAGCTTGCAGAGCACTGGGGAAAGGCAGGCAGAGAATTCCCTGATAGCACCTTCTCTGTGCCTGTTCACATTGCTTCGCAGAATCGCTTTTGTGCAGAAAACAGTAACACTTGTTCAGAACGAAAGAAAGCACAGAGCCCCAGATTTGCTGTTGTCCTGGAGAGTTTTCAGAGCACTGGGGAAAGGCAGGCAGAGAATTCCCTGCTAGCACCTTCTCTGTGCCTGGGAAGCAGAAGTGTTCACATTGCTTCGCAAGAATCGCTTTTGTGCAGAAAACAGTAACACTTGTTCAGAACGAAAGAAAGCACAGAGCCCCACATTCTATGTTGTCCTGGAGAGCTTGCAGAGCACTGGGGAAAGGCAGGCAGAGAATTCCCTGATAGCACCTTCTCTGTGCCTGGGAAGCAGAAGTGTTCACATTGCTTCGCAAGAATCGCTTTTGTGCAGAAAACAGTAACACTTGTTCAGAAGGAAAGAAAGCACAGAGCCCCAGATTCTATGTTGTCCTGGAGAGCTTGCAGAGCACTGGGGAAAGGCAGGCAGAGAATTCCCTGATAGCACCTTCTCTGTGCCTGGGAAGCAGAAGTGTTCACATTGCTTCGCAAGAATCGCTTTTGTGCAGAAAACAGTAACACTTTGTCAGAAGGAAAGAAAGCACAGAGCCCCAGATTTTATGTTGTCCTGGAGAGCTTGCAGAGCACTGGGGAAAGGCAGGCAGAGAATTCCTTGCTAGCACCTTCTCTGTGCCTGGGAAGCAGAAGTGTTCACATTGCTTCGCAAGAATCGCTTTTGTGCAGAAAACACTAACACTTGTTCAGAAGGAAAGAAAGCACAGAGCCCCAGATTCTATGTTGTCCTGGAGAGCTTGCAGAGCACTGGGGAAAGGCAGGCAGAGAATTCCCTGATAGCACCTTCTCTGTGCCTGGGAAGCAGAAGTGTTCACATTGCTTCGCAAGAATTGCTTTTGTGCAGAAAACAGTAACACTTGTTCAGAAGGAAAGAAAGCACAGAGCCCCAGATTCTATGTTGTCCTGGAGAGCTTGCAGAGCACTGAGGACAGGCAGGCAGAGAATTCCCTGATAGCACCTTCTCTGTGCCTGTTCACATTGCTTCGCACAATCGCTTTTGTGCAGAAAACAGTAACACTTGTTCAGAACGAAAGAAAGCACAGAGCCCCAGATTTGCTGTTGTCCTGGAGAGTTTTCAGAGCACTGGGGAAAGGCAGGCAGAGAATTCCCTGCTAGCACCTTCTCTGTGCCTGGGAAGCAGAAGTGTTCACATTGCTTCGCAAGAATCGCTTTTGTGCAGAAAACAGTAACACTTGTTCAGAACGAAAGAAAGCACAGAGCCCCACATTCTATGTTGTCCTGGAGAGCTTGCAGAGCACTGGGGAAAGGCAGGCAGAGAATTCCCTGATAGCACCTTCTCTGTGCCTGGGAAGCAGAAGTGTTCACATTGCTTCGCAAGAATCGCTTTTGTGCAGAAAACAGTAACACTTGTTCAGAAGGAAAGAAAGCACAGAGCCCCAGATTCTATGTTGTCCTGGAGAGCTTGCAGAGCACTGGGGAAAGGCAGGCAGAGAATTCCCTGATAGCACCTTCTCTGTGCCTGGGAAGCAGAAGTGTTCACATTGCTTCGCAAGAATCGCTTTTGTGCAGAAAACAGTAACACTTTGTCAGAAGGAAAGAAAGCACAGAGCCCCAGATTTTATGTTGTCCTGGAGAGCTTGCAGAGCACTGGGGAAAGGCAGGCAGAGAATTCCTTGCTAGCACCTTCTCTGTGCCTGGGAAGCAGAAGTGTTCACATTGCTTCGCAAGAATCGCTTTTGTGCAGAAAACAGTAACACTTTGTCAGAAGGAAAGAAAGCACAGAGCCCCAGATTTTATGTTGTCCTGGAGAGCTTGCAGAGCACTGGGGAAAGGCAGGCAGAGAATTCCTTGCTAGCACCTTCTCTGTGCCTGGGAAGCAGAAGTGTTCACATTGCTTCGCAAGAATCGCTTTTGTGCAGAAAACACTAACACTTGTTCAGAAGGAAAGAAAGCACAGAGCCCCAGATTCTATGTTGTCCTGGAGAGCTTGCAGAGCACTGGGGAAAGGCAGGCAGAGAATTCCCTGATAGCACCTTCTCTGTGCCTGGGAAGCAGAAGTGTTCACATTGCTTCGCAAGAATTGCTTTTGTGCAGAAAACAGTAACACTTGTTCAGAAGGAAAGAAAGCACAGAGCCCCAGATTCTATGTTGTCCTGGAGAGCTTGCAGAGCACTGAGGACAGGCAGGCAGAGAATTCCCTGATAGCACCTTCTCTGTGCCTGTTCACATTGCTTCGCACAATCGCTTTTGTGCAGAAAACAGTAACACTTGTTCAGAACGAAAGAAAGCACAGAGCCCCAGATTCTATGTTGTCCTGGAGAGCTTGCAGAGCACTGGGGAAAGGCAGGCAGAGAATTCCCTGCTAGCACCTTCTCTATGCCTGGGAATCAGAAGTGTTCACATTGCTTCGCAGAATCGCTTTTGTGCAGAAAACAGTAACACTTGTTCAGAACGAAAGAAAGCACAGAGCCCCAGATTTTATGTTGTCCTGGAGAGCTTGCAGAGCACTGGGGAAAGGCAGGCAGAGAATTCCTTGCTAGCACCTTCTCTGTGCCTGGGAAGCAGAAGTGTTCACATTGCTTCGCAAGAATCGCTTTTGTGCAGAAAACACTAACACTTGTTCAGAACGAAAGAAAGCACAGAGCCCCAGATTCTATGTTGTCCTGGAGAGCTTGCAGAGCACTGGGGAAAGGCAGGCAGAGAATTCCTTGCTAGCACCTTCTCTGTGCCTGGGAAGCAGAAGTGTTCACATTGCTTCGCAAGAATCGCTTTTGTGCAGAAAACAGTAACACTTTGTCAGAAGGAAAGAAAGCACAGAGCCCCAGATTTTATGTTGTCCTGGAGAGCTTGCAGAGCACTGGGGAAAGGCAGGCAGAGAATTCCCTGATAGCACCTTCTCTGTGCCTGGGAAGCAGAAGTGTTCACATTGCTTCGCAAGAATCGCTTTTGTGCAGAAAACAGTAACACTTGTTCAGAAGGAAAGAAAGCACAGAGCCCCAGATTCTATGTTGTCCTGGAGAGCTTGCAGAGCACTGGGGAAAGGCAGGCAGAGAATTCCCTGATAGCACCTTCTCTGTGCCTGTTCACATTGCTTCGCAGAATCGCTTTTGTGCAGAAAACAGTAACACTTGTTCAGAACGAAAGAAAGCACAGAGCCCCAGATTTGCTGTTGTCCTGGAGAGTTTTCAGAGCACTGGGGAAAGGCAGGCAGAGAATTCCCTGCTAGCACCTTCTCTGTGCCTGGGAAGCAGAAGTGTTCACATTGCTTCGCAAGAATCGCTTTTGTGCAGAAAACAGTAACACTTGTTCAGAACGAAAGAAAGCACAGAGCCCCACATTCTATGTTGTCCTGGAGAGCTTGCAGAGCACTGGGGAAAGGCAGGCAGAGAATTCCCTGATAGCACCTTCTCTGTGCCTGGGAAGCAGAAGTGTTCACATTGCTTCGCAAGAATCGCTTTTGTGCAGAAAACAGTAACACTTGTTCAGAAGGAAAGAAAGCACAGAGCCCCAGATTCTATGTTGTCCTGGAGAGCTTGCAGAGCACTGGGGAAAGGCAGGCAGAGAATTCCCTGATAGCACCTTCTCTGTGCCTGGGAAGCAGAAGTGTTCACATTGCTTCGCAAGAATCGCTTTTGTGCAGAAAACAGTAACACTTTGTCAGAAGGAAAGAAAGCACAGAGCCCCAGATTTTATGTTGTCCTGGAGAGCTTGCAGAGCACTGGGGAAAGGCAGGCAGAGAATTCCTTGCTAGCACCTTCTCTGTGCCTGGGAAGCAGAAGTGTTCACATTGCTTCGCAAGAATCGCTTTTGTGCAGAAAACACTAACACTTGTTCAGAAGGAAAGAAAGCACAGAGCCCCAGATTCTATGTTGTCCTGGAGAGCTTGCAGAGCACTGGGGAAAGGCAGGCAGAGAATTCCCTGATAGCACCTTCTCTGTGCCTGGGAAGCAGAAGTGTTCACATTGCTTCGCAAGAATTGCTTTTGTGCAGAAAACAGTAACACTTGTTCAGAAGGAAAGAAAGCACAGAGCCCCAGATTCTATGTTGTCCTGGAGAGCTTGCAGAGCACTGAGGACAGGCAGGCAGAGAATTCCCTGATAGCACCTTCTCTGTGCCTGTTCACATTGCTTCGCACAATCGCTTTTGTGCAGAAAACAGTAACACTTGTTCAGAACGAAAGAAAGCACAGAGCCCCAGATTCTATGTTGTCCTGGAGAGCTTGCAGAGCACTGGGGAAAGGCAGGCAGAGAATTCCCTGATAGCACCTTCTCTATGCCTGGGAATCAGAAGTGTTCACATTGCTTCGCAGAATCGCTTTTGTGCAGAAAACAGTAACACTTGTTCAGAACGAAAGAAAGCACAGAGCCCCAGATTTTATGTTGTCCTGGAGAGCTTGCAGAGCACTGGGGAAAGGCAGGCAGAGAATTCCTTGCTAGCACCTTCTCTGTGCCTGGGAAGCAGAAGTGTTCACATTGCTTCGCAAGAATCGCTTTTGTGCAGAAAACACTAACACTTGTTCAGAAGGAAAGAAAGCACAGAGCCCCAGATTCTATGTTGTCCTGGAGAGCTTGCAGAGCACTGGGGAAAGGCAGGCAGAGAATTCCCTGATAGCACCTTCTCTGTGCCTGTTCACATTGCTTCGCAGAATCGCTTTTGTGCAGAAAACAGTAACACTTGTTCAGAACGAAAGAAAGCACAGAGCCCCAGATTTGCTGTTGTCCTGGAGAGTTTTCAGAGCACTGGGGAAAGGCAGGCAGAGAATTCCCTGCTAGCACCTTCTCTGTGCCTGGGAAGCAGAAGTGTTCACATTGCTTCGCAAGAATCGCTTTTGTGCAGAAAACAGTAACACTTGTTCAGAACGAAAGAAAGCACAGAGCCCCACATTCTATGTTGTCCTGGAGAGCTTGCAGAGCACTGGGGAAAGGCAGGCAGAGAATTCCCTGATAGCACCTTCTCTGTGCCTGGGAAGCAGAAGTGTTCACATTGCTTCGCAAGAATCGCTTTTGTGCAGAAAACAGTAACACTTGTTCAGAAGGAAAGAAAGCACAGAGCCCCAGATTCTATGTTGTCCTGGAGAGCTTGCAGAGCACTGGGGAAAGGCAGGCAGAGAATTCCCTGATAGCACCTTCTCTGTGCCTGGGAAGCAGAAGTGTTCACATTGCTTCGCAAGAATCGCTTTTGTGCAGAAAACAGTAACACTTTGTCAGAAGGAAAGAAAGCACAGAGCCCCAGATTTTATGTTGTCCTGGAGAGCTTGCAGAGCACTGGGGAAAGGCAGGCAGAGAATTCCTTGCTAGCACCTTCTCTGTGCCTGGGAAGCAGAAGTGTTCACATTGCTTCGCAAGAATCGCTTTTGTGCAGAAAACACTAACACTTGTTCAGAAGGAAAGAAAGCACAGAGCCCCAGATTCTATGTTGTCCTGGAGAGCTTGCAGAGCACTGGGGAAAGGCAGGCAGAGAATTCCCTGATAGCACCTTCTCTGTGCCTGGGAAGCAGAAGTGTTCACATTGCTTCGCAAGAATTGCTTTTGTGCAGAAAACAGTAACACTTGTTCAGAAGGAAAGAAAGCACAGAGCCCCAGATTCTATGTTGTCCTGGAGAGCTTGCAGAGCACTGAGGACAGGCAGGCAGAGAATTCCCTGATAGCACCTTCTCTGTGCCTGTTCACATTGCTTCGCACAATCGCTTTTGTGCAGAAAACAGTAACACTTGTTCAGAACGAAAGAAAGCACAGAGCCCCAGATTCTATGTTGTCCTGGAGAGCTTGCAGAGCACTGGGGAAAGGCAGGCAGAGAATTCCCTGATAGCACCTTCTCTATGCCTGGGAATCAGAAGTGTTCACATTGCTTCGCAGAATCGCTTTTGTGCAGAAAACAGTAACACTTGTTCAGAACGAAAGAAAGCACAGAGCCCCAGATTTTATGTTGTCCTGGAGAGCTTGCAGAGCACTGGGGAAAGGCAGGCAGAGAATTCCTTGCTAGCACCTTCTCTGTGCCTGGGAAGCAGAAGTGTTCACATTGCTTCGCAAGAATCGCTTTTGTGCAGAAAACACTAACACTTGTTCAGAACGAAAGAAAGCACAGAGCCCCAGATTCTATGTTGTCCTGGAGAGCTTGCAGAGCACTGGGGAAAGGCAGGCAGAGAATTCCTTGCTAGCACCTTCTCTGTGCCTGGGAAGCAGAAGTGTTCACATTGCTTCGCAAGAATCGCTTTTGTGCAGAAAACAGTAACACTTTGTCAGAAGGAAAGAAAGCACAGAGCCCCAGATTTTATGTTGTCCTGGAGAGCATGCAGAGCACTGGGGAAAGGCAGGCAGAGAATTCCTTGCTAGCACCTTCTCTGTGCCTGGGAAGCAGAAGTGTTCACATTGCTTCGCAAGAATCGCTTTTGTGCAGAAAACAGTAACACTTTGTCAGAACGAAAGAAAGCACAGAGCCCCAGATTTTATGTTGTCCTGGAGAGCTTGCAGAGCACTGGGGAAAGGCAGGCAGAGAATTCCTTGCTAGCACCTTCTCTGTGCCTGGGAAGCAGAAGTGTTCACATTGCTTCGCAAGAATCGCTTTTGTGCAGAAAACACTAACACTTGTTCAGAAGGAAAGAAAGCACAGAGCCCCAGATTCTATGTTGTCCTGGAGAGCTTGCAGAGCACTGGGGAAAGGCAGGCAGAGAATTCCCTGATAGCACCTTCTCTGTGCCTGGGAAGCAGAAGTGTTCACATTGCTTCGCAAGAATTGCTTTTGTGCAGAAAACAGTAACACTTGTTCAGAAGGAAAGAAAGCACAGAGCCCCAGATTCTATGTTGTCCTGGAGAGCTTGCAGAGCACTGAGGACAGGCAGGCAGAGAATTCCCTGATAGCACCTTCTCTGTGCCTGTTCACATTGCTTCGCACAATCGCTTTTGTGCAGAAAACAGTAACACTTGTTCAGAACGAAAGAAAGCACAGAGCCCCAGATTCTATGTTGTCCTGGAGAGCTTGCAGAGCACTGGGGAAAGGCAGGCAGAGAATTCCCTGATAGCACCTTCTCTATGCCTGGGAATCAGAAGTGTTCACATTGCTTCGCAGAATCGCTTTTGTGCAGAAAACAGTAACACTTGTTCAGAACGAAAGAAAGCACAGAGCCCCAGATTTTATGTTGTCCTGGAGAGCTTGCAGAGCACTGGGGAAAGGCAGGCAGAGAATTCCTTGCTAGCACCTTCTCTGTGCCTGGGAAGCAGAAGTGTTCACATTGCTTCGCAAGAATCGCTTTTGTGCAGAAAACACTAACACTTGTTCAGAACGAAAGAAAGCACAGAGCCCCAGATTCTATGTTGTCCTGGAGAGCTTGCAGAGCACTGGGGAAAGGCAGGCAGAGAATTCCTTGCTAGCACCTTCTCTGTGCCTGGGAAGCAGAAGTGTTCACATTGCTTCGCAAGAATCGCTTTTGTGCACAAAAGAGTAACACTTGTTCAGAACGAAAGAAAGCACAGAGCCCCAGATTCTATGTTGTCCTGGAGAGCTTGCAGAGCACTGGGGAAAGGCAGGCAGAGAATTCCTTGCTAGGACCTTCTCTGTGCCTGGGAAGCAGAAGTGTTCACATTGCTTCGCAAGAATTGCTTTTTTGCAGAAAACACTAACACTTGTTCAGAAGGAAAGAAAGCACAGAGCCCCAGATTTTATGTTGTCCTGGAGAGCTTGCAGAGCACTGGGGAAAGGCAGGCAGAGAATTCCCTGATAGCACCTTCTCTGTGCCTGTTCACATTGCTTCGCAGAATCGCTTTTGTGCAGAAAACAGTAACACTTGTTCAGAAGGAAAGAAAGCACAGAGCCCCAGATTTGCTGTTGTCCTGGAGAGCTTGCAGAGCACTGGGGAAAGGCAGGCAGAGAATTCCTTGCTAGAACCTTCTCTGTGCCTGGGAAGCAGATGTGTTCACATTGCTTCGCAGAATCGCTTTTGTGCAGAAAACATTAACACTTGTTCAGAACGAAAGAAAGCACAGAGCCCCAGATTCTATGTTGTCCTGGAGAGCTTGCAGAGCACTGGGGAATGGCAGGCAGAGAATTCCTTGCTAGCACCTTCTCTGTGCCTGGGAAGCAGAAGTGTTCACATTGCTTCACAAGAATCGCTTTTGTGCAGAAAACACTAACACTTGTTCAGAACGAAAGAAAGAACAGAGCCCCAGATTTTATGTTGTCCTGGAGAGCTTGCAGAGCACTGGGGAAAGGCAGGCAGAGAATTCCCTGCTAGCACCTTCTCTGTGCCTGGGAAGCAGAAGTGTTCACATTGCTTCGCAAAAATCGCTTTTGTGCAGAAAACACTAACACTTGTTCAGAACGAAAGAAAGCACAGAGCCCCAGATTTTATGTTGTCCTGGAGAGCTTGCAGAGCACTGGGGAAAGGCAGGCAGAGAATTCCCTGCTAGCACCTTCTCTGTGCCTGGGAAGCAGAAGTGTTCACATTGCTTCGCAAGAATCGCTTTTGTGCAGAAAACACTAACACTTGTTCAGAACGAAAGAAAGCACAGAGCCCCAGATTCTATGTTGTCCTGGAGAGCTTGCAGAGCACTGGGGAAAGGCAGGCAGAGAATTCCCTGCTAGCACCTTCTCTGTGCCTGTTCACATTGCTTCGCAGAATCGCTTTTGTGCAGAAAACAGTAACACTTGTTCAGAACGAAAGAAAGCACAGAGCCCCAGATTTGCTGTTGTCCTGGAGAGCTTGCAGAGCACTGGGGAAAGGCAGGCAGAGAATTCCCTGCTAGCACCTTCTCTGTGCCTGGGAAGCAGAAGTGTTCACATTGCTTCGCAGAATCGCTTTTGTGCAGAAAACACTAACACTTGTTCAGAAGGAAAGAAAGCACAGAGCCCCAGATTTTATGTTGTCCTGGAGAGCTTGCAGAGCACTGGGGAAAGGCAGGCAGAGAATTCCTTGCTAGAACCTTCTCTGTGCCTGTGAAGCAGAAGTGTTCACATTGCTTCGCAGAATCGCTTTTGTGCAGAAAACAGTAACACTTGTTCAGAAGGAAAGAAAGCACAGAGCCCCAGATTTTATGTTGTCCTGGAGAGCTTGCAGAGCACTGGGGAAAGGCAGGCAGAGAATTCCCTGATAGCACCTTCTCTGTGCCTGTTCACATTGCTTCGCAGAATCGCTTTTGTGCAGAAAACGCTAACACTTGTTCAGAAGGAAAGAAAGCACAGAGCCCCAGATTTGCTGTTGTCCTGGAGAGCTTGCAGAGCACTGGGGAAAGGCAGGCAGAGAATTCCTTGCTAGCACCTTCTCTGTGCCTGGGAAGCAGAAGTGTTCACATTGCTTCACAAGAATCGCTTTTGTGCAGAAAACACTAACACTTGTTCAGAAGGAAAGAAAGCACAGAGCCCCAGATTTTATGTTGTCCTGGAGAGCTTGCAGAGCACTGGGGAAAGGCAGGCAGAGAATTCCCTGCTAGCACCTTCTCTGTGCCTGGGAAGCAGAAGTGTTCACATTGCTTCGCAAGAATCGCTTTTGTGCAGAAAAGAGTAACACTTGTTCAGAACGAAAGAAAGCACAGAGCCCCAGATTCTATGTTGTCCTGGAGAGCTTGCAGAGCACTGGGGAAAGGCAGGCAGAGAATTCCCTGATAGCACCTTCTCTGTGCCTGGGAAGCAGAAGTGTTCACATTGCTTCGAAAGAATCGCTTTTGTGCAGAAAACAGTAACACTTGTTCAGAAGGAAAGAAAGCACAGAGCCCCAGATTCTATGTTGTCCTGGAGAGCTTGCAGAGCACTGGGGAAAGGCAGGCAGAGAATTCCCTGCTAGCACCTTCTCTGTGCCTGTTTACATTGCTTCGCACAATCGCTTTTGTGCAGAAAACAGTAACACTTGTTCAGAACGAAAGAAAGCACAGAGCCCCAGATTCTATGTTGTCCTGGAGAGCTTGCAGAGCACTGGGGAAAGGCAGGCAGAGAATTCCCTGCTAGCACCTTCTCTGTGCCTGGGAAGCAGAAGTGTTCACATTGCTTCGCAAGAATCGCTTTTGTGCAGAAAACAGTAACACTTGTTCAGAAGGAAAGAAAGCACAGAGCCCCAGATTCTATGTTGTCCTGGAGAGCTTGCAGAGCACTGAGGACAGGCAGGCAGAGAATTCCCTGATAGCACCTTCTCTGTGCCTGTTCACATTGCTTCGCACAATCGCTTTTGTGCAGAAAACAGTAACACTTGTTCAGAACGAAAGAAAGCACAGAGCCCCAGATTCTATGTTGTCCTGGAGAGCTTGCAGAGCACTGGGGAAAGGCAGGCAGAGAATTCCCTGATAGCACCTTCTCTGTGCCTGGGAAGCAGAAGTGTTCACATTGCTTCGCAAGAATCGCTTTTGTGCAGAAAACAGTAACACTTGTTCAGAACGAAAGAAAGCACAGAGCCCCAGATTCTATGTTGTCCTGGAGAGCTTGCAGAGCACTGGGGAAAGGCAGGCAGAGAATTCCCTGATAGCACCTTCTCTGTGCCTGGGAAGCAGAAGTGTTCACATTGCTTCGCAAGAATTGCTTTTGTGCAGAAAACAGTAACACTTGTTCAGAAGGAAAGAAAGCACAGAGCCCCAGATTCTATGTTGTCCTGGAGAGCTTGCAGAGCACTGGGGAAAGGCAGGCAGAGAATTCCCTGATAGCACCTTCTCTGTGCCTGGGAATCAGAAGTGTTCACATTGCTTCGCAGAATCGCTTTTGAGCAGAAAACAGTAACACTTGTTCAGAACGAAAGAAAGCACAGAGCCCCAGATTTTATGTTGTCCTGGAGAGCTTGCAGAGCACTGGGGAAAGGCAGGCAGAGAATTCCTTGCTAGCACCTTCTCTGTGCCTGGGAAGCAGAAGTGTTCACATTGCTTCGCAAGAATCGCTTTTGTGCAGAAAACACTAACACTTGTTCAGAAGGAAAGAAAGCACAGAGCCCCAGATTCTATGTTGTCCTGGAGAGCTTGCAGAGCACTGGGGAAAGGCAGGCAGAGAATTCCTTGCTAGCACCTTCTCTGTGCCTGGGAAGCAGAAGTGTTCACATTGCTTCGCAAGAATCGCTTTTGTGCAGAAAACAGTAACACTTTGTCAGAAGGAAAGAAAGCACAGAGCCCCAGATTTTATGTTGTCCTGGAGAGCTTGCAGAGCACTGGGGAAAGGCAGGCAGAGAATTCCTTGCTAGCACCTTCTCTGTGCCTGGGAAGCAGAAGTGTTCACATTGCTTCGCAAGAATTGCTTTTGTGCAGAAAACAGTAACACTTGTTCAAAAGGAAAGAAAGCACAGAGCCCCAGATTCTATGTTGTCCTGGAGAGCTTGCAGAGCACTGAGGACAGGCAGGCAGAGAATTCCCTGATAGCACCTTCTCTGTGCCTGTTCACATTGCTTCGCACAATCGCTTTTGTGCAGAAAACAGTAACACTTGTTCAGAACGAAAGAAAGCACAGAGCCCCAGATTCTATGTTGTCCTGGAGAGCTTGCAGAGCACTGGGGAAAGGCAGGCAGAGAATTCCCTGCTAGCACCTTCTCTATGCCTGGGAATCAGAAGTGTTCACATTGCTTCGCAGAATCGCTTTTGTGCAGAAAACAGTAACACTTGTTCAGAACGAAAGAAAGCACAGAGCCCCAGATTTTATGTTGTCCTGGAGAGCTTGCAGAGCACTGGGGAAAGGCAGGCAGAGAATTCCTTGCTAGCACCTTCTCTGTGCCTGGGAAGCAGAAGTGTTCACATTGCTTCACAAGAATCGCTTTTGTGCAGAAAACACTAGCACTTGTTCAGAACGAAAGAAAGCACAGAGCCCCAGATTCTATGTTGTCCTGGAGAGCTTGCAGAGCACTGGGGAAAGGCAGGCAGAGAATTCCTTGCTAGCACCTTCTCTGTGCCTGGGAAGCAGAAGTGTTCACATTGCTTCGCAAGAATCGCTTTTGTGCAGAAAACAGTAACACTTTGTCAGAAGGAAAGAAAGCACAGAGCCCCAGATTTTATGTTGTCCTGGAGAGCTTGCAGAGCACTGGGGAAAGGCAGGCAGAGAATTCCCTGATAGCACCTTCTCTGTGCCTGGGAAGCAGAAGTGTTCACATTGCTTCGCAAGAATCGCTTTTGTGCAGAAAACAGTAACACTTGTTCAGAAGGAAAGAAAGCACAGAGCCCCAGATTCTATGTTGTCCTGGAGAGCTTGCAGAGCACTGGGGAAAGGCAGGCAGAGAATTCCCTGATAGCACCTTCTCTGTGCCTGTTCACATTGCTTCGCAGAATCGCTTTTGTGCAGAAAACAGTAACACTTGTTCAGAACGAAAGAAAGCACAGAGCCCCAGATTTGCTGTTGTCCTGGAGAGTTTTCAGAGCACTGGGGAAAGGCAGGCAGAGAATTCCCTGCTAGCACCTTCTCTGTGCCTGGGAAGCAGAAGTGTTCACATTGCTTCGCAAGAATCGCTTTTGTGCAGAAAACAGTAACACTTGTTCAGAACGAAAGAAAGCACAGAGCCCCACATTCTATGTTGTCCTGGAGAGCTTGCAGAGCACTGGGGAAAGGCAGGCAGAGAATTCCCTGATAGCACCTTCTCTGTGCCTGGGAAGCAGAAGTGTTCACATTGCTTCGCAAGAATCGCTTTTGTGCAGAAAACAGTAACACTTGTTCAGAAGGAAAGAAAGCACAGAGCCCCAGATTCTATGTTGTCCTGGAGAGCTTGCAGAGCACTGGGGAAAGGCAGGCAGAGAATTCCCTGATAGCACCTTCTCTGTGCCTGGGAAGCAGAAGTGTTCACATTGCTTCGCAAGAATTGCTTTTGTGCAGAAAACAGTAACACTTGTTCAGAAGGAAAGAAAGCACAGAGCCCCAGATTCTATGTTGTCCTGGAGAGCTTGCAGAGCACTGAGGACAGGCAGGCAGAGAATTCCCTGATAGCACCTTCTCTGTGCCTGTTCACATTGCTTCGCACAATCGCTTTTGTGCAGAAAACAGTAACACTTGTTCAGAACGAAAGAAAGCACAGAGCCCCAGATTCTATGTTGTCCTGGAGAGCTTGCAGAGCACTGGGGAAAGGCAGGCAGAGAATTCCTTGCTAGCACCTTCTCTGTGCCTGGGAAGCAGAAGTGTTCACATTGCTTCGCAAGAATCGCTTTTGTGCAGAAAAGAGTAACACTTGTTCAGAACGAAAGAAAGCACAGAGCCCCAGATTCTATGTTGTCCTGGAGAGCTTGCAGAGCACTGGGGAAAGGCAGGCAGAGAATTCCTTGCTAGCACCTTCTCTGTGCCTGGGAAGCAGAAGTGTTCACATTGCTTCGCAAGAATCGCTTTTGTGCAGAAAACAGTAACACTTTGTCAGAAGGAAAGAAAGCACAGAGCCCCAGATTTTATGTTGTCCTGGAGAGCTTGCAGAGCACTGGGGAAAGGCAGGCAGAGAATTCCTTGCTAGCACCTTCTCTGTGCCTGGGAAGCAGAAGTGTTCACATTGCTTCGCAAGAATCGCTTTTGTGCAGAAAACAGTAACACTTTGTCAGAAGGAAAGAAAGCACAGAGCCCCAGATTTTATGTTGTCCTGGAGAGCTTGCAGAGCACTGGGGAAAGGCAGGCAGAGAATTCCTTGCTAGCACCTTCTCTGTGCCTGGGAAGCAGAAGTGTTCACATTGCTTCGCAAGAATCGCTTTTGTGCAGAAAACACTAACACTTGTTCAGAAGGAAAGAAAGCACAGAGCCCCAGATTCTATGTTGTCCTGGAGAGCTTGCAGAGCACTGGGGAAAGGCAGGCAGAGAATTCCCTGATAGCACCTTCTCTGTGCCTGGGAAGCAGAAGTGTTCACATTGCTTCGCAAGAATTGCTTTTGTGCAGAAAACAGTAACACTTGTTCAGAAGGAAAGAAAGCACAGAGCCCCAGATTCTATGTTGTCCTGGAGAGCTTGCAGAGCACTGAGGACAGGCAGGCAGAGAATTCCCTGATAGCACCTTCTCTGTGCCTGTTCACATTGCTTCGCACAATCGCTTTTGTGCAGAAAACAGTAACACTTGTTCAGAACGAAAGAAAGCACAGAGCCCCAGATTCTATGTTGTCCTGGAGAGCTTGCAGAGCACTGGGGAAAGGCAGGCAGAGAATTCCCTGATAGCACCTTCTCTATGCCTGGGAATCAGAAGTGTTCACATTGCTTCGCAGAATCGCTTTTGTGCAGAAAACAGTAACACTTGTTCAGAACGAAAGAAAGCACAGAGCCCCAGATTTTATGTTGTCCTGGAGAGCTTGCAGAGCACTGGGGAAAGGCAGGCAGAGAATTCCTTGCTAGCACCTTCTCTGTGCCTGGGAAGCAGAAGTGTTCACATTGCTTCGCAAGAATCGCTTTTGTGCAGAAAAGAGTAACACTTGTTCAGAACGAAAGAAAGCACAGAGCCCCAGATTCTATGTTGTCCTGGAGAGCTTGCAGAGCACTGGGGAAAGGCAGGCAGAGAATTCCTTGCTAGCACCTTCTCTGTGCCTGGGAAGCAGAAGTGTTCACATTGCTTCGCAAGAATCGCTTTTGTGCAGAAAACAGTAACACTTTGTCAGAAGGAAAGAAAGCACAGAGCCCCAGATTTTATGTTGTCCTGGAGAGCTTGCAGAGCACTGGGGAAAGGCAGGCAGAGAATTCCTTGCTAGCACCTTCTCTGTGCCTGGGAAGCAGAAGTGTTCACATTGCTTCGCAAGAATCGCTTTTGTGCAGAAAACACTAACACTTGTTCAGAACGAAAGAAAGCACAGAGCCCCAGATTCTATGTTGTCCTGGAGAGCTTGCAGAGCACTGGGGAAAGGCAGGCAGAGAATTCCCTGATAGCACCTTCTCTGTGCCTGTTCACATTGCTTCGCAGAATCGCTTTTGTGCAGAAAACACTAACACTTGTTCAGAAGGAAAGAAAGCACAGAGCCCCAGATTCTATGTTGTCCTGGAGAGCTTGCAGAGCACTGGGGAAAGGCAGGCAGAGAATTCCCTGATAGCACCTTCTCTGTGCCTGGGAAGCAGAAGTGTTCACATTGCTTCGCAAGAATTGCTTTTGTGCAGAAAACAGTAACACTTGTTCAGAAGGAAAGAAAGCACAGAGCCCCAGATTCTATGTTGTCCTGGAGAGCTTGCAGAGCACTGAGGACAGGCAGGCAGAGAATTCCCTGATAGCACCTTCTCTGTGCCTGTTCACATTGCTTCGCACAATCGCTTTTGTGCAGAAAACAGTAACACTTGTTCAGAACGAAAGAAAGCACAGAGCCCCAGATTCTATGTTGTCCTGGAGAGCTTGCAGAGCACTGGGGAAAGGCAGGCAGAGAATTCCCTGATAGCACCTTCTCTATGCCTGGGAATCAGAAGTGTTCACATTGCTTCGCAGAATCGCTTTTGTGCAGAAAACAGTAACACTTGTTCAGAACGAAAGAAAGCACAGAGCCCCAGATTTTATGTTGTCCTGGAGAGCTTGCAGAGCACTGGGGAAAGGCAGGCAGAGAATTCCTTGCTAGCACCTTCTCTGTGCCTGGGAAGCAGAAGTGTTCACATTGCTTCGCAAGAATCGCTTTTGTGCAGAAAACACTAACACTTGTTCAGAACGAAAGAAAGCACAGAGCCCCAGATTCTATGTTGTCCTGGAGAGCTTGCAGAGCACTGGGGAAAGGCAGGCAGAGAATTCCTTGCTAGCACCTTCTCTGTGCCTGGGAAGCAGAAGTGTTCACATTGCTTCGCAAGAATCGCTTTTGTGCAGAAAACAGTAACACTTTGTCAGAAGGAAAGAAAGCACAGAGCCCCAGATTTTATGTTGTCCTGGAGAGCTTGCAGAGCACTGGGGAAAGGCAGGCAGAGAATTCCTTGCTAGCACCTTCTCTGTGCCTGGGAAGCAGAAGTGTTCACATTGCTTCGCAAGAATCGCTTTTGTGCAGAAAACACTAACACTTGTTCAGAACGAAAGAAAGCACAGAGCCCCAGATTCTATGTTGTCCTGGAGAGCTTGCAGAGCACTGGGGAAAGGCAGGCAGAGAATTCCCTGATAGCACCTTCTCTGTGCCTGTTCACATTGCTTCGCAGAATCGCTTTTGTGCAGAAAACACTAACACTTGTTCAGAAGGAAAGAAAGCACAGAGCCCCAGATTTTATGTTGTCCTGGAGAGCTTGCAGAGCACTGGGGAAAGGCAGGCAGAGAATTCCCTGCTAGCACCTTCTCTGTGCCTGGGAAGCAGAAGTGTTCACATTGCTTCGCAAGAATCGCTTTTGTGCAGAAAAGAGTAACACTTGTTCAGAACGAAAGAAAGCACAGAGCCCCAGATTCTATGTTGTCCTGGAGAGCTTGCAGAGCACTGGGGAAAGGCAGGCAGAGAATTCCTTGCTAGGACCTTCTCTGTGCCTGGGAAGCAGAAGTGTTCACATTGCTTCGCAAGAATTGCTTTTTTGCAGAAAACACTAACACTTGTTCAGAAGGAAAGAAAGCACAGAGCCCCAGATTTTATGTTGTCCTGGAGAGCTTGCAGAGCACTGGGGAAAGGCAGGCAGAGAATTCCCTGATAGCACCTTCTCTGTGCCTGTTCACATTGCTTCGCAGAATCGCTTTTGTGCAGAATACACTAACACTTGTTCAGAAGGAAAGAAAGCACAGAGCCCCAGATTTGCTGTTGTCCTGGAGAGCTTGCAGAGCACTGGGGAAAGGCAGGCAGAGAATTCCTTGCTAGAACCTTCTCTGTGCCTGGGAAGCAGATGTGTTCACATTGCTTCGCAGAATCGCTTTTGTGCAGAAAACATTAACACTTGTTCAGAACGAAAGAAAGCACAGAGCCCCAGATTCTATGTTGTCCTGGAGAGCTTGCAGAGCACTGGGGAATGGCAGGCAGAGAATTCCTTGCTAGCACCTTCTCTGTGCCTGGGAAGCAGAAGTGTTCACATTGCTTCACAAGAATCGCTTTTGTGCAGAAAACACTAACACTTGTTCAGAACGAAAGAAAGAACAGAGCCCCAGATTTTATGTTGTCCTGGAGAGCTTGCAGAGCACTGGGGAAAGGCAGGCAGAGAATTCCCTGCTAGCACCTTCTCTGTGCCTGGGAAGCAGAAGTGTTCACATTGCTTCGCAAGAATCGCTTTTGTGCAGAAAACACTAACACTTGTTCAGAACGAAAGAAAGCACAGAGCCCCAGATTCTATGTTGTCCTGGAGAGCTTGCAGAGCACTGGGGAAAGGCAGGCAGAGAATTCCCTGCTAGCACCTTCTCTGTGCCTGTTCACATTGCTTCGCAGAATCGCTTTTGTGCAGAAAACAGTAACACTTGTTCAGAACGAAAGAAAGCACAGAGCCCCAGATTTGCTGTTGTCCTGGAGAGCTTGCAGAGCACTGGGGAAAGGCAGGCAGAGAATTCCCTGCTAGCACCTTCTCTGTGCCTGGGAAGCAGAAGTGTTCACATTGCTTCGCAGAATCGCTTTTGTGCAGAAAACACTAACACTTGTTCAGAAGGAAAGAAAGCACAGAGCCCCAGATTTTATGTTGTCCTGGAGAGCTTGCAGAGCACTGGGGAAAGGCAGGCAGAGAATTCCTTGCTAGAACCTTCTCTGTGCCTGTGAAGCAGAAGTGTTCACATTGCTTCGCAGAATCGCTTTTGTGCAGAAAACAGTAACACTTGTTCAGAAGGAAAGAAAGCACAGAGCCCCAGATTTTATGTTGTCCTGGAGAGCTTGCAGAGCACTGGGGAAAGGCAGGCAGAGAATTCCCTGCTAGCACCTTCTCTGTGCCTGGGAAGCAGAAGTGTTCACATTGCTTCGCAAGAATTGCTTTTTTGCAGAAAACACTAACACTTGTTCAGAAGGAAAGAAAGCACAGAGCCCCAGATTTTATGTTGTCCTGGAGAGCTTGCAGAGCACTGGGGAAAGGCAGGCAGAGAATTCCCTGATAGCACCTTCTCTGTGCCTGTTCACATTGCTTCGCAGAATCGCTTTTGTGCAGAAAACACTAACACTTGTTCAGAAGGAAAGAAAGCACAGAGCCCCAGATTTGCTGTTGTCCTGGAGAGCTTGCAGAGCACTGGGGAAAGGCAGGCAGAGAATTCCTTGCTAGCACCTTCTCTGTGCCTGGGAAGCAGAAGTGTTCACATTGCTTCACAAGAATCGCTTTTGTGCAGAAAACACTAACACTTGTTCAGAAGGAAAGAAAGCACAGAGCCCCAGATTTTATGTTGTCCTGGAGAGCTTGCAGAGCACTGGGGAAAGGCAGGCAGAGAATTCCCTGCTAGCACCTTCTCTGTGCCTGGGAAGCAGAAGTGTTCACATTGCTTCGCAAGAATCGCTTTTGTGCAGAAAAGAGTAACACTTGTTCAGAACGAAAGAAAGCACAGAGCCCCAGATTCTATGTTGTCCTGGAGAGCTTGCAGAGCACTGGGGAAAGGCAGGCAGAGAATTCCCTGATAGCACCTTCTCTGTGCCTGGGAAGCAGAAGTGTTCACATTGCTTCGAAAGAATCGCTTTTGTGCAGAAAACAGTAACACTTGTTCAGAAGGAAAGAAAGCACAGAGCCCCAGATTCTATGTTGTCCTGGAGAGCTTGCAGAGCACTGGGGAAAGGCAGGCAGAGAATTCCCTGCTAGCACCTTCTCTGTGCCTGTTCACATTGCTTCGCACAATCGCTTTTGTGCAGAAAACAGTAACACTTGTTCAGAACGAAAGAAAGCACAGAGCCCCAGATTCTATGTTGTCCTGGAGAGCTTGCAGAGCACTGGGGAAAGGCAGGCAGAGAATTCCCTGCTAGCACCTTCTCTGTGCCTGGGAAGCAGAAGTGTTCACATTGCTTCGCAAGAATCGCTTTTGTGCAGAAAACAGTAACACTTGTTCAGAAGGAAAGAAAGCACAGAGCCCCAGATTCTATGTTGTCCTGGAGAGCTTGCAGAGCACTGAGGACAGGCAGGCAGAGAATTCCCTGATAGCACCTTCTCTGTGCCTGTTCACATTGCTTCGCACAATCGCTTTTGTGCAGAAAACAGTAACACTTGTTCAGAACGAAAGAAAGCACAGAGCCCCAGATTCTATGTTGTCCTGGAGAGCTTGCAGAGCACTGGGGAAAGGCAGGCAGAGAATTCCCTGATAGCACCTTCTCTGTGCCTGGGAAGCAGAAGTGTTCACATTGCTTCGCAAGAATCGCTTTTGTGCAGAAAACAGTAACACTTGTTCAGAACGAAAGAAAGCACAGAGCCCCAGATTCTATGTTGTCCTGGAGAGCTTGCAGAGCACTGGGGAAAGGCAGGCAGAGAATTCCCTGATAGCACCTTCTCTGTGCCTGGGAAGCAGAAGTGTTCACATTGCTTCGCAAGAATTGCTTTTGTGCAGAAAACAGTAACACTTGTTCAGAAGGAAAGAAAGCACAGAGCCCCAGATTCTATGTTGTCCTGGAGAGCTTGCAGAGCACTGAGGACAGGCAGGCAGAGAATTCCCTGATAGCACCTTCTCTGTGCCTGTTCACATTGCTTCGCACAATCGCTTTTGTGCAGAAAACAGTAACACTTGTTCAGAAGGAAAGAAAGCACAGAGCCCCAGATTCTATGTTGTCCTGGAGAGCTTGCAGAGCACTGGGGAAAGGCAGGCAGAGAATTCCCTGATAGCACCTTCTCTATGCCTGGGAATCAGAAGTGTTCACATTGCTTCGCAGAATCGCTTTTGAGCAGAAAACAGTAACACTTGTTCAGAACGAAAGAAAGCACAGAGCCCCAGATTTTATGTTGTCCTGGAGAGCTTGCAGAGCACTGGGGAAAGGCAGGCAGAGAATTCCTTGCTAGCACCTTCTCTGTGCCTGGGAAGCAGAAGTGTTCACATTGCTTCGCAAGAATCGCTTTTGTGCAGAAAACACTAACACTTGTTCAGAAGGAAAGAAAGCACAGAGCCCCAGATTCTATGTTGTCCTGGAGAGCTTGCAGAGCACTGGGGAAAGGCAGGCAGAGAATTCCTTGCTAGCACCTTCTCTGTGCCTGGGAAGCAGAAGTGTTCACATTGCTTCGCAAGAATCGCTTTTGTGCAGAAAACAGTAACACTTTGTCAGAAGGAAAGAAAGCACAGAGCCCCAGATTTTATGTTGTCCTGGAGAGCTTGCAGAGCACTGGGGAAAGGCAGGCAGAGAATTCCTTGCTAGCACCTTCTCTGTGCCTGGGAAGCAGAAGTGTTCACATTGCTTCGCAAGAATCGCTTTTGTGCAGAAAACACTAACACTTGTTCAGAACGAAAGAAAGCACAGAGCCCCAGATTCTATGTTGTCCTGGAGAGCTTGCAGAGCACTGGGGAAAGGCAGGCAGAGAATTCCCTGATAGCACCTTCTCTGTGCCTGGGAAGCAGAAGTGTTCACATTGCTTCGCAAGAATTGCTTTTGTGCAGAAAACAGTAACACTTGTTCAGAAGGAAAGAAAGCACAGAGCCCCAGATTCTATGTTGTCCTGGAGAGCTTGCAGAGCACTGAGGACAGGCAGGCAGAGAATTCCCTGATAGCACCTTCTCTGTGCCTGTTCACATTGCTTCGCACAATCGCTTTTGTGCAGAAAACAGTAACACTTGTTCAGAACGAAAGAAAGCACAGAGCCCCAGATTCTATGTTGTCCTGGAGAGCTTGCAGAGCACTGGGGAAAGGCAGGCAGAGAATTCCCTGATAGCACCTTCTCTATGCCTGGGAATCAGAAGTGTTCACATTGCTTCGCAGAATCGCTTTTGTGCAGAAAACAGTAACACTTGTTCAGAACGAAAGAAAGCACAGAGCCCCAGATTTTATGTTGTCCTGGAGAGCTTGCAGAGCACTGGGGAAAGGCAGGCAGAGAATTCCTTGCTAGCACCTTCTCTGTGCCTGGGAAGCAGAAGTGTTCACATTGCTTCACAAGAATCGCTTTTGTGCAGAAAACACTAGCACTTGTTCAGAACGAAAGAAAGCACAGAGCCCCAGATTCTATGTTGTCCTGGAGAGCTTGCAGAGCACTGGGGAAAGGCAGGCAGAGAATTCCTTGCTAGCACCTTCTCTGTGCCTGGGAAGCAGAAGTGTTCACATTGCTTCGCAAGAATCGCTTTTGTGCAGAAAAGAGTAACACTTGTTCAGAACGAAAGAAAGCACAGAGCCCCAGATTCTATGTTGTCCTGGAGAGCTTGCAGAGCACTGGGGAAAGGCAGGCAGAGAATTCCTTGCTAGGACCTTCTCTGTGCCTGGGAAGCAGAAGTGTTCACATTGCTTCGCAAGAATTGCTTTTTTGCAGAAAACACTAACACTTGTTCAGAAGGAAAGAAAGCACAGAGCCCCAGATTTTATGTTGTCCTGGAGAGCTTGCAGAGCACTGGGGAAAGGCAGGCAGAGAATTCCCTGATAGCACCTTCTCTGTGCCTGTTCACATTGCTTCGCAGAATCGCTTTTGTGCAGAATACACTAACACTTGTTCAGAAGGAAAGAAAGCACAGAGCCCCAGATTTGCTGTTGTCCTGGAGAGCTTGCAGAGCACTGGGGAAAGGCAGGCAGAGAATTCCTTGCTAGAACCTTCTCTGTGCCTGGGAAGCAGATGTGTTCACATTGCTTCGCAGAATCGCTTTTGTGCAGAAAACATTAACACTTGTTCAGAACGAAAGAAAGCACAGAGCCCCAGATTTGCTGTTGTCCTGGAGAGCTTGCAGAGCACTGGGGAAAGGCAGGCAGAGAATTCCCTGCTAGCACCTTCTCTGTGCCTGGGAAGCAGAAGTGTTCACATTGCTTCGCAAGAATCGCTTTTGTGCAGAAAACAGTAACACTTGTTCAGAATGAAAGAAAGCACAGAGCCCCAGATTCTATGTTGTTCTGGAGAGCTTGCAGAGCACTGGGGAAAGGCAGGCAGAGAATTCCCTGCTAGCACCTTCTCTGTGCCTGGGAAGCAGAAGTGTTCACATTGCTTGGCAGAATAGCTTTTGTGCAGAAAACAGTAACACTTGTTCAGAACGAAAGAAAGCACAGAGCCCCAGATTCTATGTTGTCCTGGAGAGCTTGCAGAGCACTGGGGAATGGCAGGCAGAGAATTCCTTGCTAGCACCTTCTCTGTGCCTGGGAAGCAGAAGTGTTCACATTGCTTCACAAGAATCGCTTTTGTGCAGAAAACACTAACACTTGTTCAGAACGAAAGAAAGAACAGAGCCCCAGATTTTATGTTGTCCTGGAGAGCTTGCAGAGCACTGGGGAAACGCAGGCAGAGAATTCCCTGCTAGCACCTTCTCTGTGCCTGTTCACATTGCTTCGCAGAATCGCTTTTGTGCAGAAAACAGTAACACTTGTTCAGAAGGAAAGAAAGCACAGAGCCCCAGATTTTATGTTGTCCTGGAGAGCTTGCAGAGCACTGGGGAAAGGCAGGCAGAGAATTCCTTGCTAGCACCTTCTCTGTGCCTGGGAAGCAGAAGTGTTCACATTGCTTCACAAGAATCGCTTTTGTGCAGAAAACACTAGCACTTGTTCAGAACGAAAGAAAGCACAGAGCCCCAGATTCTATGTTGTCCTGGAGAGCTTGCAGAGCACTGGGGAAAGGCAGGCAGAGAATTCCTTGCTAGCACCTTCTCTGTGCCTGGGAAGCAGAAGTGTTCACATTGCTTCGCAAGAATCGCTTTTGTGCAGAAAACACTAACACTTGTTCAGAACGAAAGAAAGCACAGAGCCCCAGATTCTATGTTGTCCTGGAGAGCTTGCAGAGCACTGGGGAAAGGCAGGCAGAGAATTCCCTGCTAGCACCTTCTCTGTGCCTGGGAAGCAGAAGTGTTCACATTGCTTCGCAAGAATCGCTTTTGTGCAGAAAAGAGTAACACTTGTTCAGAACGAAAGAAAGCACAGAGCCCCAGATTCTATGTTGTCCTGGAGAGCTTGCAGAGCACTGGGGAAAGGCAGGCAGAGAATTCCCTGATAGCACCTTCTCTGTGCCTGTTCACATTGCTTCGCAGAATCGCTTTTGTGCAGAAAACACTAACACTTGTTCAGAAGGAAAGAAAGCACAGAGCCCCAGATTTTATGTTGTCCTGGAGAGCTTGCAGAGCACTGGGGAAAGGCAGGCAGAGAATTCCTTGCTAGAACATTCTCTGTGCCTGGGAAGCAGAAGTGTTCACATTGCTTCGCAGAATCGCTTTTGTGCAGAAAACAGTAACACTTGTTCAGAAGGAAAGAAAGCACAGAGCCCCAGATTTTATGTTGTCCTGGAGAGCTTGCAGAGCACTGGGGAAAGGCAGGCAGAGAATTCCCTGCTAGCACCTTCTCTGTGCCTGGGAAGCAGAAGTGTTCACATTGCTTCGCAAGAATTGCTTTTTTGCAGAAAACACTAACACTTGTTCAGAAGGAAAGAAAGCACAGAGCCCCAGATTTTATGTTGTCCTGGAGAGCTTGCAGAGCACTGGGGAAAGGCAGGCAGAGAATTCCCTGATAGCACCTTCTCTGTGCCTGTTCACATTGCTTCGCAGAATCGCTTTTGTGCAGAAAACACTAACACTTGTTCAGAAGGAAAGAAAGCACAGAGCCCCAGATTTGCTGTTGTCCTGGAGAGCTTGCAGAGCACTGGGGAAAGGCAGGCAGAGAATTCCTTGCTAGCACCTTCTCTGTGCCTGGGAAGCAGAAGTGTTCACATTGCTTCACAAGAATCGCTTTTGTGCAGAAAACACTAACACTTGTTCAGAAGGAAAGAAAGCACAGAGCCCCAGATTTTATGTTGTCCTGGAGAGCTTGCAGAGCACTGGGGAAAGGCAGGCAGAGAATTCCCTGCTAGCACCTTCTCTGTGCCTGGGAAGCAGAAGTGTTCACATTGCTTCGCAAGAATCGCTTTTGTGCAGAAAACAGTAACACTTGTTCAGAAGGAAAGAAAGCACAGAGCCCCAGATTCTATGTTGTCCTGGAGAGCTTGCAGAGCACTGGGGAAAGGCAGGCAGAGAATTCCCTGCTAGCACCTTCTCTGTGCCTGGGAAGCAGAAGTGTTCACATTGCTTCGCAAGAATCGCTTTTGTGCAGAAAACACTAGCACTTGTTCAGAAGGAAAGAAAGCACAGAGCCCCAGATTCTATGTTGTCCTGGAGAGCTTGCAGAGCACTGGGGAAAGGCAGGCAGAGAATTCCCTGCTAGCACCTTCTCTGTGCCTGTTCACATTGCTTCGCAGAATCGCTTTTGTGCAGAAAACAGTAACACTTGTTCAGAACGAAAGAAAGCACAGAGCCCCAGATTCTATGTTGTCCTGGAGAGCTTGCAGAGCACTGGGGAAAGGCAGGCAGAGAATTCCCTGCTAGCACCTTCTCTGTGCCTGGGAAGCAGAAGTGTTCACATTGCTTCGCAAGAATCGCTTTTGTGCAGAAAACAGTAACACTTGTTCAGAAGGAAAGAAAGCACAGAGCCCCAGATTCTATGTTGTCCTGGAGAGCTTGCAGAGCACTGAGGACAGGCAGGCAGAGAATTCCCTGATAGCACCTTCTCTGTGCCTGTTCACATTGCTTCGCACAATCGCTTTTGTGCAGAAAACAGTAACACTTGTTCAGAACGAAAGAAAGCACAGAGCCCCAGATTCTATGTTGTCCTGGAGAGCTTGCAGAGCACTGGGGAAAGGCAGGCAGAGAATTCCCTGATAGCACCTTCTCTGTGCCTGGGAAGCAGAAGTGTTCACATTGCTTCGCAAGAATCGCTTTTGTGCAGAAAACACTAACACTTGTTCAGAACGAAAGAAAGCACAGAGCCCCAGATTCTATGTTGTCCTGGAGAGCTTGCAGAGCACTGGGGAAAGGCAGGCAGAGAATTCCCTGATAGCACCTTCTCTGTGCCTGGGAAGCAGAAGTGTTCACATTGCTTCGCAAGAATTGCTTTTGTGCAGAAAACAGTAACACTTGTTCAGAAGGAAAGAAAGCACAGAGCCCCAGATTCTATGTTGTCCTGGAGAGCTTGCAGAGCACTGAGGACAGGCAGGCAGAGAATTCCCTGATAGCACCTTCTCTGTGCCTGTTCACATTGCTTCGCACAATCGCTTTTGTGCAGAAAACAGTAACACTTGTTCAGAAGGAAAGAAAGCACAGAGCCCCAGATTCTATGTTGTCCTGGAGAGCTTGCAGAGCACTGGGGAAAGGCAGGCAGAGAATTCCCTGATAGCACCTTCTCTATGCCTGGGAATCAGAAGTGTTCACATTGCTTCGCAGAATCGCTTTTGAGCAGAAAACAGTAACACTTGTTCAGAACGAAAGAAAGCACAGAGCCCCAGATTTTATGTTGTCCTGGAGAGCTTGCAGAGCACTGGGGAAAGGCAGGCAGAGAATTCCTTGCTAGCACCTTCTCTGTGCCTGGGAAGCAGAAGTGTTCACATTGCTTCGCAAGAATCGCTTTTGTGCAGAAAACACTAACACTTGTTCAGAACGAAAGAAAGCACAGAGCCCCAGATTCTATGTTGTCCTGGAGAGCTTGCAGAGCACTGGGGAAAGGCAGGCAGAGAATTCCTTGCTAGCACCTTCTCTGTGCCTGGGAAGCAGAAGTGTTCACATTGCTTCGCAAGAATCGCTTTTGTGCAGAAAACAGTAACACTTTGTCAGAAGGAAAGAAAGCACAGAGCCCCAGATTTTATGTTGTCCTGGAGAGCTTGCAGAGCACTGGGGAAAGGCAGGCAGAGAATTCCTTGCTAGCACCTTCTCTGTGCCTGGGAAGCAGAAGTGTTCACATTGCTTCGCAAGAATCGCTTTTGTGCAGAAAACACTAACACTTGTTCAGAAGGAAAGAAAGCACAGAGCCCCAGATTCTATGTTGTCCTGGAGAGCTTGCAGAGCACTGGGGAAAGGCAGGCAGAGAATTCCCTGATAGCACCTTCTCTGTGCCTGGGAAGCAGAAGTGTTCACATTGCTTCGCAAGAATTGCTTTTGTGCAGAAAACAGTAACACTTGTTCAGAAGGAAAGAAAGCACAGAGCCCCAGATTCTATGTTGTCCTGGAGAGCTTGCAGAGCACTGAGGACAGGCAGGCAGAGAATTCCATGATAGCACCTTCTCTGTGCCTGTTCACATTGCTTCGCACAATCGCTTTTGTGCAGAAAACAGTAACACTTGTTCAGAACGAAAGAAAGCACAGAGCCCCAGATTCTATGTTGTCCTGGAGAGCTTGCAGAGCACTGGGGAAAGGCAGGCAGAGAATTCCCTGATAGCACCTTCTCTATGCCTGGGAATCAGAAGTGTTCACATTGCTTCGCAGAATCGCTTTTGTGCAGAAAACAGTAACACTTGTTCAGAACGAAAGAAAGCACAGAGCCCCAGATTTTATGTTGTCCTGGAGAGCTTGCAGAGCACTGGGGAAAGGCAGGCAGAGAATTCCTTGCTAGCACCTTCTCTGTGCCTGGGAAGCAGAAGTGTTCACATTGCTTCGCAAGAATCGCTTTTGTGCAGAAAACACTAGCACTTGTTCAGAACGAAAGAAAGCACAGAGCCCCAGATTCTATGTTGTCCTGGAGAGCTTGCAGAGCACTGGGGAAAGGCAGGCAGAGAATTCCTTGCTAGCACCTTCTCTGTGCCTGGGAAGCAGAAGTGTTCACATTGCTTCGCAAGAATCGCTTTTGTGCAGAAAACAGTAACACTTTGTCAGAAGGAAAGAAAGCACAGAGCCCCAGATTTTATGTTGTCCTGGAGAGCTTGCAGAGCACTGGGGAAAGGCAGGCAGAGAATTCCTTGCTAGCACCTTCTCTGTGCCTGGGAAGCAGAAGTGTTCACATTGCTTCGCAAGAATCGCTTTTGTGCAGAAAACACTAACACTTGTTCAGAAGGAAAGAAAGCACAGAGCCCCAGATTCTATGTTGTCCTGGAGAGCTTGCAGAGCACTGGGGAAAGGCAGGCAGAGAATTCCCTGATAGCACCTTCTCTGTGCCTGTTCACATTGCTTCGCAGAATCGCTTTTGTGCAGAAAACACTAACACTTGTTCAGAAGGAAAGAAAGCACAGAGCCCCAGATTTTATGTTGTCCTGGAGAGCTTGCAGAGCACTGGGGAAAGGCAGGCAGAGAATTCCCTGCTAGCACCTTCTCTGTGCCTGGGAAGCAGAAGTGTTCACATTGCTTCGCAAGAATCGCTTTTGTGCAGAAAACTGTAAGACTTGTTCAGAACGAAAGAAAGCACAGAGCCCCAGATTCTATGTTGTCCTGGAGAGCTTGCAGAGCACTGGGGAAAGGCAGGCAGAGAATTCCTTGCTAGCACCTTCTATGTGCCTGGGAAGCAGAAGTGTTCACATTGCTTCGCAAGAATCGCTTTTGTGCAGAAAACAGTAACACTTTGTCAGAAGGAAAGAAAGCACAGAGCCCCAGATTTTATGTTGTCCTGGAGAGCTTGCAGAGCACTGGGGAAAGGCAGGCAGAGAATTCCTTGCTAGCACCTTCTCTGTGCCTGGGAAGCAGAAGTGTTCACGTTGCTTCGCAAGAATCGCTTTTGTGCAGAAAACAGTAACACTTGTTCAGAAGGAAAGAAAGCACAGAGCCCCAGATTCTATGTTGTCCTGGAGAGCTTGCAGAGCACTGGGGAAAGGCAGGCAGAGAATTACCTGATAGCACCTTCTCTGTGCCTGTTCACATTGCTTCGCAGAATCGCTTTTGTGCAGAAAACACTAACACTTGTTCAGAAGGAAAGAAAGCACAGAGCCCCAGATTTACTGTTGTCCTGGAGAGCTTGCAGAGCACTGGGGAAAGGCAGGCAGAGAATTCCTTGCTAGAACCTTCTCTGTGCCTGGGAAGCAGAAGTGTTCACATTGCTTCGCAGAATCGCTTTTGTGCAGAAAACAGTAACACTTGTTCAGAAGGAAAGAAAGCACAGAGCCCCAGATTTTATGTTGTCCTGGAGAGCTTGCAGAGCACTGGGGAAAGGCAGGCAGAGAATTCCCTGCTAGCACCTTCTCTGTGCCTGGGAAGCAGAAGTGTTCACATTGCTTCGCAAGAATTGCTTTTTTGCAGAAAACACTAACACTTGTTCAGAAGGAAAGAAAGCACAGAGCCCCAGATTTTATGTTGTCCTGGAGAGCTTGCAGAGCACTGGGGAAAGGCAGGCAGAGAATTCCCTGATAGCACCTTCTCTGTGCCTGTTCACATTGCTTCGCAGAATCGCTTTTGTGCAGAAAACACTAACACTTGTTCAGAAGGAAAGAAAGCACAGAGCCCCAGATTTGCTGTTGTCCTGGAGAGCTTGCAGAGCACTGGGGAAAGGCAGGCAGAGAATTCCTTGCTAGAACCTTCTCTGTGCCTGGGAAGCAGAAGTGTTCACATTGCTTCACAAGAATCGCTTTTGTGCAGAAAACACTAACACTTGTTCAGAAGGAAAGAAAGCACAGAGCCCCAGATTCTATGTTGTCCTGGAGAGCTTGCAGAGCACTGGGGAAAGGCCGGCAGAGAATTCCCTGCTAGCACCTTCTCTGTGCCTGGGAAGCAGAAGTGTTCACATTGCTTCGCAAGAATCGCTTTTGTGCAGAAAACAGTAACACTTGTTCAGAAGGAAAGAAAGCACAGAGCCCCAGATTCTATGTTGTCCTGGAGAGCTTGCAGAGCACTGGGGAAAGGCAGGCAGAGAATTCCCTGATAGCACCTTCTCTGTGCCTGTTCACATTGCTTCGCACAATCGCTTTTGTGCAGAAAACAGTAACACTTGTTCAGAACGAAAGAAAGCACAGAGCCCCAGATTCTATGTTGTCCTGGAGAGCTTGCAGAGCACTGGGGAAAGGCAGGCAGAGAATTCCCTGATAGCACCTTCTCTGTGCCTGGGAAGCAGAAGTGTTCACATTGCTTCGCAAGAATCGCTTTTGTGCAGAAAACAGTAACACTTGTTCAGAAGGAAAGAAAGCACAGAGCCCCAGATTCTATGTTGTCCTGGAGAGCTTGCAGAGCACTGAGGACAGGCAGGCAGAGAATTCCCTGATAGCACCTTCTCTGTGCCTGTTCACATTGCTTCGCACAATCGCTTTTGTGCAGAAAACAGTAACACTTGTTCAGAACGAAAGAAAGCACAGAGCCCCAGATTCTATGTTGTCCTGGAGAGCTTGCAGAGCACTGGGGAAAGGCAGGCAGAGAATTCCCTGATAGCACCTTCTCTGTGCCTGGGAAGCAGAAGTGTTCACATTGCTTCGCAAGAATCGCTTTTGTGCAGAAAACAGTAACACTTGTTCAGAACGAAAGAAAGCACAGAGCCCCAGATTCTATGTTGTCCTGGAGAGCTTGCAGAGCACTGGGGAAAGGCAGGCAGAGAATTCCCTGATAGCACCTTCTCTGTGCCTGGGAAGCAGAAGTGTTCACATTGCTTCGCAAGAATTGCTTTTGTGCAGAAAACAGTAACACTTGTTCAGAAGGAAAGAAAGCACAGAGCCCCAGATTCTATGTTGTCCTGGAGAGCTTGCAGAGCACTGAGGACAGGCAGGCAGAGAATTCCCTGATAGCACCTTCTCTGTGCCTGTTCACATTGCTTCGCACAATCGCTTTTGTGCAGAAAACAGTAACACTTGTTCAGAACGAAAGAAAGCACAGAGCCCCAGATTCTATGTTGTCCTGGAGAGCTTGCAGAGCACTGGGGAAAGGCAGGCAGAGAATTCCCTGATAGCACCTTCTCTATGCCTGGGAATCAGAAGTGTTCACATTGCTTCGCAGAATCGCTTTTGTGCAGAAAACAGTAACACTTGTTCAGAACGAAAGAAAGCACAGAGCCCCAGATTTTATGTTGTCCTGGAGAGCTTGCAGAGCACTGGGGAAAGGCAGGCAGAGAATTCCTTGCTAGCACCTTCTCTGTGCCTGGGAAGCAGAAGTGTTCACATTGCTTCGCAAGAATCGCTTTTGTGCAGAAAACACTAACACTTGTTCAGAAGGAAAGAAAGCACAGAGCCCCAGATTTGCTGTTGTCCTGGAGAGCTTGCAGAGCACTGGGGAAAGGCAGGCAGAGAATTCCCTGCTAGCACCTTCTCTGTGCCTGGGAAGCAGAAGTGTTCACATTGCTTCGCAGAATCGCTTTTGTGCAGAAAACAGTAACACTTGTTCAGAAGGAAAGAAAGCACAGAGCCCCAGATTTTATGTTGTCCTGGAGAGCTTGCAGAGCACTGGGGAAAGGCAGGCAGAGAATTCCCTGCTAGCACCTTCTCTGTGCCTGGGAAGCAGAAGTGTTCACATTGCTTCGCAAGAATCGCTTTTGTGCAGAAAACAGTAACACTTGTTCAGAAGGAAAGAAAGCACAGAGCCCCAGATTCTATGTTGTCCTGGAGAGCTTGCAGAGCACTGGGGAAAGGCAGGCAGAGAATTCCCTGCTAGCACCTTCTCTGTGCCTGGGAAGCAGAAGTGTTCACATTGCTTCGCAAGAATCGCTTTTGTGCAGAAAACAGTAACACTTGTTCAGAACGAAAGAAAGCACAGAGCCCCAGATTCTATGTTGTCCTGGAGAGCTTGCAGAGCACTGGGGAAAGGCAGGCAGAGAATTCCCTGATAGCACCTTCTCTGTGCCTGTTCACATTGCTTCGCAGAATCGCTTTTGTGCAGAAAACAGTAACACTTGTTCAGAACGAAAGAAAGCACAGAGCCCCAGATTTGCTGTTGTCCTGGAGAGTTTGCAGAGCACTGGGGAAAGGCAGGCAGAGAATTCCCTGCTAGCACCTTCTCTGTGCCTGGGAAGCAGAAGTGTTCACATTGCTTCGCAAGAATCGCTTTTGTGCAGAAAACAGTAACACTTGTTCAGAAGGAAAGAAAGCACAGAGCCCCAGATTCTATGTTGTCCTGGAGAGCTTGCAGAGCACTGAGGACAGGCAGGCAGAGAATTCCCTGATAGCACCTTCTCTGTGCCTGTTCACATTGCTTCGCACAATCGCTTTTGTGCAGAAAACAGTAACACTTGTTCAGAACGAAAGAAAGCACAGAGCCCCAGATTTTATGTTGTCCTGGAGAGCTTGCAGAGCACTGGGGAAAGGCAGGCAGAGAATTCCCTGCTAGCACCTTCTCTGTGCCTGGGAAGCAGAAGTGTTCACATTGCTTCGCAAGAATCGCTTTTGTGCAGAAAACACTAACACTTGTTCAGAAGGAAAGAAAGCACAGAGCCCCAGATTTTATGTTGTCCTGGAGAGCTTGCAGAGCACTGGGGAAAGGCAGGCAGAGAATTCCCTGATAGCACCTTCTCTGTGCCTGTTCACATTGCTTCGCAGAATCGCTTTTGTGCAGAATACACTAACACTTGTTCAGAAGGAAAGAAAGCACAGAGCCCCAGATTTGCTGTTGTCCTGGAGAGCTTGCAGAGCACTGGGGAAAGGCAGGCAGAGAATTCCTTGCTAGAACCTTCTCTGTGCCTGCTAAGCAGATGTGTTCACATTGCTTCGCAGAATCGCTTTTGTGCAGAAAACATTAACACTTGTTCAGAACGAAAGAAAGCACAGAGCCCCAGATTTGCTGTTGTCCTGGAGAGCTTGCAGAGCACTGGGGAAAGGCAGGCAGAGAATTCCCTGATAGCACCTTCTCTGTGCCTGGGAAGCAGAAGTGTTCACATTGCTTCGCAAGAATCGCTTTTGTGCAGAAAACAGTAACACTTGTTCAGAATGAAAGAAAGCACAGAGCCCCAGATTCTATGTTGTTCTGGAGAGCTTGCAGAGCACTGGGGAAAGGCAGGCAGAGAATTCCCTGCTAGCACCTTCTCTGTGCCTGGGAAGCAGAAGTGTTCACATTGCTTCGCAGAATCGCTTTTGTGCAGAAAACAGTAACACTTGTTCAGAATGAAAGAAAGCAAAGAGCCCCAGATATTATGTTGCCCTGGAGAGCTTGCAGAGCACTGGGGAAAGGCAGGCAGAGAATTCCCTGATAGCACCTTCTCTGTGCCTGGGAAGCAGAAGTGTTCACATTGCTTCGCAAGAATCGCTTTTGTGCAGAAAACAGTAACACTTGTTCAGAAGGAAAGAAAGCACAGAGCCCCAGATTTTATGTTGTCCTGGAGAGCTTGCAGAGCACTGGGGAAAGGCAGGCAGAGAATTCCCTGCTAGCACCTTCTCTGTGCCTGGGAAGCAGAAGTGTTCACATTGCTTCGCAAGAATCGCTTTTGTGCAGAAAACAGTAACACTTGTTCAGAACGAAAGAAAGCACAGAGCCCCAGATTCTATGTTGTCCTGGAGAGCTTGCAGAGGACTGGGGAAAGGCAGGCAGAGAATTCCCTGATAGCACCTTCTCTGTGCCTGTTCACATTGCTTCGCAGAATCGCTTTTGTGCAGAAAACAGTAACACTTGTTCAGAACGAAAGAAAGCACAGAGCCCCAGATTTGCTGTTGTCCTGGAGAGCTTGCAGAGCACTGGGGAAAGGCAGGCAGAGAATTCCCTGCTAGCACCTTCTCTGTGCCTGGGAAGCAGAAGTGTTCACATTGCTTCGCAGAATCGCTTTTGTGCAGAAAACACTAACACTTGTTCAGAAGGAAAGAAAGCACAGAGCCCCAGATTTTATGTTGTCCTGGAGAGCTTGCAGAGCACTGGGGAAAGGCAGGCAGAGAATTCCCTGATAGCACCTTCTCTGTGCCTGGGAAGCAGAAGTGTTCACATTGCTTCGCAAGAATCGCTTTTGTGCAGAAAACAGTAACACTTGTTCAGAAGGAAAGAAAGCACAGAGCCCCAGATTCTATGTTGTCCTGGAGAGCTTGCAGAGCACTGGGGAAAGGCAGGCAGAGAATTCCCTGATAGCGCCTTCTCTGTGCCTGTTCACATTGCTTCGCAGAATCGCTTTTGTGCAGAAAACATTAACACTTGTTCAGAACGAAAGAAAGCACAGAGCCCCAGATTTGCTGTTGTCCTGGAGAGTTTTCAGAGCACTGGGGAAAGGCAGGCAGAGAATTCCCTGCTAGCACCTTCTCTGTGCCTGGGAAGCAGAAGTGTTCACATTGCTTCGCAAGAATCGCTTTTGTGCAGAAAACAGTAACACTTGTTCAGAAGGAAAGAAAGCACAGAGCCCCAGATTCTATGTTGTCCTGGAGAGCTTGCAGAGCACTGAGGACAGGCAGGCAGAGAATTCCCTGATAGCACCTTCTCTGTGCCTGTTCACATTGCTTCGCACAATCGCTTTTGTGCAGAAAACAGTAACACTTGTTCAGAACGAAAGAAAGCACAGAGCCCCAGATTTGCTGTTGTCCTGGAGAGCTTGCAGAGCACTGGGGAAAGGCAGGCAGAGAATTCCCTGCTAGCACCTTCTCTGTGCCTGGGAAGCAGAAGTGTTCACATTGCTTCGCAAGAATCGCTTTTGTGCAGAAAACAGTAACACTTGTTCAGAACGAAAGAAAGCACAGAGCCCCAGATTCTATGTTGTCCTGGAGAGCTTGCAGAGCACTGGGGAAAGGCAGGCAGAGAATTCCCTGATAGCACCTTCTCTGTGCCTGGGAAGCAGAAGTGTTCACATTGCTTCGCAAGAATTGCTTTTGTGCAGAAAACAGTAACACTTGTTCAGAAGGAAAGAAAGCACAGAGCCCCAGATTCTATGTTGTCCTGGAGAGCTTGCAGAGCACTGAGGACAGGCAGGCAGAGAATTCCCTGATAGCACCTTCTCTGTGCCTGTTCACATTGCTTCGCACAATCGCTTTTGTGCAGAAAACAGTAACACTTGTTCAGAAGGAAAGAAAGCACAGAGCCCCAGATTCTATGTTGTCCTGGAGAGCTTGCAGAGCACTGGGGAAAGGCAGGCAGAGAATTCCCTGATAGCACCTTCTCTATGCCTGGGAATCAGAAGTGTTCACATTGCTTCGCAGAATCGCTTTTGAGCAGAAAACAGTAACACTTGTTCAGAACGAAAGAAAGCACAGAGCCCCAGATTTTATGTTGTCCTGGAGAGCTTGCAGAGCACTGGGGAAAGGCAGGCAGAGAATTCCTTGCTAGCACCTTCTCTGTGCCTGGGAAGCAGAAGTGTTCACATTGCTTCGCAAGAATCGCTTTTGTGCAGAAAACACTAACACTTGTTCAGAACGAAAGAAAGCACAGAGCCCCAGATTCTATGTTGTCCTGGAGAGCTTGCAGAGCACTGGGGAAAGGCAGGCAGAGAATTCCTTGCTAGCACCTTCTCTGTGCCTGGGAAGCAGAAGTGTTCACATTGCTTCGCAAGAATCGCTTTTGTGCAGAAAACAGTAACACTTTGTCAGAAGGAAAGAAAGCACAGAGCCCCAGATTTTATGTTGTCCTGGAGAGCTTGCAGAGCACTGGGGAAAGGCAGGCAGAGAATTCCTTGCTAGCACCTTCTCTGTGCCTGGGAAGCAGAAGTGTTCACATTGCTTCGCAAGAATCGCTTTTGTGCAGAAAACACTAACACTTGTTCAGAAGGAAAGAAAGCACAGAGCCCCAGATTCTATGTTGTCCTGGAGAGCTTGCAGAGCACTGGGGAAAGGCAGGCAGAGAATTCCCTGATAGCACCTTCTCTGTGCCTGGGAAGCAGAAGTGTTCACATTGCTTCGCAAGAATTGCTTTTGTGCAGAAAACAGTAACACTTGTTCAGAAGGAAAGAAAGCACAGAGCCCCAGATTCTATGTTGTCCTGGAGAGCTTGCAGAGCACTGAGGACAGGCAGGCAGAGAATTCCCTGATAGCACCTTCTCTGTGCCTGTTCACATTGCTTCGCACAATCGCTTTTGTGCAGAAAACAGTAACACTTGTTCAGAACGAAAGAAAGCACAGAGCCCCAGATTCTATGTTGTCCTGGAGAGCTTGCAGAGCACTGGGGAAAGGCAGGCAGAGAATTCCCTGATAGCACCTTCTCTATGCCTGGGAATCAGAAGTGTTCACATTGCTTCGCAGAATCGCTTTTGTGCAGAAAACAGTAACACTTGTTCAGAACGAAAGAAAGCACAGAGCCCCAGATTTTATGTTGTCCTGGAGAGCTTGCAGAGCACTGGGGAAAGGCAGGCAGAGAATTCCTTGCTAGCACCTTCTCTGTGCCTGGGAAGCAGAAGTGTTCACATTGCTTCGCAAGAATCGCTTTTGTGCAGAAAACACTAACACTTGTTCAGAACGAAAGAAAGCACAGAGCCCCAGATTCTATGTTGTCCTGGAGAGCTTGCAGAGCACTGGGGAAAGGCAGGCAGAGAATTCCTTGCTAGCACCTTCTCTGTGCCTGGGAAGCAGAAGTGTTCACATTGCTTCGCAAGAATCGCTTTTGTGCAGAAAACACTAACACTTGTTCAGAACGAAAGAAAGCACAGAGCCCCAGATTCTATGTTGTCCTGGAGAGCTTGCAGAGCACTGGGGAAAGGCAGGCAGAGAATTCCCTGATAGCACCTTCTCTGTGCCTGTTCACATTGCTTCGCAGAATCGCTTTTGTGCAGAAAACACTAACACTTGTTCAGAAGGAAAGAAAGCACAGAGCCCCAGATTTTATGTTGTCCTGGAGAGCTTGCAGAGCACTGGGGAAAGGCAGGCAGAGAATTCCTTGCTAGCACCTTCTCTGTGCCTGGGAAGCAGAAGTGTTCACATTGCTTCGCAAGAATCGCTTTTGTGCAGAAAACACTAACACTTGTTCAGAACGAAAGAAAGCACAGAGCCCCAGATTCTATGTTGTCCTGGAGAGCTTGCAGAGCACTGGGGAAAGGCAGGCAGAGAATTCCCTGATAGCACCTTCTCTGTGCCTGTTCACATTGCTTCGCAGAATCGCTTTTGTGCAGAAAACACTAACACTTGTTCAGAAGGAAAGAAAGCACAGAGCCCCAGATTTTATGTTGTCCTGGAGAGCTTGCAGAGCACTGGGGAAAGGCAGGCAGAGAATTCCCTGCTAGCACCTTCTCTGTGCCTGGGAAGCAGAAGTGTTCACATTGCTTCGCAAGAATCGCTTTTGTGCAGAAAAGAGTAACACTTGTTCAGAACGAAAGAAAGCACAGAGCCCCAGATTCTATGTTGTCCTGGAGAGCTTGCAGAGCACTGGGGAAAGGCAGGCAGAGAATTCCTTGCTAGGACCTTCTCTGTGCCTGGGAAGCAGAAGTGTTCACATTGCTTCGCAAGAATTGCTTTTTTGCAGAAAACACTAACACTTGTTCAGAAGGAAAGAAAGCACAGAGCCCCAGATTTTATGTTGTCCTGGAGAGCTTGCAGAGCACTGGGGAAAGGCAGGCAGAGAATTCCCTGATAGCACCTTCTCTGTGCCTGTTCACATTGCTTCGCAGAATCGCTTTTGTGCAGAATACACTAACACTTGTTCAGAAGGAAAGAAAGCACAGAGCCCCAGATTTGCTGTTGTCCTGGAGAGCTTGCAGAGCACTGGGGAAAGGCAGGCAGAGAATTCCTTGCTAGAACCTTCTCTGTGCCTGGGAAGCAGATGTGTTCACATTGCTTCGCAGAATCGCTTTTGTGCAGAAAACATTAACACTTGTTCAGAACGAAAGAAAGCACAGAGCCCCAGATTTGCTGTTGTCCTGGAGAGCTTGCAGAGCACTGGGGAAAGGCAGGCAGAGAATTCCCTGCTAGCACCTTCTCTGTGCCTGGGAAGCAGAAGTGTTCACATTGCTTCGCAAGAATCGCTTTTGTGCAGAAAACAGTAACACTTGTTCAGAATGAAAGAAAGCACAGAGCCCCAGATTCTATGTTGTTCTGGAGAGCTTGCAGAGCACTGGGGAAAGGCAGGCAGAGAATTCCCTGCTAGCACCTTCTCTGTGCCTGGGAAGCAGAAGTGTTCACATTGCTTGGCAGAATAGCTTTTGTGCAGAAAACAGTAACACTTGTTCAGAACGAAAGAAAGCACAGAGCCCCAGATTCTATGTTGTCCTGGAGAGCTTGCAGAGCACTGGGGAATGGCAGGCAGAGAATTCCTTGCTAGCACCTTCTCTGTGCCTGGGAAGCAGAAGTGTTCACATTGCTTCACAAGAATCGCTTTTGTGCAGAAAACACTAACACTTGTTCAGAACGAAAGAAAGAACAGAGCCCCAGATTTTATGTTGTCCTGGAGAGCTTGCAGAGCACTGGGGAAAGGCAGGCAGAGAATTCCCTGCTAGCACCTTCTCTGTGCCTGTTCACATTGCTTCGCAGAATCGCTTTTGTGCAGAAAACAGTAACACTTGTTCAGAACGAAAGAAAGCACAGAGCCCCAGATTTGCTGTTGTCCTGGAGAGCTTGCAGAGCACTGGGGAAAGGCAGGCAGAGAATTCCCTGCTAGCACCTTCTCTGTGCCTGGGAAGCAGAAGTGTTCACATTGCTTCGCAGAATAGCTTTTGTGCAGAAAACACTAACACTTGTTCAGAAGGAAAGAAAGCACAGAGCCCCAGATTTTATGTTGTCCTGGAGAGCTTGCAGAGCACTGGGGAAAGGCAGGCAGAGAATTCCCTGCTAGCACCTTCTCTGTGCCTGGGAAGCAGAAGTGTTCACATTGCTTCGCAAGAATCGCTTTTGTGCAGAAAACTGTAAGACTTGTTCAGAACGAAAGAAAGCACAGAGCCCCAGATTCTATGTTGTCCTGGAGAGCTTGCAGAGCACTGGGGAAAGGCAGGCAGAGAATTCCTTGCTAGCACCTTCTATGTGCCTGGGAAGCAGAAGTGTTCACATTGCTTCGCAAGAATCGCTTTTGTGCAGAAAACAGTAACACTTTGTCAGAAGGAAAGAAAGCACAGAGCCCCAGATTTTATGTTGTCCTGGAGAGCTTGCAGAGCACTGGGGAAAGGCAGGCAGAGAATTCCTTGCTAGCACCTTCTCTGTGCCTGGGAAGCAGAAGTGTTCACATTGCTTCGCAAGAATCGCTTTTGTGCAGAAAACAGTAACACTTGTTCAGAAGGAAAGAAAGCACAGAGCCCCAGATTCTATGTTGTCCTGGAGAGCTTGCAGAGCACTGGGGAAAGGCAGGCAGAGAATTCCCTGATAGCACCTTCTCTGTGCCTGTTCACATTGCTTCGCAGAATCGCTTTTGTGCAGAAAACACTAACACTTGTTCAGAAGGAAAGAAAGCACAGAGCCCCAGATTTTATGTTGTCCTGGAGAGCTTGCAGAGCACTGGGGAAAGGCAGGCAGAGAATTCCTTGCTAGAACCTTCTCTGTGCCTGGGAAGCAGAAGTGTTCACATTGCTTCGCAGAATCGCTTTTGTGCAGAAAACAGTAACACTTGTTCAGAAGGAAAGAAAGCACAGAGCCCCAGATTTTATGTTGTCCTGGAGAGCTTGCAGAGCACTGGGGAAAGGCAGGCAGAGAATTCCCTGCTAGCACCTTCTCTGTGCCTGGGAAGCAGAAGTGTTCACATTGCTTCGCAAGAATTGCTTTTTTGCAGAAAACACTAACACTTGTTCAGAAGGAAAGAAAGCACAGAGCCCCAGATTTTATGTTGTCCTGGAGAGCTTGCAGAGCACTGGGGAAAGGCAGGCAGAGAATTCCCTGATAGCACCTTCTCTGTGCCTGTTCACATCGCTTCGCAGAATCGCTTTTGTGCAGAAAACACTAACACTTGTTCAGAAGGAAAGAAAGCACAGAGCCCCAGATTTGCTGTTGTCCTGGAGAGCTTGCAGAGCACTGGGGAAAGGCAGGCAGAGAATTCCCTGCTAGCACCTTCTCTGTGCCTGGGAAGCAGAAGTGTTCACATTGCTTCGCAAGAATCGCTTTTGTGCAGAAAACAGTAACACTTGTTCAGAAGGAAAGAAAGCACAGAGCCCCAGATTCTATGTTGTCCTGGAGAGCTTGCAGAGCACTGGGGAAAGGCAGGCAGAGAATTCCCTGATAGCACCTTCTCTGTGCCTGGGAAGCAGAAGTGTTCACATTGCTTCGCAAGAATCGCTTTTGTGCAGAAAACAGTAACACTTGTTCAGAAGGAAAGAAAGCACAGAGCCCCAGATTCTATGTTGTCCTGGAGAGCTTGCAGAGCACTGGGGAAAGGCAGGCAGAGAATTCCCTGCTAGCACCTTCTCTGTGCCTGTTCACATTGCTTCGCAGAATCGCTTTTGTGCAGAAAACAGTAACACTTGTTCAGAACGAAAGAAAGCACAGAGCCCCAGATTCTATGTTGTCCTGGAGAGCTTGCAGAGCACTGGGGAAAGGCAGGCAGAGAATTCCCTGCTAGCACCTTCTCTGTGCCTGGGAAGCAGAAGTGTTCACATTGCTTCGCAAGAATCGCTTTTGTGCAGAAAACAGTAACACTTGTTCAGAAGGAAAGAAAGCACAGAGCCCCAGATTCTATGTTGTCCTGGAGAGCTTGCAGAGCACTGGGGAAAGGCAGGCAGAGAATTCCCTGATAGCACCTTCTCTGTGCCTGTTCACATTGCTTCGCACAATCGCTTTTGTGCAGAAAACAGTAACACTTGTTCAGAACGAAAGAAAGCACAGAGCCCCAGATTCTATGTTGTCCTGGAGAGCTTGCAGAGCACTGGGGAAAGGCAGGCAGAGAATTCCTTGCTAGAACCTTCTCTGTGCCTGGGAAGCAGAAGTGTTCACATTGCTTCGCAGAATCGCTTTTGTGCAGAAAACAGTAACACTTGTTCAGAAGGAAAGAAAGCACAGAGCCCCAGATTTTATGTTGTCCTGGAGAGCTTGCAGAGCACTGGGGAAAGGCAGGCAGAGAATTCCCTGCTAGCACCTTCTCTGTGCCTGGGAAGCAGAAGTGTTCACATTGCTTCGCAAGAATTGCTTTTTTGCAGAAAACACTAACACTTGTTCAGAAGGAAAGAAAGCACAGAGCCCCAGATTTTATGTTGTCCTGGAGAGCTTGCAGAGCACTGGGGAAAGGCAGGCAGAGAATTCCCTGATAGCACCTTCTCTGTGCCTGTTCACATTGCTTCGCAGAATCGCTTTTGTGCAGAAAACACTAACACTTGTTCAGAACGAAAGAAAGCACAGAGCCCCAGATTTGCTGTTGTCCTGGAGAGCTTGCAGAGCACTGGGGAAAGGCAGGCAGAGAATTCCTTGCTAGCACCTTCTCTGTGCCTGGGAAGCAGAAGTGTTCACATTGCTTCACAAGAATCGCTTTTGTGCAGAAAACACTAACACTTGTTCAGAAGGAAAGAAAGCACAGAGCCCCAGATTTTATGTTGTCCTGGAGAGCTTGCAGAGCACTGGGGAAAGGCAGGCAGAGAATTCCCTGCTAGCACCTTCTCTGTGCCTGGGAAGCAGAAGTGTTCACATTGCTTCGCAAGAATCGCTTTTGTGCAGAAAACAGTAACACTTGTTCAGAAGGAAAGAAAGCACAGAGCCCCAGATTCTATGTTGTCCTGGAGAGCTTGCAGAGCACTGGGGAAAGGCAGGCAGAGAATTCCCTGATAGCACCTTCTCTGTGCCTGGGAAGCAGAAGTGTTCACATTGCTTCGCAAGAATCGCTTTTGTGCAGAAAACAGTAACACTTGTTCAGAAGGAAAGAAAGCACAGAGCCCCAGATTCTATGTTGTCCTGGAGAGCTTGCAGAGCACTGGGGAAAGGCAGGCAGAGAATTCCCTGCTAGCACCTTCTCTGTGCCTGTTCACATTGCTTCGCAGAATCGCTTTTGTGCAGAAAACAGTAACACTTGTTCAGAACGAAAGAAAGCACAGAGCCCCAGATTCTATGTTGTCCTGGAGAGCTTGCAGAGCACTGGGGAAAGGCAGGCAGAGAATTCCCTGCTAGCACCTTCTCTGTGCCTGGGAAGCAGAAGTGTTCACATTGCTTCGCAAGAATCGCTTTTGTGCAGAAAACAGTAACACTTGTTCAGAAGGAAAGAAAGCACAGAGCCCCAGATTCTATGTTGTCCTGGAGAGCTTGCAGAGCACTGAGGACAGGCAGGCAGAGAATTCCCTGATAGCACCTTCTCTGTGCCTGTTCACATTGCTTCGCACAATCGCTTTTGTGCAGAAAACAGTAACACTTGTTCAGAACGAAAGAAAGCACAGAGCCCCAGATTCTATGTTGTCCTGGAGAGCTTGCAGAGCACTGGGGAAAGGCAGGCAGAGAATTCCCTGATAGCACCTTCTCTGTGCCTGGGAAGCAGAAGTGTTCACATTGCTTCGCAAGAATCGCTTTTGTGCAGAAAACAGTAACACTTGTTCAGAACGAAAGAAAGCACAGAGCCCCAGATTCTATGTTGTCCTGGAGAGCTTGCAGAGCACTGGGGAAAGGCAGGCAGAGAATTCCCTGATAGCACCTTCTCTGTGCCTGGGAAGCAGAAGTGTTCACATTGCTTCGCAAGAATTGCTTTTGTGCAGAAAACAGTAACACTTGTTCAGAAGGAAAGAAAGCACAGAGCCCCAGATTCTATGTTGTCCTGGAGAGCTTGCAGAGCACTGAGGACAGGCAGGCAGAGAATTCCCTGATAGCACCTTCTCTGTGCCTGTTCACATTGCTTCGCACAAACGCTTTTGTGCAGAAAACAGTAACACTTGTTCAGAACGAAAGAAAGCACAGAGCCCCAGATTCTATGTTGTCCTGGAGAGCTTGCAGAGCACTGGGGAAAGGCAGGCAGAGAATTCCCTGATAGCACCTTCTCTATGCCTGGGAATCAGAAGTGTTCACATTGCTTCGCAGAATCGCTTTTGAGCAGAAAACAGTAACACTTGTTCAGAACGAAAGAAAGCACAGAGCCCCAGATTTTATGTTGTCCTGGAGAGCTTGCAGAGCACTGGGGAAAGGCAGGCAGAGAATTCCTTGCTAGCACCTTCTCTGTGCCTGGGAAGCAGAAGTGTTCACATTGCTTCGCAAGAATCGCTTTTGTGCAGAATACACTAACACTTGTTCAGAACGAAAGAAAGCACAGAGCCCCAGATTCTATGTTGTCCTGGAGAGCTTGCAGAGCACTGGGGAAAGGCAGGCAGAGAATTCCTTGCTAGCACCTTCTCTGTGCCTGGGAAGCAGAAGTGTTCACATTGCTTCGCAAGAATCGCTTTTGTGCAGAAAACAGTAACACTTTGTCAGAAGGAAAGAAAGCACAGAGCCCCAGATTTTATGTTGTCCTGGAGAGCTTGCAGAGCACTGGGGAAAGGCAGGCAGAGAATTCCTTGCTAGCACCTTCTCTGTGCCTGGGAAGCAGAAGTGTTCACATTGCTTCGCAAGAATCGCTTTTGTGCAGAAAACACTAACACTTGTTCAGAAGGAAAGAAAGCACAGAGCCCCAGATTCTATGTTGTCCTGGAGAGCTTGCAGAGCACTGGGGAAAGGCAGGCAGAGAATTCCCTGATAGCACCTTCTCTGTGCCTGGGAAGCAGAAGTGTTCACATTGCTTCGCAAGAATTGCTTTTGTGCAGAAAACAGTAACACTTGTTCAGAAGGAAAGAAAGCACAGAGCCCCAGATTCTATGTTGTCCTGGAGAGCTTGCAGAACACTGAGGACAGGCAGGCAGAGAATTCCCTGATAGCACCTTCTCTGTGCCTGGGAAGCAGAAGTGTTCACATTGCTTCGCAGAATCGCTTTTGTGCAGAAAACAGTAACACTTGTTCAGAAGGAAAGAAAGCACAGAGCCCCAGATTTTATGTTGTCCTGGAGAGCTTGCAGAGCACTGGGGAAAGGCAGGCAGAGAATTCCCTGCTAGCACCTTCTCTGTGCCTGGGAAGCAGAAGTGTTCACATTGCTTCGCAAGAATTGCTTTTTTGCAGAAAACACTAACACTTGTTCAGAAGGAAAGAAAGCACAGAGCCCCAGATTTTATGTTGTCCTGGAGAGCTTGCAGAGCACTGGGGAAAGGCAGGCAGAGAATTCCCTGATAGCACCTTCTCTGTGCCTGTTCACATCGCTTCGCAGAATCGCTTTTGTGCAGAAAACACTAACACTTGTTCAGAAGGAAAGAAAGCACAGAGCCCCAGATTTGCTGTTGTCCTGGAGAGCTTGCAGAGCACTGGGGAAAGGCAGGCAGAGAATTCCCTGCTAGCACCTTCTCTGTGCCTGGGAAGCAGAAGTGTTCACATTGCTTCGCAAGAATCGCTTTTGTGCAGAAAACAGTAACACTTGTTCAGAAGGAAAGAAAGCACAGAGCCCCAGATTCTATGTTGTCCTGGAGAGCTTGCAGAGCACTGGGGAAAGGCAGGCAGAGAATTCCCTGATAGCACCTTCTCTGTGCCTGGGAAGCAGAAGTGTTCACATTGCTTCGCAAGAATCGCTTTTGTGCAGAAAACAGTAACACTTGTTCAGAAGGAAAGAAAGCACAGAGCCCCAGATTCTATGTTGTCCTGGAGAGCTTGCAGAGCACTGGGGAAAGGCAGGCAGAGAATTCCCTGCTAGCACCTTCTCTGTGCCTGTTCACATTGCTTCGCAGAATCGCTTTTGTGCAGAAAACAGTAACACTTGTTCAGAACGAAAGAAAGCACAGAGCCCCAGATTCTATGTTGTCCTGGAGAGCTTGCAGAGCACTGGGGAAAGGCAGGCAGAGAATTCCCTGCTAGCACCTTCTCTGTGCCTGGGAAGCAGAAGTGTTCACATTGCTTCGCAAGAATCGCTTTTGTGCAGAAAACAGTAACACTTGTTCAGAAGGAAAGAAAGCACAGAGCCCCAGATTCTATGTTGTCCTGGAGAGCTTGCAGAGCACTGGGGAAAGGCAGGCAGAGAATTCCCTGATAGCACCTTCTCTGTGCCTGTTCACATTGCTTCGCACAATCGCTTTTGTGCAGAAAACAGTAACACTTGTTCAGAACGAAAGAAAGCACAGAGCCCCAGATTCTATGTTGTCCTGGAGAGCTTGCAGAGCACTGGGGAAAGGCAGGCAGAGAATTCCTTGCTAGAACCTTCTCTGTGCCTGGGAAGCAGAAGTGTTCACATTGCTTCGCAGAATCGCTTTTGTGCAGAAAACAGTAACACTTGTTCAGAAGGAAAGAAAGCACAGAGCCCCAGATTTTATGTTGTCCTGGAGAGCTTGCAGAGCACTGGGGAAAGGCAGGCAGAGAATTCCCTGCTAGCACCTTCTCTGTGCCTGGGAAGCAGAAGTGTTCACATTGCTTCGCAAGAATTGCTTTTTTGCAGAAAACACTAACACTTGTTCAGAAGGAAAGAAAGCACAGAGCCCCAGATTTTATGTTGTCCTGGAGAGCTTGCAGAGCACTGGGGAAAGGCAGGCAGAGAATTCCCTGATAGCACCTTCTCTGTGCCTGTTCACATTGCTTCGCAGAATCGCTTTTGTGCAGAAAACACTAACACTTGTTCAGAACGAAAGAAAGCACAGAGCCCCAGATTTGCTGTTGTCCTGGAGAGCTTGCAGAGCACTGGGGAAAGGCAGGCAGAGAATTCCTTGCTAGCACCTTCTCTGTGCCTGGGAAGCAGAAGTGTTCACATTGCTTCACAAGAATCGCTTTTGTGCAGAAAACACTAACACTTGTTCAGAAGGAAAGAAAGCACAGAGCCCCAGATTTTATGTTGTCCTGGAGAGCTTGCAGAGCACTGGGGAAAGGCAGGCAGAGAATTCCCTGCTAGCACCTTCTCTGTGCCTGGGAAGCAGAAGTGTTCACATTGCTTCGCAAGAATCGCTTTTGTGCAGAAAACAGTAACACTTGTTCAGAAGGAAAGAAAGCACAGAGCCCCAGATTCTATGTTGTCCTGGAGAGCTTGCAGAGCACTGGGGAAAGGCAGGCAGAGAATTCCCTGATAGCACCTTCTCTGTGCCTGGGAAGCAGAAGTGTTCACATTGCTTCGCAAGAATCGCTTTTGTGCAGAAAACAGTAACACTTGTTCAGAAGGAAAGAAAGCACAGAGCCCCAGATTCTATGTTGTCCTGGAGAGCTTGCAGAGCACTGGGGAAAGGCAGGCAGAGAATTCCCTGCTAGCACCTTCTCTGTGCCTGTTCACATTGCTTCGCAGAATCGCTTTTGTGCAGAAAACAGTAACACTTGTTCAGAACGAAAGAAAGCACAGAGCCCCAGATTCTATGTTGTCCTGGAGAGCTTGCAGAGCACTGGGGAAAGGCAGGCAGAGAATTCCCTGCTAGCACCTTCTCTGTGCCTGGGAAGCAGAAGTGTTCACATTGCTTCGCAAGAATCGCTTTTGTGCAGAAAACAGTAACACTTGTTCAGAAGGAAAGAAAGCACAGAGCCCCAGATTCTATGTTGTCCTGGAGAGCTTGCAGAGCACTGAGGACAGGCAGGCAGAGAATTCCCTGATAGCACCTTCTCTGTGCCTGTTCACATTGCTTCGCACAATCGCTTTTGTGCAGAAAACAGTAACACTTGTTCAGAACGAAAGAAAGCACAGAGCCCCAGATTCTATGTTGTCCTGGAGAGCTTGCAGAGCACTGGGGAAAGGCAGGCAGAGAATTCCCTGATAGCACCTTCTCTGTGCCTGGGAAGCAGAAGTGTTCACATTGCTTCGCAAGAATCGCTTTTGTGCAGAAAACAGTAACACTTGTTCAGAACGAAAGAAAGCACAGAGCCCCAGATTCTATGTTGTCCTGGAGAGCTTGCAGAGCACTGGGGAAAGGCAGGCAGAGAATTCCCTGATAGCACCTTCTCTGTGCCTGGGAAGCAGAAGTGTTCACATTGCTTCGCAAGAATTGCTTTTGTGCAGAAAACAGTAACACTTGTTCAGAAGGAAAGAAAGCACAGAGCCCCAGATTCTATGTTGTCCTGGAGAGCTTGCAGAGCACTGAGGACAGGCAGGCAGAGAATTCCCTGATAGCACCTTCTCTGTGCCTGTTCACATTGCTTCGCACAAACGCTTTTGTGCAGAAAACAGTAACACTTGTTCAGAACGAAAGAAAGCACAGAGCCCCAGATTCTATGTTGTCCTGGAGAGCTTGCAGAGCACTGGGGAAAGGCAGGCAGAGAATTCCCTGATAGCACCTTCTCTATGCCTGGGAATCAGAAGTGTTCACATTGCTTCGCAGAATCGCTTTTGAGCAGAAAACAGTAACACTTGTTCAGAACGAAAGAAAGCACAGAGCCCCAGATTTTATGTTGTCCTGGAGAGCTTGCAGAGCACTGGGGAAAGGCAGGCAGAGAATTCCTTGCTAGCACCTTCTCTGTGCCTGGGAAGCAGAAGTGTTCACATTGCTTCGCAAGAATCGCTTTTGTGCAGAATACACTAACACTTGTTCAGAACGAAAGAAAGCACAGAGCCCCAGATTCTATGTTGTCCTGGAGAGCTTGCAGAGCACTGGGGAAAGGCAGGCAGAGAATTCCTTGCTAGCACCTTCTCTGTGCCTGGGAAGCAGAAGTGTTCACATTGCTTCGCAAGAATCGCTTTTGTGCAGAAAACAGTAACACTTTGTCAGAAGGAAAGAAAGCACAGAGCCCCAGATTTTATGTTGTCCTGGAGAGCTTGCAGAGCACTGGGGAAAGGCAGGCAGAGAATTCCTTGCTAGCACCTTCTCTGTGCCTGGGAAGCAGAAGTGTTCACATTGCTTCGCAAGAATCGCTTTTGTGCAGAAAACACTAACACTTGTTCAGAAGGAAAGAAAGCACAGAGCCCCAGATTCTATGTTGTCCTGGAGAGCTTGCAGAGCACTGGGGAAAGGCAGGCAGAGAATTCCCTGATAGCACCTTCTCTGTGCCTGGGAAGCAGAAGTGTTCACATTGCTTCGCAAGAATTGCTTTTGTGCAGAAAACAGTAACACTTGTTCAGAAGGAAAGAAAGCACAGAGCCCCAGATTCTATGTTGTCCTGGAGAGCTTGCAGAACACTGAGGACAGGCAGGCAGAGAATTCCCTGATAGCACCTTCTCTGTGCCTGTTCACATTGCTTCGCACAATCGCTTTTGTGCAGAAAACAGTAACACTTGTTCAGAACGAAAGAAAGCACAGAGCCCCAGATTCTATGTTGTCCTGGAGAGCTTGCAGAGCACTGGGGAAAGGCAGGCAGAGAATTCCCTGATAGCACCTTCTCTATGCCTGGGAATCAGAAGTGTTCACATTGCTTCGCAGAATCGCTTTTGTGCAGAAAACAGTAACACTTGTTCAGAACGAAAGAAAGCACAGAGCCCCAGATTTTATGTTGTCCTGGAGAGCTTGCAGAGCACTGGGGAAAGGCAGGCAGAGAATTCCTTGCTAGCACCTTCTCTGTGCCTGGGAAGCAGAAGTGTTCACATTGCTTCGCAAGAATCGCTTTTGTGCAGAAAACACTAGCACTTGTTCAGAACGAAAGAAAGCACAGAGCCCCAGATTCTATGTTGTCCTGGAGAGCTTGCAGAGCACTGGGGAAAGGCAGGCAGAGAATTCCTTGCTAGCACCTTCTCTGTGCCTGGGAAGCAGAAGTGTTCACATTGCTTCGCAAGAATCGCTTTTGTGCAGAAAACAGTAACACTTTGTCAGAAGGAAAGAAAGCACAGAGCCCCAGATTTTATGTTGTCCTGGAGAGCTTGCAGAGCACTGGGGAAAGGCAGGCAGAGAATTCCTTGCTAGCACCTTCTCTGTGCCTGGGAAGCAGAAGTGTTCACATTGCTTCGCAAGAATCGCTTTTGTGCAGAAAACACTAACACTTGTTCAGAAGGAAAGAAAGCACAGAGCCCCAGATTCTATGTTGTCCTGGAGAGCTTGCAGAGCACTGGGGAAAGGCAGGCAGAGAATTCCCTGATAGCACCTTCTCTGTGCCTGTTCACATTGCTTCGCAGAATCGCTTTTGTGCAGAAAACACTAACACTTGTTCAGAAGGAAAGAAAGCACAGAGCCCCAGATTTTATGTTGTCCTGGAGAGCTTGCAGAGCACTGGGGAAAGGCAGGCAGAGAATTCCCTGCTAGCACCTTCTCTGTGCCTGGGAAGCAGAAGTGTTCACATTGCTTCGCAAGAATCGCTTTTGTGCAGAAAACTGTAAGACTTGTTCAGAACGAAAGAAAGCACAGAGCCCCAGATTCTATGTTGTCCTGGAGAGCTTGCAGAGCACTGGGGAAAGGCAGGCAGAGAATTCCTTGCTAGCACCTTCTATGTGCCTGGGAAGCAGAAGTGTTCACATTGCTTCGCAAGAATCGCTTTTGTGCAGAAAACAGTAACACTTTGTCAGAAGGAAAGAAAGCACAGAGCCCCAGATTTTATGTTGTCCTGGAGAGCTTGCAGAGCACTGGGGAAAGGCAGGCAGAGAATTCCTTGCTAGCACCTTCTCTGTGCCTGGGAAGCAGAAGTGTTCACATTGCTTCGCAAGAATCGCTTTTGTGCAGAAAACAGTAACACTTGTTCAGAAGGAAAGAAAGCACAGAGCCCCAGATTCTATGTTGTCCTGGAGAGCTTGCAGAGCACTGGGGAAAGGCAGGCAGAGAATTACCTGATAGCACCTTCTCTGTGCCTGTTCACATTGCTTCGCAGAATCGCTTTTGTGCAGAAAACACTAACACTTGTTCAGAAGGAAAGAAAGCACAGAGCCCCAGATTTTATGTTGTCCTGGAGAGCTTGCAGAGCACTGGGGAAAGGCAGGCAGAGAATTCCTTGCTAGAACCTTCTCTGTGCCTGGGAAGCAGAAGTGTTCACATTGCTTCGCAGAATCGCTTTTGTGCAGAAAACAGTAACACTTGTTCAGAAGGAAAGAGAGCACAGAGCCACAGATTTTATGTTGTCCTGGAGAGCTTGCAGAGCACTGGGGAAAGGCAGGCAGAGAATTCCCTGCTAGCACCTTCTCTGTGCCTGGGAAGCAGAAGTGTTCACATTGCTTCGCAAGAATTGCTTTTTTGCAGAAAACACTAACACTTGTTCAGAAGGAAAGAAAGCACAGAGCCCCAGATTTTATGTTGTCCTGGAGAGCTTGCAGAGCACTGGGGAAAGGCAGGCAGAGAATTCCCTGATAGCACCTTCTCTGTGCCTGTTCACATTGCTTCGCAGAATCGCTTTTGTGCAGAAAACACTAACACTTGTTCAGAAGGAAAGAAAGCACAGAGCCCCAGATTTGCTGTTGTCCTGGAGAGCTTGCAGAGCACTGGGGAAAGGCAGGCAGAGAATTCCTTGCTAGAACCTTCTCTGTGCCCGGGAAGCAGAAGTGTTCACATTGCTTCACAAGAATCGCTTTTGTGCAGAAAACACTAACACTTGTTCAGAAGGAAAGAAAGCACAGAGCCCCAGATTTTATGTTGTCCTGGAGAGCTTGCAGAGCACTGGGGAAAGGCAGGCAGAGAATTCCCTGCTAGCACCTTCTCTGTGCCTGGGAAGCAGAAGTGTTCACATTGCTTCGCAAGAATCGCTTTTGTGCAGAAAACAGTAACACTTGTTCAGAACGAAAGAAAGCACAGAGCCCCAGATTCTATGTTGTCCTGGAGAGCTTGCAGAGCACTGGGGAAAGGCAGGCAGAGAATTCCCTGATAGCACCTTCTCTGTGCCTGGGAAGCAGAAGTGTTCACATTGCTTCGCAAGAATCGCTTTTGTGCAGAAAACAGTAACACTTGTTCAGAAGGAAAGAAAGCACAGAGCCCCAGATTCTATGTTGTCCTGGAGAGCTTGCAGAGCACTGGGGAAAGGCAGGCAGAGAATTCCCTGATAGCACCTTCTCTGTGCCTGTTCACATTGCTTCGCACAATCGCTTTTGTGCAGAAAACAGTAACACTTGTTCAGAAGGAAAGAAAGCACAGAGCCCCAGATTCTATGTTGTCCTGGAGAGCTTGCAGAGCACTGGGGAAAGGCAGGCAGAGAATTCCCTGATAGCACCTTCTCTGTGCCTGGGAAGCAGAAGTGTTCACATTGCTTCGCAAGAATCGCTTTTGTGCAGAAAACAGTAACACTTGTTCAGAAGGAAAGAAAGCACAGAGCCCCAGATTCTATGTTGTCCTGGAGAGCTTGCAGAGCACTGAGGACAGGCAGGCAGAGAATTCCCTGATAGCATCTTCTCTGTGCCTGTTCACATTGCTTCGCACAATCGCTTTTGTGCAGAAAACAGTAACACTTGTTCAGAACGAAAGAAAGCACAGAGCCCCAGATTCTATGTTGTCCTGGAGAGCTTGCAGAGCACTGGGGAAAGGCAGGCAGAGAATTCCCTGATAGCACCTTCTCTGTGCCTGGGAAGCAGAAGTGTTCACATTGCTTCGCAAGAATCGCTTCTGTGCAGAAAACAGTAACACTTGTTCAGAACGAAAGAAAGCACAGAGCCCCAGATTCTATGTTGTCCTGGAGAGCTTGCAGAGCACTGGGGAAAGGCAGGCAGAGAATTCCCTGATAGCACCTTCTCTGTGCCTGGGAAGCAGAAGTGTTCACATTGCTTCGCAAGAATTGCTTTTGTGCAGAAAACAGTAACACTTGTTCAGAAGGAAAGAAAGCACAGAGCCCCAGATTCTATGTTGTCCTGGAGAGCTTGCAGAGCACTGAGGACAGGCAGGCAGAGAATTCCCTGATAGCACCTTCTCTGTGCCTGTTCACATTGCTTCGCACAATCGCTTTTGTGCAGAAAACAGTAACACTTGTTCAGAACGAAAGAAAGCACAGAGCCCCAGATTCTATGTTGTCCTGGAGAGCTTGCAGAGCACTGGGGAAAGGCAGGCAGAGAATTCCCTGATAGCACCTTCTCTATGCCTGGGAATCAGAAGTGTTCACATTGCTTCGCAGAATCGCTTTTGTGCAGAAAACAGTAACACTTGTTCAGAACGAAAGAAAGCACAGAGCCCCAGATTTTATGTTGTCCTGGAGAGCTTGCAGAGCACTGGGGAAAGGCAGGCAGAGAATTCCTTGCTAGCACCTTCTCTGTGCCTGGGAAGCAGAAGTGTTCACATTGCTTCGCAAGAATCGCTTTTGTGCAGAAAACACTAACACTTGTTCAGAACGAAAGAAAGCACAGAGCCCCAGATTCTATGTTGTCCTGGAGAGCTTGCAGAGCACTGGGGAAAGGCAGGCAGAGAATTCCTTGCTAGCACCTTCTCTGTGCCTGGGAAGCAGAAGTGTTCACATTGCTTCGCAAGAATCGCTTTTGTGCAGAAAACAGTAACACTTTGTCAGAAGGAAAGAAAGCACAGAGCCCCAGATTTTATGTTGTCCTGGAGAGCTTGCAGAGCACTGGGGAAAGGCAGGCAGAGAATTCCTTGCTAGCACCTTCTCTGTGCCTGGGAAGCAGAAGTGTTCACATTGCTTCGCAAGAATCGCTTTTGTGCAGAAAACACTAACACTTGTTCAGAAGGAAAGAAAGCACAGAGCCCCAGATTTGCTGTTGTCCTGGAGAGCTTGCAGAGCACTGGGGAAAGGCAGGCAGAGAATTCCCTGATAGCACCTTCTCTGTGCCTGGGAAGCAGAAGTGTTCACATTGCTTCGCAGAATCGCTTTTGTGCAGAAAACAGTAACACTTGTTCAGAAGGAAAGAAAGCACAGAGCCCCAGATTTTATGTTGTCCTGGAGAGCTTGCAGAGCACTGGGGAAAGGCAGGCAGAGAATTCCCTGCTAGCACCTTCTCTGTGCCTGGGAAGCAGAAGTGTTCACATTGCTTCGCAAGAATCGCTTTTGTGCAGAAAACAGTAACACTTGTTCAGAACGAAAGAAAGCACAGAGCCCCAGATTCTATGTTGTCCTGGAGAGCTTGCAGAGCACTGGGGAAAGGCAGGCAGAGAATTCCCTGATAGCACCTTCTCTGTGCCTGGGAAGCAGAAGTGTTCACATTGCTTCGCAAGAATCGCTTTTGTGCAGAAAACAGTAACACTTGTTCAGAACGAAAGAAAGCACAGAGCCCCAGATTCTATGTTGTCCTGGAGAGCTTGCAGAGCACTGGGGAAAGGCAGGCAGAGAATTCCCTGCTAGCACCTTCTCTGTGCCTGTTCACATTGCTTCGCAGAATCGCTTTTGTGCAGAAAACAGTAACACTTGTTCAGAACGAAAGAAAGCACAGAGCCCCAGATTTGCTGTTGTCCTGGAGAGCTTGCAGAGCACTGGGGAAAGGCAGGCAGAGAATTCCCTGCTAGCACCTTCTCTGTGCCTGGGAAGCAGAAGTGTTCACATTGCTTCGCAAGAATCGCTTTTGTGCAGAAAACAGTAACACTTGTTCAGAAGGAAAGAAAGCACAGAGCCCCAGATTCTATGTTGTCCTGGAGAGCTTGCAGAGCACTGAGGACAGGCAGGCAGAGAATTCCCTGATAGCACCTTCTCTGTGCCTGTTCACATTGCTTCGCACAATCGCTTTTGTGCAGAAAACAGTAACACTTGTTCAGAACGAAAGAAAGCACAGAGCCCCAGATTCTATGTTGTCCTGGAGAGCTTGCAGAGCACTGGGGAAAGGCAGGCAGAGAATTCCCTGATAGCACCTTCTCTGTGCCGGGGAAGCAGAAGTGTTCACATTGCTTCGCAAGAATCGCTTTTGTGCAGAAAACAGTAACACTTGTTCAGAACGAAAGAAAGCACAGAGCCCCAGATTCTATGTTGTCCTGGAGAGCTTGCAGAGCACTGGGGAAAGGCAGGCAGAGAATTCCCTGATAGCACCTTCTCTGTGCCTGGGAAGCAGAAGTGTTCACATTGCTTCGCAAGAATCGCTTTTGTGCAGAAAACAGTAACACTTGTTCAGAAGGAAAGAAAGCACAGAGCCCCAGATTCTATGTTGTCCTGGAGAGCTTGCAGAGCACTGAGGACAGGCAGGCAGAGAATTCCCTGATAGCACCTTCTCTGTGCCTGTTCACATTGCTTCGCAAGAATTGCTTTTGTGCAGAAAACAGTAACACTTGTTCAGAAGGAAAGAAAGCACAGAGCCCCAGATTCTATGTTGTCCTGGAGAGCTTGCAGAGCACTGGGGAAAGGCAGGCAGAGAATTCCCTGATAGCACCTTCTCTATGCCTGGGAATCAGAAGTGTTCACATTGCTTCGCAGAATCGCTTTTGTGCAGAAAACAGTAACACTTGTTCAGAACGAAAGAAAGCACAGAGCCCCAGATTTTATGTTGTCCTGGAGAGCTTGCAGAGCACTGGGGAAAGGCAGGCAGAGAATTCCTTGCTAGCACCTTCTCTGTGCCTGGGAAGCAGAAGTGTTCACATTGCTTCGCAAGAATCGCTTTTGTGCAGAAAACACTAACACTTGTTCAGAAGGAAAGAAAGCACAGAGCCCCAGATTCTATGTTGTCCTGGAGAGCTTGCAGAGCACTGAGGACAGGCAGGCAGAGAATTCCCTGATAGCACCTTCTCTGTGCCTGTTCACATTGCTTCGCACAATCGCTTTTGTGCAGAAAACAGTAACACTTGTTCAGAACGAAAGAAAGCACAGAGCCCCAGATTCTATGTTGTCCTGGAGAGCTTGCAGAGCACTGGGGAAAGGCAGGCAGAGAATTCCCTGATAGCACCTTCTCTGTGCCTGGGAAGCAGAAGTGTTCACATTGCTTCGCAAGAATCGCTTCTGTGCAGAAAACAGTAACACTTGTTCAGAACGAAAGAAAGCACAGAGCCCCAGATTCTATGTTGTCCTGGAGAGCTTGCAGAGCACTGGGGAAAGGCAGGCAGAGAATTCCCTGATAGCACCTTCTCTGTGCCTGGGAAGCAGAAGTGTTCACATTGCTTCGCAAGAATTGCTTTTGTGCAGAAAACAGTAACACTTGTTCAGAAGGAAAGAAAGCACAGAGCCCCAGATTCTATGTTGTCCTGGAGAGCTTGCAGAGCACTGAGGACAGGCAGGCAGAGAATTCCCTGATAGCACCTTCTCTGTGCCTGTTCACATTGCTTCGCACAATCGCTTTTGTGCAGAAAACAGTAACACTTGTTCAGAACGAAAGAAAGCACAGAGCCCCAGATTCTATGTTGTCCTGGAGAGCTTGCAGAGCACTGGGGAAAGGCAGGCAGAGAATTCCCTGATAGCACCTTCTCTATGCCTGGGAATCAGAAGTGTTCACATTGCTTCGCAGAATCGCTTTTGTGCAGAAAACAGTAACACTTGTTCAGAACGAAAGAAAGCACAGAGCCCCAGATTTTATGTTGTCCTGGAGAGCTTGCAGAGCACTGGGGAAAGGCAGGCAGAGAATTCCTTGCTAGCACCTTCTCTGTGCCTGGGAAGCAGAAGTGTTCACATTGCTTCGCAAGAATCGCTTTTGTGCAGAAAACACTAACACTTGTTCAGAACGAAAGAAAGCACAGAGCCCCAGATTCTATGTTGTCCTGGAGAGCTTGCAGAGCACTGGGGAAAGGCAGGCAGAGAATTCCTTGCTAGCACCTTCTCTGTGCCTGGGAAGCAGAAGTGTTCACATTGCTTCGCAAGAATCGCTTTTGTGCAGAAAACAGTAACACTTTGTCAGAAGGAAAGAAAGCACAGAGCCCCAGATTTTATGTTGTCCTGGAGAGCTTGCAGAGCACTGGGGAAAGGCAGGCAGAGAATTCCTTGCTAGCACCTTCTCTGTGCCTGGGAAGCAGAAGTGTTCACATTGCTTCGCAAGAATCGCTTTTGTGCAGAAAACACTAACACTTGTTCAGAAGGAAAGAAAGCACAGAGCCCCAGATTTGCTGTTGTCCTGGAGAGCTTGCAGAGCACTGGGGAAAGGCAGGCAGAGAATTCCCTGATAGCACCTTCTCTGTGCCTGGGAAGCAGAAGTGTTCACATTGCTTCGCAGAATCGCTTTTGTGCAGAAAACAGTAACACTTGTTCAGAAGGAAAGAAAGCACAGAGCCCCAGATTTTATGTTGTCCTGGAGAGCTTGCAGAGCACTGGGGAAAGGCAGGCAGAGAATTCCCTGCTAGCACCTTCTCTGTGCCTGGGAAGCAGAAGTGTTCACATTGCTTCGCAAGAATCGCTTTTGTGCAGAAAACAGTAACACTTGTTCAGAACGAAAGAAAGCACAGAGCCCCAGATTCTATGTTGTCCTGGAGAGCTTGCAGAGCACTGGGGAAAGGCAGGCAGAGAATTCCCTGATAGCACCTTCTCTGTGCCTGGGAAGCAGAAGTGTTCACATTGCTTCGCAAGAATCGCTTTTGTGCAGAAAACAGTAACACTTGTTCAGAACGAAAGAAAGCACAGAGCCCCAGATTCTATGTTGTCCTGGAGAGCTTGCAGAGCACTGGGGAAAGGCAGGCAGAGAATTCCCTGCTAGCACCTTCTCTGTGCCTGTTCACATTGCTTCGCAGAATCGCTTTTGTGCAGAAAACAGTAACACTTGTTCAGAACGAAAGAAAGCACAGAGCCCCAGATTTGCTGTTGTCCTGGAGAGCTTGCAGAGCACTGGGGAAAGGCAGGCAGAGAATTCCCTGCTAGCACCTTCTCTGTGCCTGGGAAGCAGAAGTGTTCACATTGCTTCGCAAGAATCGCTTTTGTGCAGAAAACAGTAACACTTGTTCAGAAGGAAAGAAAGCACAGAGCCCCAGATTCTATGTTGTCCTGGAGAGCTTGCAGAGCACTGAGGACAGGCAGGCAGAGAATTCCCTGATAGCACCTTCTCTGTGCCTGTTCACATTGCTTCGCACAATCGCTTTTGTGCAGAAAACAGTAACACTTGTTCAGAACGAAAGAAAGCACAGAGCCCCAGATTCTATGTTGTCCTGGAGAGCTTGCAGAGCACTGGGGAAAGGCAGGCAGAGAATTCCCTGATAGCACCTTCTCTGTGCCGGGGAAGCAGAAGTGTTCACATTGCTTCGCAAGAATCGCTTTTGTGCAGAAAACAGTAACACTTGTTCAGAACGAAAGAAAGCACAGAGCCCCAGATTCTATGTTGTCCTGGAGAGCTTGCAGAGCACTGGGGAAAGGCAGGCAGAGAATTCCCTGATAGCACCTTCTCTGTGCCTGGGAAGCAGAAGTGTTCACATTGCTTCGCAAGAATCGCTTTTGTGCAGAAAACAGTAACACTTGTTCAGAAGGAAAGAAAGCACAGAGCCCCAGATTCTATGTTGTCCTGGAGAGCTTGCAGAGCACTGAGGACAGGCAGGCAGAGAATTCCCTGATAGCACCTTCTCTGTGCCTGTTCACATTGCTTCGCAAGAATTGCTTTTGTGCAGAAAACAGTAACACTTGTTCAGAAGGAAAGAAAGCACAGAGCCCCAGATTCTATGTTGTCCTGGAGAGCTTGCAGAGCACTGGGGAAAGGCAGGCAGAGAATTCCCTGATAGCACCTTCTCTATGCCTGGGAATCAGAAGTGTTCACATTGCTTCGCAGAATCGCTTTTGTGCAGAAAACAGTAACACTTGTTCAGAACGAAAGAAAGCACAGAGCCCCAGATTTTATGTTGTCCTGGAGAGCTTGCAGAGCACTGGGGAAAGGCAGGCAGAGAATTCCTTGCTAGCACCTTCTCTGTGCCTGGGAAGCAGAAGTGTTCACATTGCTTCGCAAGAATCGCTTTTGTGCAGAAAACACTAACACTTGTTCAGAACGAAAGAAAGCACAGAGCCCCAGATTCTATGTTGTCCTGGAGAGCTTGCAGAGCACTGGGGAAAGGCAGGCAGAGAATTCCCTGCTAGCACCTTCTCTGTGCCTGGGAAGCAGAAGTGTTCACATTGCTTCGCAAGAATCGCTTTTGTGCAGAAAACAGTAACACTTTGTCAGAAGGAAAGAAAGCACAGAGCCCCAGATTTTATGTTGTCCTGGAGAGCTTGCAGAGCACTGGGGAAAGGCAGGCAGAGAATTCCTTGCTAGCACCTTCTCTGTGCCTGGGAAGCAGAAGTGTTCACATTGCTTCGCAAGAATCGCTTTTGTGCAGAAAACACTAACACTTGTTCAGAAGGAAAGAAAGCACAGAGCCCCAGATTTGCTGTTGTCCTGGAGAGCTTGCAGAGCACTGGGGAAAGGCAGGCAGAGAATTCCCTGCTAGCACCTTCTCTGTGCCTGGGAAGCAGAAGTGTTCACATTGCTTCGCAGAATCGCTTTTGTGCAGAAAACAGTAACACTTGTTCAGAAGGAAAGAAAGCACAGAGCCCCAGATTTTATGTTGTCCTGGAGAGCTTGCAGAGCACTGGGGAAAGGCAGGCAGAGAATTCCCTGCTAGCACCTTCTCTGTGCCTGGGAAGCAGAAGTGTTCACATTGCTTCGCAAGAATCGCTTTTGTGCAGAAAACAGTAACACTTGTTCAGAACGAAAGAAAGCACAGAGCCCCAGATTCTATGTTGTCCTGGAGAGCTTGCAGAGCACTGGGGAAAGGCAGGCAGAGAATTCCCTGCTAGCACCTTCTCTGTGCCTGTTCACATTGCTTCGCAGAATCGCTTTTGTGCAGAAAACAGTAACACTTGTTCAGAAGGAAAGAAAGCACAGAGCCCCAGATTTGCTGTTGTCCTGGAGAGCTTGCAGAGCACTGGGGAAAGGCAGGCAGAGAATTCCCTGCTAGCACCTTCTCTGTGCCTGGGAAGCAGAAGTGTTCACATTGCTTCGCAAGAATCGCTTTTGTGCAGAAAACAGTAACACTTGTTCAGAAGGAAAGAAAGCACAGAGCCCCAGATTCTATGTTGTCCTGGAGAGCTTGCAGAGCACTGAGGACAGGCAGGCAGAGAATTCCCTGATAGCACCTTCTCTGTGCCTGTTCACATTGCTTCGCACAATCGCTTTTGTGCAGAAAACAGTAACACTTGTTCAGAACGAAAGAAAGCACAGAGCCCCAGATTCTATGTTGTCCTGGAGAGCTTGCAGAGCACTGGGGAAAGGCAGGCAGAGAATTCCCTGCTAGCACCTTCTCTGTGCCTGTTCACATTGCTTCGCAGAATCGCTTTTGTGCAGAAAACAGTAACACTTGTTCAGAAGGAAAGAAAGCACAGAGCCCCAGATTTGCTGTTGTCCTGGAGAGCTTGCAGAGCACTGGGGAAAGGCAGGCAGAGAATTCCCTGCTAGCACCTTCTCTGTGCCTGGGAAGCAGAAGTGTTCACATTGCTTCGCAAGAATCGCTTTTGTGCAGAAAACAGTAACACTTGTTCAGAAGGAAAGAAAGCACAGAGCCCCAGATTCTATGTTGTCCTGGAGAGCTTGCAGAGCACTGGGGAAAGGCAGGCAGAGAATTCCCTGATAGCACCTTCTCTGTGCCTGGGAAGCAGAAGTGTTCACATTGCTTCGCAAGAATTGCTTTTGTGCAGAAAACAGTAACACTTGTTCAGAAGGAAAGAAAGCACAGAGCCCCAGATTCTATGTTGTCCTGGAGAGCTTGCAGAGCACTGAGGACAGGCAGGCAGAGAATTCCTTGCTAGCACCTTCTCTGTGCCTGGGAAGCAGAAGTGTTCACATTGCTTCGCAAGAATTGCTTTTTTGCAGAAAACACTAACACTTGTTCAGAACGAAAGAAAGCACAGAGCCCCAGATTTTATGTTGTCCTGGAGAGCTTGCAGAGCACTGGGGAAAGGCAGGCAGAGAATTCCCTGATAGCACCTTCTCTGTGCCTGTTCACATTGCTTCGCAGAATCGCTTTTGTGCAGAAAACACTAACACTTGTTCAGAAGGAAAGAAAGCACAGAGCCCCAGATTTGCTGTTGTCCTGGAGAGCTTGCAGAGCACTGGGGAAAGGCAGGCAGAGAATTCCTTGCTAGAACCTTCTCTGTGCCTGGGAAGCAGAAGTGTTCACATTGCTTCGCAGAATCGCTTTTGTGCAGAAAACAGTAACACTTGTTCAGAAGGAAAGAAAGCACAGAGCCCCAGATTTTATGTTGTCCTGGAGAGCTTGCAGAGCACTGGGGAAAGGCAGGCAGAGAATTCCCTGCTAGCACCTTCTCTGTGCCTGGGAAGCAGAAGTGTTCACATTGCTTCGCAAGAATCGCTTTTGTGCAGAAAACAGTAACACTTGTTCAGAAGGAAAGAAAGCACAGAGCCCCAGATTCTATGTTGTCCTGGAGAGCTTGCAGAGCACTGGGGAAAGGCAGGCAGAGAATTCCCTGATAGCACCTTCTCTGTGCCTGGGAAGCAGAAGTGTTCACATTGCTTCGCAAGAATCGCTTTTGTGCAGAAAACAGTAACACTTGTTCAGAAGGAAAGAAAGCACAGAGCCCCAGATTCTATGTTGTCCTGGAGAGCTTGCAGAGCACTGGGGAAAGGCAGGCAGAGAATTCCTTGCTAGCACCTTCTCTGTGCCTGGGAAGCAGAAGTGTTCACATTGCTTCGCAAGAATCGCTTTTGTGCAGAAAACAGTAACACTTTGTCAGAAGGAAAGAAAGCACAGAGCCCCAGATTTTATGTTGTCCTGGAGAGCTTGCAGAGCACTGGGGAAAGGCAGGCAGAGAATTCCCTGCTAGCACCTTCTCTGTGCCTGGGAAGCAGAAGTGTTCACATTGCTTCGCAAGAATCGCTTTTGTGCAGAAAACACTAACACTTGTTCAGAAGGAAAGAAAGCACAGAGCCCCAGATTCTATGTTGTCCTGGAGAGCTTGCAGAGCACTGGGGAAAGGCAGGCAGAGAATTCCCTGCTAGCACCTTCTCTGTGCCTGGGAAGCAGAAGTGTTCACATTGCTTCGCAAGAATCGCTTTTGTGCAGAAAAGAGTAACACTTGTTCAGAACGAAAGAAAGCACAGAGCCCCAGATTCTATGTTGTCCTGGAGAGCTTGCAGAGCACTGGGGAAAGGCAGGCAGAGAATTCCCTGCTAGCACCTTCTCTGTGCCTGGGAAGCAGAAGTGTTCACATTGCTTCGCAAGAATTGCTTTTTTGCAGAAAACACTAACACTTGTTCAGAAGGAAAGAAAGCACAGAGCCCCAGATTTTATGTTGTCCTGGAGAGCTTGCAGAGCACTGGGGAAAGGCAGGCAGAGAATTCCCTGATAGCACCTTCTCTGTGCCTGTTCACATTGCTTCGCAGAATCGCTTTTGTGCAGAAAACACTAACACTTGTTCAGAAGGAAAGAAAGCACAGAGCCCCAGATTTGCTGTTGTCCTGGAGAGCTTGCAGAGCACTGGGGAAAGGCAGGCAGAGAATTCCCTGCTAGCACCTTCTCTGTGCCTGGGAAGCAGAAGTGTTCACATTGCTTCGCAGAATCGCTTTTGTGCAGAAAACACTAACACTTGTTCAGAAGGAAAGAAAGCACAGAGCCCCAGATTTGCTGTTGTCCTGGAGAGCTTGCAGAGCACTGGGGAAAGGCAGGCAGAGAATTCCTTGCTAGCACCTTCTCTGTGCCTGGGAAGCAGAAGTGTTCACATTGCTTCGCAAGAATCGCTTTTGTGCAGAAAACACTAACACTTGTTCAGAACGAAAGAAAGCACAGAGCCCCAGATTCTATGTTGTCCTGGAGAGCTTGCAGAGCACTGGGGAAAGGCAGGCAGAGAATTCCTTGCTAGCACCTTCTCTGTGCCTGGGAAGCAGAAGTGTTCACATTGCTTCGCAAGAATCGCTTTTGTGCAGAAAACAGTAACACTTGTTCAGAAGGAAAGAAAGCACAGAGCCCCAGATTTTATGTTGTCCTGGAGAGCTTGCAGAGCACTGGGGAAAGGCAGGCAGAGAATTCCCTGCTAGCACCTTCTCTGTGCCTGGGAAGCAGAAGTGTTCACATTGCTTCGCAAGAATCGCTTTTGTGCAGAAAACAGTAACACTTGTTCAGAAGGAAAGAAAGCACAGAGCCCCAGATTCTATGTTGTCCTGGAGAGCTTGCAGAGCACTGGGGAAAGGCAGGCAGAGAATTCCCTGATAGCACCTTCTCTGTGCCTGGGAAGCAGAAGTGTTCACATTGCTTCGCAAGAATCGCTTTTGTGCAGAAAACAGTAACACTTGTTCAGAAGGAAAGAAAGCACAGAGCCCCAGATTCTATGTTGTCCTGGAGAGCTTGCAGAGCACTGGGGAAAGGCAGGCAGAGAATTCCTTGCTAGCACCTTCTCTGTGCCTGGGAAGCAGAAGTGTTCACATTGCTTCGCAAGAATCGCTTTTGTGCAGAAAACAGTAACACTTTGTCAGAAGGAAAGAAAGCACAGAGCCCCAGATTTTATGTTGTCCTGGAGAGCTTGCAGAGCACTGGGGAAAGGCAGGCAGAGAATTCCCTGCTAGCACCTTCTCTGTGCCTGGGAAGCAGAAGTGTTCACATTGCTTCGCAAGAATCGCTTTTGTGCAGAAAACACTAACACTTGTTCAGAAGGAAAGAAAGCACAGAGCCCCAGATTCTATGTTGTCCTGGAGAGCTTGCAGAGCACTGGGGAAAGGCAGGCAGAGAATTCCCTGCTAGCACCTTCTCTGTGCCTGGGAAGCAGAAGTGTTCACATTGCTTCGCAAGAATCGCTTTTGTGCAGAAAAGAGTAACACTTGTTCAGAACGAAAGAAAGCACAGAGCCCCAGATTCTATGTTGTCCTGGAGAGCTTGCAGAGCACTGGGGAAAGGCAGGCAGAGAATTCCCTGCTAGCACCTTCTCTGTGCCTGGGAAGCAGAAGTGTTCACATTGCTTCGCAAGAATTGCTTTTTTGCAGAAAACACTAACACTTGTTCAGAAGGAAAGAAAGCACAGAGCCCCAGATTTTATGTTGTCCTGGAGAGCTTGCAGAGCACTGGGGAAAGGCAGGCAGAGAATTCCCTGATAGCACCTTCTCTGTGCCTGTTCACATTGCTTCGCAGAATCGCTTTTGTGCAGAAAACACTAACACTTGTTCAGAAGGAAAGAAAGCACAGAGCCCCAGATTTGCTGTTGTCCTGGAGAGCTTGCAGAGCACTGGGGAAAGGCAGGCAGAGAATTCCCTGCTAGCACCTTCTCTGTGCCTGGGAAGCAGAAGTGTTCACATTGCTTCGCAGAATCGCTTTTGTGCAGAAAACACTAACACTTGTTCAGAAGGAAAGAAAGCACAGAGCCCCAGATTTGCTGTTGTCCTGGAGAGCTTGCAGAGCACTGGGGAAAGGCAGGCAGAGAATTCCTTGCTAGCACCTTCTCTGTGCCTGGGAAGCAGAAGTGTTCACATTGCTTCGCAAGAATCGCTTTTGTGCAGAAAACACTAACACTTGTTCAGAACGAAAGAAAGCACAGAGCCCCAGATTCTATGTTGTCCTGGAGAGCTTGCAGAGCACTGGGGAAAGGCAGGCAGAGAATTCCTTGCTAGCACCTTCTCTGTGCCTGGGAAGCAGAAGTGTTCACATTGCTTCGCAAGAATCGCTTTTGTGCAGAAAACAGTAACACTTTGTCAGAAGGAAAGAAAGCACAGAGCCCCAGATTTTATGTTGTCCTGGAGAGCTTGCAGAGCACTGGGGAAAGGCAGGCAGAGAATTCCTTGCTAGCACCTTCTCTGTGCCTGGGAAGCAGAAGTGTTCACATTGCTTCGCAAGAATCGCTTTTGTGCAGAAAACACTAACACTTGTTCAGAAGGAAAGAAAGCACAGAGCCCCAGATTTTATGTTGTCCTGGAGAGCTTGCAGAGCACTGGGGAAAGGCAGGCAGAGAATTCCTTGCTAGCACCTTCTCTGTGCCTGGGAAGCAGAAGTGTTCACATTGCTTCGCAAGAATCGCTTTTGTGCAGAAAACACTAACACTTGTTCAGAAGGAAAGAAAGCACAGAGCCCCAGATTTGCTGTTGTCCTGGAGAGCTTGCAGAGCACTGGGGAAAGGCAGGCAGAGAATTCCCTGCTAGCACCTTCTCTGTGCCTGGGAAGCAGAAGTGTTCACATTGCTTCGCAGAATCGCTTTTGTGCAGAAAACAGTAACACTTGTTCAGAAGGAAAGAAAGCACAGAGCCCCAGATTCTATGTTGTCCTGGAGAGCTTGCAGAGCACTGGGGAAAGGCAGGCAGAGAATTCCCTGCTAGCACCTTCTCTGTGCCTGGGAAGCAGAAGTGTTCACATTGCTTCGCAAGAATCGCTTTTGTGCAGAAAACAGTAACACTTGTTCAGAAGGAAAGAAAGCACAGAGCCCCAGATTCTATGTTGTCCTGGAGAGCTTGCAGAGCACTGGGGAAAGGCAGGCAGAGAATTCCCTGATAGCACCTTCTCTGTGCCTGGGAAGCAGAAGTGTTCACATTGCTTCGCAAGAATCGCTTTTGTGCAGAAAACAGTAACACTTGTTCAGAACGAAAGAAAGCACAGAGCCCCAGATTCTATGTTGTCCTGGAGAGCTTGCAGAGCACTGGGGAAAGGCAGGCAGAGAATTCCCTGCTAGCACCTTCTCTGTGCCTGTTCACATTGCTTCGCAGAATCGCTTTTGTGCAGAAAACAGTAACACTTGTTCAGAACGAAAGAAAGCACAGAGCCCCAGATTTGCTGTTGTCCTGGAGAGCTTGCAGAGCACTGGGGAAAGGCAGGCAGAGAATTCCCTGCTAGCACCTTCTCTGTGCCTGGGAAGCAGAAGTGTTCACATTGCTTCGCAAGAATCGCTTTTGTGCAGAAAACAGTAACACTTGTTCAGAAGGAAAGAAAGCACAGAGCCCCAGATTCTATGTTGTCCTGGAGAGCTTGCAGAGCACTGAGGACAGGCAGGCAGAGAATTCCCTGATAGCACCTTCTCTGTGCCTGTTCACATTGCTTCGCACAATCGCTTTTGTGCAGAAAACAGTAACACTTGTTCAGAAGGAAAGAAAGCACAGAGCCCCAGATTTGCTGTTGTCCTGGAGAGCTTGCAGAGCACTGGGGAAAGGCAGGCAGAGAATTCCCTGATAGCACCTTCTCTGTGCCGGGGAAGCAGAAGTGTTCACATTGCTTCGCAAGAATCGCTTTTGTGCAGAAAACAGTAACACTTGTTCAGAACGAAAGAAAGCACAGAGCCCCAGATTCTATGTTGTCCTGGAGAGCTTGCAGAGCACTGGGGAAAGGCAGGCAGAGAATTCCCTGATAGCACCTTCTCTGTGCCTGGGAAGCAGAAGTGTTCACATTGCTTCGCAAGAATTGCTTTTGTGCAGAAAACAGTAACACTTGTTCAGAAGGAAAGAAAGCACAGAGCCCCAGATTCTATGTTGTCCTGGAGAGCTTGCAGAGCACTGAGGACAGGCAGGCAGAGAATTCCCTGCTAGCACCTTCTCTGTGCCTGGGAAGCAGAAGTGTTCACATTGCTTCGCAAGAATTGCTTTTTTGCAGAAAACACTAACACTTGTTCAGAACGAAAGAAAGCACAGAGCCCCAGATTTTATGTTGTCCTGGAGAGCTTGCAGAGCACTGGGGAAAGGCAGGCAGAGAATTCCCTGATAGCACCTTCTCTGTGCCTGTTCACATTGCTTCGCAGAATCGCTTTTGTGCAGAAAACACTAACACTTGTTCAGAAGGAAAGAAAGCACAGAGCCCCAGATTCTATGTTGTCCTGGAGAGCTTGCAGAGCACTGGGGAAAGGCAGGCAGAGAATTCCCTGCTAGCACCTTCTCTGTGCCTGGGAAGCAGAAGTGTTCACATTGCTTCGCAAGAATCGCTTTTGTGCAGAAAAGAGTAACACTTGTTCAGAACGAAAGAAAGCACAGAGCCCCAGATTCTATGTTGTCCTGGAGAGCTTGCAGAGCACTGGGGAAAGGCAGGCAGAGAATTCCCTGCTAGCACCTTCTCTGTGCCTGGGAAGCAGAAGTGTTCACATTGCTTCGCAAGAATTGCTTTTTTGCAGAAAACACTAACACTTGTTCAGAAGGAAAGAAAGCACAGAGCCCCAGATTTTATGTTGTCCTGGAGAGCTTGCAGAGCACTGGGGAAAGGCAGGCAGAGAATTCCCTGATAGCACCTTCTCTGTGCCTGTTCACATTGCTTCGCAGAATCGCTTTTGTGCAGAAAACACTAACACTTGTTCAGAAGGAAAGAAAGCACAGAGCCCCAGATTTGCTGTTGTCCTGGAGAGCTTGCAGAGCACTGGGGAAAGGCAGGCAGAGAATTCCCTGCTAGCACCTTCTCTGTGCCTGGGAAGCAGAAGTGTTCACATTGCTTCGCAGAATCGCTTTTGTGCAGAAAACAGTAACACTTGTTCAGAAGGAAAGAAAGCACAGAGCCCCAGATTTTATGTTGTCCTGGAGAGCTTGCAGAGCACTGGGGAAAGGCAGGCAGAGAATTCCCTGCTAGCACCTTCTCTGTGCCTGGGAAGCAGAAGTGTTCACATTGCTTCGCAAGAATCGCTTTTGTGCAGAAAACACTAACACTTGTTCAGAAGGAAAGAAAGCACAGAGCCCCAGATTTGCTGTTGTCCTGGAGAGCTTGCAGAGCACTGGGGAAAGGCAGGCAGAGAATTCCTTGCTAGAACCTTCTCTGTGCCTGGGAAGCAGAAGTGTTCACATTGCTTCGCAGAATCGCTTTTGTGCAGAAAACACTAACACTTGTTCAGAAGGAAAGAAAGCACAGAGCCCCAGATTTTATGTTGTCCTGGAGAGCTTGCAGAGCACTGGGGAAAGGCAGGCAGAGAATTCCCTGCTAGCACCTTCTCTGTGCCTGGGAAGCAGAAGTGTTCACATTGCTTCGCAAGAATCGCTTTTGTGCAGAAAACAGTAACACTTGTTCAGAAGGAAAGAAAGCACAGAGCCCCAGATTCTATGTTGTCCTGGAGAGCTTGCAGAGCACTGGGGAAAGGCAGGCAGAGAATTCCCTGCTAGCACCTTCTCTGTGCCTGGGAAGCAGAAGTGTTCACATTGCTTCGCAAGAATCGCTTTTGTGCAGAAAAGAGTAACACTTGTTCAGAACGAAAGAAAGCACAGAGCCCCAGATTCTATGTTGTCCTGGAGAGCTTGCAGAGCACTGGGGAAAGGCAGGCAGAGAATTCCCTGCTAGCATCTTCTCTGTGCCTGGGAAGCAGAAGTGTTCACATTGCTTCGCAAGAATTGCTTTTTTGCAGAAAACACTAACACTTGTTCAGAAGGAAAGAAAGCACAGAGCCCCAGATTTTATGTTGTCCTGGAGAGCTTGCAGAGCACTGGGGAAAGGCAGGCAGAGAATTCCCTGATAGCACCTTCTCTGTGCCTGTTCACATTGCTTCGCAGAATCGCTTTTGTGCAGAAAACACTAACACTTGTTCAGAAGGAAAGAAAGCACAGAGCCCCAGATTTGCTGTTGTCCTGGAGAGCTTGCAGAGCACTGGGGAAAGGCAGGCAGAGAATTCCCTGATAGCACCTTCTCTGTGCCGGGGAAGCAGAAGTGTTCACATTGCTTCGCAAGAATCGCTTTTGTGCAGAAAACAGTAACACTTGTTCAGAACGAAAGAAAGCACAGAGCCCCAGATTCTATGTTGTCCTGGAGAGCTTGCAGAGCACTGGGGAAAGGCAGGCAGAGAATTCCCTGATAGCACCTTCTCTGTGCCTGGGAAGCAGAAGTGTTCACATTGCTTCGCAAGAATTGCTTTTGTGCAGAAAACAGTAACACTTGTTCAGAAGGAAAGAAAGCACAGAGCCCCAGATTCTATGTTGTCCTGGAGAGCTTGCAGAGCACTGAGGACAGGCAGGCAGAGAATTCCCTGCTAGCACCTTCTCTGTGCCTGGGAAGCAGAAGTGTTCACATTGCTTCGCAAGAATTGCTTTTTTGCAGAAAACACTAACACTTGTTCAGAACGAAAGAAAGCACAGAGCCCCAGATTTTATGTTGTCCTGGAGAGCTTGCAGAGCACTGGGGAAAGGCAGGCAGAGAATTCCCTGATAGCACCTTCTCTGTGCCTGTTCACATTGCTTCGCAGAATCGCTTTTGTGCAGAAAACACTAACACTTGTTCAGAAGGAAAGAAAGCACAGAGCCCCAGATTCTATGTTGTCCTGGAGAGCTTGCAGAGCACTGGGGAAAGGCAGGCAGAGAATTCCCTGCTAGCACCTTCTCTGTGCCTGGGAAGCAGAAGTGTTCACATTGCTTCGCAAGAATCGCTTTTGTGCAGAAAAGAGTAACACTTGTTCAGAACGAAAGAAAGCACAGAGCCCCAGATTCTATGTTGTCCTGGAGAGCTTGCAGAGCACTGGGGAAAGGCAGGCAGAGAATTCCCTGCTAGCACCTTCTCTGTGCCTGGGAAGCAGAAGTGTTCACATTGCTTCGCAAGAATTGCTTTTTTGCAGAAAACACTAACACTTGTTCAGAAGGAAAGAAAGCACAGAGCCCCAGATTTTATGTTGTCCTGGAGAGCTTGCAGAGCACTGGGGAAAGGCAGGCAGAGAATTCCCTGATAGCACCTTCTCTGTGCCTGTTCACATTGCTTCGCAGAATCGCTTTTGTGCAGAAAACACTAACACTTGTTCAGAAGGAAAGAAAGCACAGAGCCCCAGATTTGCTGTTGTCCTGGAGAGCTTGCAGAGCACTGGGGAAAGGCAGGCAGAGAATTCCCTGCTAGCACCTTCTCTGTGCCTGGGAAGCAGAAGTGTTCACATTGCTTCGCAGAATCGCTTTTGTGCAGAAAACAGTAACACTTGTTCAGAAGGAAAGAAAGCACAGAGCCCCAGATTTTATGTTGTCCTGGAGAGCTTGCAGAGCACTGGGGAAAGGCAGGCAGAGAATTCCCTGCTAGCACCTTCTCTGTGCCTGGGAAGCAGAAGTGTTCACATTGCTTCGCAAGAATCGCTTTTGTGCAGAAAACACTAACACTTGTTCAGAAGGAAAGAAAGCACAGAGCCCCAGATTTGCTGTTGTCCTGGAGAGCTTGCAGAGCACTGGGGAAAGGCAGGCAGAGAATTCCTTGCTAGAACCTTCTCTGTGCCTGGGAAGCAGAAGTGTTCACATTGCTTCGCAGAATCGCTTTTGTGCAGAAAACACTAACACTTGTTCAGAAGGAAAGAAAGCACAGAGCCCCAGATTTTATGTTGTCCTGGAGAGCTTGCAGAGCACTGGGGAAAGGCAGGCAGAGAATTCCCTGCTAGCACCTTCTCTGTGCCTGGGAAGCAGAAGTGTTCACATTGCTTCGCAAGAATCGCTTTTGTGCAGAAAACAGTAACACTTGTTCAGAAGGAAAGAAAGCACAGAGCCCCAGATTCTATGTTGTCCTGGAGAGCTTGCAGAGCACTGGGGAAAGGCAGGCAGAGAATTCCCTGATAGCACCTTCTCTGTGCCTGGGAAGCAGAAGTGTTCACATTGCTTCGCAAGAATCGCTTTTGTGCAGGAAACAGTAACACTTGTTCAGAAGGAAAGAAAGCACAGAGCCCCAGATTTTATGTTGTCCTGGAGAGCTTGCAGAGCACTGGGGAAAGGCAGGCAGAGAATTCCTTGCTAGCACCTTCTCTGTGCCTGGGAAGCAGAAGTGTTCACATTGCTTCGCAAGAATCGCTTTTGTGCAGAAAACACTAACACTTGTTCAGAAGGAAAGAAAGCACAGAGCCCCAGATTCTATGTTGTCCTGGAGAGCTTGCAGAGCACTGGGGAAAGGCAGGCAGAGAATTCCCTGCTAGCACCTTCTCTGTGCCTGGGAAGCAGAAGTGTTCACATTGCTTCGCAAGAATCGCTTTTGTGCAGAAAAGAGTAACACTTGTTCAGAACGAAAGAAAGCACAGAGCCCCAGATTCTATGTTGTCCTGGAGAGCTTGCAGAGCACTGGGGAAAGGCAGGCAGAGAATTCCCTGCTAGCACCTTCTCTGTGCCTGGGAAGCAGAAGTGTTCACATTGCTTCGCAAGAATTGCTTTTTTGCAGAAAACACTAACACTTGTTCAGAAGGAAAGAAAGCACAGAGCCCCAGATTTTATGTTGTCCTGGAGAGCTTGCAGAGCACTGGGGAAAGGCAGGCAGAGAATTCCCTGATAGCACCTTCTCTGTGCCTGTTCACATTGCTTCGCAGAATCGCTTTTGTGCAGAAAACACTAACACTTGTTCAGAAGGAAAGAAAGCACAGAGCCCCAGATTTTATGTTGTCCTGGAGAGCTTGCAGAGCACTGGGGAAAGGCAGGCAGAGAATTCCTTGCTAGCACCTTCTCTGTGCCTGGGAAGCAGAAGTGTTCACATTGCTTCGCAAGAATCGCTTTTGTGCAGAAAACAGTAACACTTTGTCAGAAGGAAAGAAAGCACAGAGCCCCAGATTTTATGTTGTCCTGGAGAGCTTGCAGAGCACTGGGGAAAGGCAGGCAGAGAATTCCCTGATAGCACCTTCTCTGTGCCTGGGAAGCAGAAGTGTTCACATTGCTTCGCAAGAATCGCTTTTGTGCAGAAAACAGTAACACTTGTTCAGAAGGAAAGAAAGCACAGAGCCCCAGATTCTATGTTGTCCTGGAGAGCTTGCAGAGCACTGGGGAAAGGCAGGCAGAGAATTCCTTGCTAGCACCTTCTCTGTGCCTGGGAAGCAGAAGTGTTCACATTGCTTCGCAAGAATCGCTTTTGTGCAGAAAACAGTAACACTTTGTCAGAAGGAAAGAAAGCACAGAGCCCCAGATTTTATGTTGTCCTGGAGAGCTTGCAGAGCACTGGGGAAAGGCAGGCAGAGAATTCCCTGCTAGCACCTTCTCTGTGCCTGGGAAGCAGAAGTGTTCACATTGCTTCGCAAGAATCGCTTTTGTGCAGAAAACACTAACACTTGTTCAGAAGGAAAGAAAGCACAGAGCCCCAGATTCTATGTTGTCCTGGAGAGCTTGCAGAGCACTGGGGAAAGGCAGGCAGAGAATTCCCTGCTAGCACCTTCTCTGTGCCTGGGAAGCAGAAGTGTTCACATTGCTTCGCAAGAATCGCTTTTGTGCAGAAAAGAGTAACACTTGTTCAGAACGAAAGAAAGCACAGAGCCCCAGATTCTATGTTGTCCTGGAGAGCTTGCAGAGCACTGGGGAAAGGCAGGCAGAGAATTCCCTGCTAGCACCTTCTCTGTGCCTGGGAAGCAGAAGTGTTCACATTGCTTCGCAAGAATTGCTTTTTTGCAGAAAACACTAACACTTGTTCAGAAGGAAAGAAAGCACAGAGCCCCAGATTTTATGTTGTCCTGGAGAGCTTGCAGAGCACTGGGGAAAGGCAGGCAGAGAATTCCCTGATAGCACCTTCTCTGTGCCTGTTCACATTGCTTCGCAGAATCGCTTTTGTGCAGAAAACACTAACACTTGTTCAGAAGGAAAGAAAGCACAGAGCCCCAGATTTGCTGTTGTCCTGGAGAGCTTGCAGAGCACTGGGGAAAGGCAGGCAGAGAATTCCCTGCTAGCACCTTCTCTGTGCCTGGGAAGCAGAAGTGTTCACATTGCTTCGCAGAATCGCTTTTGTGCAGAAAACACTAACACTTGTTCAGAAGGAAAGAAAGCACAGAGCCCCAGATTTGCTGTTGTCCTGGAGAGCTTGCAGAGCACTGGGGAAAGGCAGGCAGAGAATTCCTTGCTAGCACCTTCTCTGTGCCTGGGAAGCAGAAGTGTTCACATTGCTTCGCAAGAATCGCTTTTGTGCAGAAAACACTAACACTTGTTCAGAACGAAAGAAAGCACAGAGCCCCAGATTCTATGTTGTCCTGGAGAGCTTGCAGAGCACTGGGGAAAGGCAGGCAGAGAATTCCTTGCTAGCACCTTCTCTGTGCCTGGGAAGCAGAAGTGTTCACATTGCTTCGCAAGAATCGCTTTTGTGCAGAAAACAGTAACACTTTGTCAGAAGGAAAGAAAGCACAGAGCCCCAGATTTTATGTTGTCCTGGAGAGCTTGCAGAGCACTGGGGAAAGGCAGGCAGAGAATTCCTTGCTAGCACCTTCTCTGTGCCTGGGAAGCAGAAGTGTTCACATTGCTTCGCAAGAATCGCTTTTGTGCAGAAAACACTAACACTTGTTCAGAAGGAAAGAAAGCACAGAGCCCCAGATTTTATGTTGTCCTGGAGAGCTTGCAGAGCACTGGGGAAAGGCAGGCAGAGAATTCCTTGCTAGCACCTTCTCTGTGCCTGGGAAGCAGAAGTGTTCACATTGCTTCGCAAGAATCGCTTTTGTGCAGAAAACACTAACACTTGTTCAGAAGGAAAGAAAGCACAGAGCCCCAGATTTGCTGTTGTCCTGGAGAGCTTGCAGAGCACTGGGGAAAGGCAGGCAGAGAATTCCCTGCTAGCACCTTCTCTGTGCCTGGGAAGCAGAAGTGTTCACATTGCTTCGCAGAATCGCTTTTGTGCAGAAAACAGTAACACTTGTTCAGAAGGAAAGAAAGCACAGAGCCCCAGATTCTATGTTGTCCTGGAGAGCTTGCAGAGCACTGGGGAAAGGCAGGCAGAGAATTCCCTGCTAGCACCTTCTCTGTGCCTGGGAAGCAGAAGTGTTCACATTGCTTCGCAAGAATCGCTTTTGTGCAGAAAACAGTAACACTTGTTCAGAAGGAAAGAAAGCACAGAGCCCCAGATTCTATGTTGTCCTGGAGAGCTTGCAGAGCACTGGGGAAAGGCAGGCAGAGAATTCCCTGATAGCACCTTCTCTGTGCCTGGGAAGCAGAAGTGTTCACATTGCTTCGCAAGAATCGCTTTTGTGCAGAAAACAGTAACACTTGTTCAGAACGAAAGAAAGCACAGAGCCCCAGATTCTATGTTGTCCTGGAGAGCTTGCAGAGCACTGGGGAAAGGCAGGCAGAGAATTCCCTGCTAGCACCTTCTCTGTGCCTGTTCACATTGCTTCGCAGAATCGCTTTTGTGCAGAAAACAGTAACACTTGTTCAGAACGAAAGAAAGCACAGAGCCCCAGATTTGCTGTTGTCCTGGAGAGCTTGCAGAGCACTGGGGAAAGGCAGGCAGAGAATTCCCTGCTAGCACCTTCTCTGTGCCTGGGAAGCAGAAGTGTTCACATTGCTTCGCAAGAATCGCTTTTGTGCAGAAAACAGTAACACTTGTTCAGAAGGAAAGAAAGCACAGAGCCCCAGATTCTATGTTGTCCTGGAGAGCTTGCAGAGCACTGAGGACAGGCAGGCAGAGAATTCCCTGATAGCACCTTCTCTGTGCCTGTTCACATTGCTTCGCACAATCGCTTTTGTGCAGAAAACAGTAACACTTGTTCAGAAGGAAAGAAAGCACAGAGCCCCAGATTTGCTGTTGTCCTGGAGAGCTTGCAGAGCACTGGGGAAAGGCAGGCAGAGAATTCCCTGATAGCACCTTCTCTGTGCCGGGGAAGCAGAAGTGTTCACATTGCTTCGCAAGAATCGCTTTTGTGCAGAAAACAGTAACACTTGTTCAGAACGAAAGAAAGCACAGAGCCCCAGATTCTATGTTGTCCTGGAGAGCTTGCAGAGCACTGGGGAAAGGCAGGCAGAGAATTCCCTGATAGCACCTTCTCTGTGCCTGGGAAGCAGAAGTGTTCACATTGCTTCGCAAGAATTGCTTTTGTGCAGAAAACAGTAACACTTGTTCAGAAGGAAAGAAAGCACAGAGCCCCAGATTCTATGTTGTCCTGGAGAGCTTGCAGAGCACTGAGGACAGGCAGGCAGAGAATTCCCTGCTAGCACCTTCTCTGTGCCTGGGAAGCAGAAGTGTTCACATTGCTTCGCAAGAATTGCTTTTTTGCAGAAAACACTAACACTTGTTCAGAACGAAAGAAAGCACAGAGCCCCAGATTTTATGTTGTCCTGGAGAGCTTGCAGAGCACTGGGGAAAGGCAGGCAGAGAATTCCCTGATAGCACCTTCTCTGTGCCTGTTCACATTGCTTCGCAGAATCGCTTTTGTGCAGAAAACACTAACACTTGTTCAGAAGGAAAGAAAGCACAGAGCCCCAGATTCTATGTTGTCCTGGAGAGCTTGCAGAGCACTGGGGAAAGGCAGGCAGAGAATTCCCTGCTAGCACCTTCTCTGTGCCTGGGAAGCAGAAGTGTTCACATTGCTTCGCAAGAATCGCTTTTGTGCAGAAAAGAGTAACACTTGTTCAGAACGAAAGAAAGCACAGAGCCCCAGATTCTATGTTGTCCTGGAGAGCTTGCAGAGCACTGGGGAAAGGCAGGCAGAGAATTCCCTGCTAGCACCTTCTCTGTGCCTGGGAAGCAGAAGTGTTCACATTGCTTCGCAAGAATTGCTTTTTTGCAGAAAACACTAACACTTGTTCAGAAGGAAAGAAAGCACAGAGCCCCAGATTTTATGTTGTCCTGGAGAGCTTGCAGAGCACTGGGGAAAGGCAGGCAGAGAATTCCCTGATAGCACCTTCTCTGTGCCTGTTCACATTGCTTCGCAGAATCGCTTTTGTGCAGAAAACACTAACACTTGTTCAGAAGGAAAGAAAGCACAGAGCCCCAGATTTGCTGTTGTCCTGGAGAGCTTGCAGAGCACTGGGGAAAGGCAGGCAGAGAATTCCCTGCTAGCACCTTCTCTGTGCCTGGGAAGCAGAAGTGTTCACATTGCTTCGCAGAATCGCTTTTGTGCAGAAAACAGTAACACTTGTTCAGAAGGAAAGAAAGCACAGAGCCCCAGATTTTATGTTGTCCTGGAGAGCTTGCAGAGCACTGGGGAAAGGCAGGCAGAGAATTCCCTGCTAGCACCTTCTCTGTGCCTGGGAAGCAGAAGTGTTCACATTGCTTCGCAAGAATCGCTTTTGTGCAGAAAACACTAACACTTGTTCAGAAGGAAAGAAAGCACAGAGCCCCAGATTTGCTGTTGTCCTGGAGAGCTTGCAGAGCACTGGGGAAAGGCAGGCAGAGAATTCCTTGCTAGAACCTTCTCTGTGCCTGGGAAGCAGAAGTGTTCACATTGCTTCGCAGAATCGCTTTTGTGCAGAAAACACTAACACTTGTTCAGAAGGAAAGAAAGCACAGAGCCCCAGATTTTATGTTGTCCTGGAGAGCTTGCAGAGCACTGGGGAAAGGCAGGCAGAGAATTCCCTGCTAGCACCTTCTCTGTGCCTGGGAAGCAGAAGTGTTCACATTGCTTCGCAAGAATCGCTTTTGTGCAGAAAACAGTAACACTTGTTCAGAAGGAAAGAAAGCACAGAGCCCCAGATTCTATGTTGTCCTGGAGAGCTTGCAGAGCACTGGGGAAAGGCAGGCAGAGAATTCCCTGCTAGCACCTTCTCTGTGCCTGGGAAGCAGAAGTGTTCACATTGCTTCGCAAGAATCGCTTTTGTGCAGAAAAGAGTAACACTTGTTCAGAACGAAAGAAAGCACAGAGCCCCAGATTCTATGTTGTCCTGGAGAGCTTGCAGAGCACTGGGGAAAGGCAGGCAGAGAATTCCCTGCTAGCATCTTCTCTGTGCCTGGGAAGCAGAAGTGTTCACATTGCTTCGCAAGAATTGCTTTTTTGCAGAAAACACTAACACTTGTTCAGAAGGAAAGAAAGCACAGAGCCCCAGATTTTATGTTGTCCTGGAGAGCTTGCAGAGCACTGGGGAAAGGCAGGCAGAGAATTCCCTGATAGCACCTTCTCTGTGCCTGTTCACATTGCTTCGCAGAATCGCTTTTGTGCAGAAAACACTAACACTTGTTCAGAAGGAAAGAAAGCACAGAGCCCCAGATTTGCTGTTGTCCTGGAGAGCTTGCAGAGCACTGGGGAAAGGCAGGCAGAGAATTCCCTGATAGCACCTTCTCTGTGCCGGGGAAGCAGAAGTGTTCACATTGCTTCGCAAGAATCGCTTTTGTGCAGAAAACAGTAACACTTGTTCAGAACGAAAGAAAGCACAGAGCCCCAGATTCTATGTTGTCCTGGAGAGCTTGCAGAGCACTGGGGAAAGGCAGGCAGAGAATTCCCTGATAGCACCTTCTCTGTGCCTGGGAAGCAGAAGTGTTCACATTGCTTCGCAAGAATTGCTTTTGTGCAGAAAACAGTAACACTTGTTCAGAAGGAAAGAAAGCACAGAGCCCCAGATTCTATGTTGTCCTGGAGAGCTTGCAGAGCACTGAGGACAGGCAGGCAGAGAATTCCCTGCTAGCACCTTCTCTGTGCCTGGGAAGCAGAAGTGTTCACATTGCTTCGCAAGAATTGCTTTTTTGCAGAAAACACTAACACTTGTTCAGAACGAAAGAAAGCACAGAGCCCCAGATTTTATGTTGTCCTGGAGAGCTTGCAGAGCACTGGGGAAAGGCAGGCAGAGAATTCCCTGATAGCACCTTCTCTGTGCCTGTTCACATTGCTTCGCAGAATCGCTTTTGTGCAGAAAACACTAACACTTGTTCAGAAGGAAAGAAAGCACAGAGCCCCAGATTCTATGTTGTCCTGGAGAGCTTGCAGAGCACTGGGGAAAGGCAGGCAGAGAATTCCCTGCTAGCACCTTCTCTGTGCCTGGGAAGCAGAAGTGTTCACATTGCTTCGCAAGAATCGCTTTTGTGCAGAAAAGAGTAACACTTGTTCAGAACGAAAGAAAGCACAGAGCCCCAGATTCTATGTTGTCCTGGAGAGCTTGCAGAGCACTGGGGAAAGGCAGGCAGAGAATTCCCTGCTAGCACCTTCTCTGTGCCTGGGAAGCAGAAGTGTTCACATTGCTTCGCAAGAATTGCTTTTTTGCAGAAAACACTAACACTTGTTCAGAAGGAAAGAAAGCACAGAGCCCCAGATTTTATGTTGTCCTGGAGAGCTTGCAGAGCACTGGGGAAAGGCAGGCAGAGAATTCCCTGATAGCACCTTCTCTGTGCCTGTTCACATTGCTTCGCAGAATCGCTTTTGTGCAGAAAACACTAACACTTGTTCAGAAGGAAAGAAAGCACAGAGCCCCAGATTTGCTGTTGTCCTGGAGAGCTTGCAGAGCACTGGGGAAAGGCAGGCAGAGAATTCCCTGCTAGCACCTTCTCTGTGCCTGGGAAGCAGAAGTGTTCACATTGCTTCGCAGAATCGCTTTTGTGCAGAAAACAGTAACACTTGTTCAGAAGGAAAGAAAGCACAGAGCCCCAGATTTTATGTTGTCCTGGAGAGCTTGCAGAGCACTGGGGAAAGGCAGGCAGAGAATTCCCTGCTAGCACCTTCTCTGTGCCTGGGAAGCAGAAGTGTTCACATTGCTTCGCAAGAATCGCTTTTGTGCAGAAAACACTAACACTTGTTCAGAAGGAAAGAAAGCACAGAGCCCCAGATTTGCTGTTGTCCTGGAGAGCTTGCAGAGCACTGGGGAAAGGCAGGCAGAGAATTCCTTGCTAGAACCTTCTCTGTGCCTGGGAAGCAGAAGTGTTCACATTGCTTCGCAGAATCGCTTTTGTGCAGAAAACACTAACACTTGTTCAGAAGGAAAGAAAGCACAGAGCCCCAGATTTTATGTTGTCCTGGAGAGCTTGCAGAGCACTGGGGAAAGGCAGGCAGAGAATTCCCTGCTAGCACCTTCTCTGTGCCTGGGAAGCAGAAGTGTTCACATTGCTTCGCAAGAATCGCTTTTGTGCAGAAAACAGTAACACTTGTTCAGAAGGAAAGAAAGCACAGAGCCCCAGATTCTATGTTGTCCTGGAGAGCTTGCAGAGCACTGGGGAAAGGCAGGCAGAGAATTCCCTGATAGCACCTTCTCTGTGCCTGGGAAGCAGAAGTGTTCACATTGCTTCGCAAGAATCGCTTTTGTGCAGGAAACAGTAACACTTGTTCAGAAGGAAAGAAAGCACAGAGCCCCAGATTTTATGTTGTCCTGGAGAGCTTGCAGAGCACTGGGGAAAGGCAGGCAGAGAATTCCTTGCTAGCACCTTCTCTGTGCCTGGGAAGCAGAAGTGTTCACATTGCTTCGCAAGAATCGCTTTTGTGCAGAAAACACTAACACTTGTTCAGAAGGAAAGAAAGCACAGAGCCCCAGATTCTATGTTGTCCTGGAGAGCTTGCAGAGCACTGGGGAAAGGCAGGCAGAGAATTCCCTGCTAGCACCTTCTCTGTGCCTGGGAAGCAGAAGTGTTCACATTGCTTCGCAAGAATCGCTTTTGTGCAGAAAAGAGTAACACTTGTTCAGAACGAAAGAAAGCACAGAGCCCCAGATTCTATGTTGTCCTGGAGAGCTTGCAGAGCACTGGGGAAAGGCAGGCAGAGAATTCCCTGCTAGCACCTTCTCTGTGCCTGGGAAGCAGAAGTGTTCACATTGCTTCGCAAGAATTGCTTTTTTGCAGAAAACACTAACACTTGTTCAGAAGGAAAGAAAGCACAGAGCCCCAGATTTTATGTTGTCCTGGAGAGCTTGCAGAGCACTGGGGAAAGGCAGGCAGAGAATTCCCTGATAGCACCTTCTCTGTGCCTGTTCACATTGCTTCGCAGAATCGCTTTTGTGCAGAAAACACTAACACTTGTTCAGAAGGAAAGAAAGCACAGAGCCCCAGATTTTATGTTGTCCTGGAGAGCTTGCAGAGCACTGGGGAAAGGCAGGCAGAGAATTCCTTGCTAGCACCTTCTCTGTGCCTGGGAAGCAGAAGTGTTCACATTGCTTCGCAAGAATCGCTTTTGTGCAGAAAACAGTAACACTTTGTCAGAAGGAAAGAAAGCACAGAGCCCCAGATTTTATGTTGTCCTGGAGAGCTTGCAGAGCACTGGGGAAAGGCAGGCAGAGAATTCCTTGCTAGCACCTTCTCTGTGCCTGGGAAGCAGAAGTGTTCACATTGCTTCGCAAGAATCGCTTTTGTGCAGAAAACAGTAACACTTGTTCAGAAGGAAAGAAAGCACAGAGCCCCAGATTTGCTGTTGTCCTGGAGAGCTTGCAGAGCACTGGGGAAAGGCAGGCAGAGAATTCCCTGCTAGCACCTTCTCTGTGCCTGGGAAGCAGAAGTGTTCACATTGCTTCGCAGAATCGCTTTTGTGCAGAAAACAGTAACACTTGTTCAGAAGGAAAGAAAGCACAGAGCCCCAGATTTTATGTTGTCCTGGAGAGCTTGCAGAGCACTGGGGAAAGGCAGGCAGAGAATTCCCTGCTAGCACCTTCTCTGTGCCTGGGAAGCAGATGTGTTCACATTGCTTCGCAAGAATCGCTTTTGTGCAGAAAACAGTAACACTTGTTCAGAAGGAAAGAAAGCACAGAGCCCCAGATTCTATGTTGTCCTGGAGAGCTTGCAGAGCACTGGGGAAAGGCAGGCAGAGAATTCCCTGCTAGCACCTTCTCTGTGCCTGGGAAGCAGAAGTGTTCACATTGCTTCGCAAGAATCGCTTTTGTGCAGAAAAGAGTAACACTTGTTCAGAACGAAAGAAAGCACAGAGCCCCAGATTCTATGTTGTCCTGGAGAGCTTGCAGAGCACTGGGGAAAGGCAGGCAGAGAATTCCCTGCTAGCACCTTCTCTGTGCCTGTTCACATTGCTTCGCAGAATCGCTTTTGTGCAGAAAACAGTAACACTTGTTCAGAACGAAAGAAAGCACAGAGCCCCAGATTTGCTGTTGTCCTGGAGAGCTTGCAGAGCACTGGGGAAAGGCAGGCAGAGAATTCCCTGCTAGCACCTTCTCTGTGCCTGGGAAGCAGAAGTGTTCACATTGCTTCGCAAGAATCGCTTTTGTGCAGAAAACAGTAACACTTGTTCAGAAGGAAAGAAAGCACAGAGCCCCAGATTCTATGTTGTCCTGGAGAGCTTGCAGAGCACTGAGGACAGGCAGGCAGAGAATTCCCTGATAGCACCTTCTCTGTGCCTGTTCACATTGCTTCGCACAATCGCTTTTGTGCAGAAAACAGTAACACTTGTTCAGAACGAAAGAAAGCACAGAGCCCCAGATTCTATGTTGTCCTGGAGAGCTTGCAGAGCACTGGGGAAAGGCAGGCAGAGAATTCCCTGATAGCACCTTCTCTGTGCCGGGGAAGCAGAAGTGTTCACATTGCTTCGCAAGAATCGCTTTTGTGCAGAAAACAGTAACACTTGTTCAGAACGAAAGAAAGCACAGAGCCCCAGATTCTATGTTGTCCTGGAGAGCTTGCAGAGCACTGGGGAAAGGCAGGCAGAGAATTCCCTGATAGCACCTTCTCTGTGCCTGGGAAGCAGAAGTGTTCACATTGCTTCGCAAGAATTGCTTTTGTGCAGAAAACAGTAACACTTGTTCAGAAGGAAAGAAAGCACAGAGCCCCAGATTCTATGTTGTCCTGGAGAGCTTGCAGAGCACTGAGGACAGGCAGGCAGAGAATTCCCTGCTAGCACCTTCTCTGTGCCTGGGAAGCAGAAGTGTTCACATTGCTTCGCAAGAATTGCTTTTTTGCAGAAAACACTAACACTTGTTCAGAAGGAAAGAAAGCACAGAGCCCCAGATTTTATGTTGTCCTGGAGAGCTTGCAGAGCACTGGGGAAAGGCAGGCAGAGAATTCCCTGCTAGCACCTTCTCTGTGCCTGTTCACATTGCTTCGCAGAATCGCTTTTGTGCAGAAAACAGTAACACTTGTTCAGAACGAAAGAAAGCACAGAGCCCCAGATTTGCTGTTGTCCTGGAGAGCTTGCAGAGCACTGGGGAAAGGCAGGCAGAGAATTCCCTGCTAGCACCTTCTCTGTGCCTGGGAAGCAGAAGTGTTCACATTGCTTCGCAAGAATCGCTTTTGTGCAGAAAACAGTAACACTTGTTCAGAAGGAAAGAAAGCACAGAGCCCCAGATTCTATGTTGTCCTGGAGAGCTTGCAGAGCACTGAGGACAGGCAGGCAGAGAATTCCCTGATAGCACCTTCTCTGTGCCTGTTCACATTGCTTCGCAGAATCGCTTTTGTGCAGAAAACAGTAACACTTGTTCAGAAGGAAAGAAAGCACAGAGCCCCAGATTTGCTGTTGTCCTGGAGAGCTTGCAGAGCACTGGGGAAAGGCAGGCAGAGAATTCCCTGATAGCACCTTCTCTGTGCCTGGGAAGCAGAAGTGTTCACATTGCTTCGCAAGAATCGCTTTTGTGCAGAAAACAGTAACACTTGTTCAGAACGAAAGAAAGCACAGAGCCCCAGATTCTATGTTGTCCTGGAGAGCTTGCAGAGCACTGGGGAAAGGCAGGCAGAGAATTCCCTGATAGCACCTTCTCTGTGCCTGGGAAGCAGAAGTGTTCACATTGCTTCGCAAGAATTGCTTTTGTGCAGAAAACAGTAACACTTGTTCAGAAGGAAAGAAAGCACAGAGCCCCAGATTCTATGTTGTCCTGGAGAGCTTGCAGAGCACTGAGGACAGGCAGGCAGAGAATTCCCTGCTAGCACCTTCTCTGTGCCTGGGAAGCAGAAGTGTTCACATTGCTTCGCAAGAATTGCTTTTTTGCAGAAAACACTAACACTTGTTCAGAACGAAAGAAAGCACAGAGCCCCAGATTTTATGTTGTCCTGGAGAGCTTGCAGAGCACTGGGGAAAGGCAGGCAGAGAATTCCCTGATAGCACCTTCTCTGTGCCTGTTCACATTGCTTCGCAGAATCGCTTTTGTGCAGAAAACAGTAACACTTGTTCAGAAGGAAAGAAAGCACAGAGCCCCAGATTTGCTGTTGTCCTGGAGAGCTTGCAGAGCACTGGGGAAAGGCAGGCAGAGAATTCCCTGATAGCACCTTCTCTGTGCCGGGGAAGCAGAAGTGTTCACATTGCTTCGCAAGAATCGCTTTTGTGCAGAAAACAGTAACACTTGTTCAGAACGAAAGAAAGCACAGAGCCCCAGATTCTATGTTGTCCTGGAGAGCTTGCAGAGCACTGGGGAAAGGCAGGCAGAGAATTCCCTGATAGCACCTTCTCTGTGCCTGGGAAGCAGAAGTGTTCACATTGCTTCGCAAGAATTGCTTTTGTGCAGAAAACAGTAACACTTGTTCAGAAGGAAAGAAAGCACAGAGCCCCAGATTCTATGTTGTCCTGGAGAGCTTGCAGAGCACTGAGGACAGGCAGGCAGAGAATTCCCTGCTAGCACCTTCTCTGTGCCTGGGAAGCAGAAGTGTTCACATTGCTTCGCAAGAATTGCTTTTTTGCAGAAAACACTAACACTTGTTCAGAACGAAAGAAAGCACAGAGCCCCAGATTTTATGTTGTCCTGGAGAGCTTGCAGAGCACTGGGGAAAGGCAGGCAGAGAATTCCCTGATAGCACCTTCTCTGTGCCTGTTCACATTGCTTCGCAGAATCGCTTTTGTGCAGAAAACACTAACACTTGTTCAGAAGGAAAGAAAGCACAGAGCCCCAGATTCTATGTTGTCCTGGAGAGCTTGCAGAGCACTGGGGAAAGGCAGGCAGAGAATTCCCTGCTAGCACCTTCTCTGTGCCTGGGAAGCAGAAGTGTTCACATTGCTTCGCAAGAATTGCTTTTGTGCAGAAAACAGTAACACTTGTTCAGAAGGAAAGAAAGCACAGAGCCCCAGATTCTATGTTGTCCTGGAGAGCTTGCAGAGCACTGAGGACAGGCAGGCAGAGAATTCCCTGCTAGCACCTTCTCTGTGCCTGGGAAGCAGAAGTGTTCACATTGCTTCGCAAGAATTGCTTTTTTGCAGAAAACACTAACACTTGTTCAGAAGGAAAGAAAGCACAGAGCCCCAGATTTTATGTTGTCCTGGAGAGCTTGCAGAGCACTGGGGAAAGGCAGGCAGAGAATTCCCTGATAGCACCTTCTCTGTGCCTGTTCACATTGCTTCGCAGAATCGCTTTTGTGCAGAAAACACTAACACTTGTTCAGAAGGAAAGAAAGCACAGAGCCCCAGATTTGCTGTTGTCCTGGAGAGCTTGCAGAGCACTGGGGAAAGGCAGGCAGAGAATTCCCTGCTAGCACCTTCTCTGTGCCTGGGAAGCAGAAGTGTTCACATTGCTTCGCAGAATCGCTTTTGTGCAGAAAACAGTAACACTTGTTCAGAAGGAAAGAAAGCACAGAGCCCCAGATTTTATGTTGTCCTGGAGAGCTTGCAGAGCACTGGGGAAAGGCAGGCAGAGAATTCCCTGCTAGCACCTTCTCTGTGCCTGGGAAGCAGAAGTGTTCACATTGCTTCGCAAGAATCGCTTTTGTGCAGAAAACACTAACACTTGTTCAGAAGGAAAGAAAGCACAGAGCCCCAGATTTGCTGTTGTCCTGGAGAGCTTGCAGAGCACTGGGGAAAGGCAGGCAGAGAATTCCTTGCTAGAACCTTCTCTGTGCCTGGGAAGCAGAAGTGTTCACATTGCTTCGCAGAATCGCTTTTGTGCAGAAAACACTAACACTTGTTCAGAAGGAAAGAAAGCACAGAGCCCCAGATTTTATGTTGTCCTGGAGAGCTTGCAGAGCACTGGGGAAAGGCAGGCAGAGAATTCCCTGCTAGCACCTTCTCTGTGCCTGGGAAGCAGAAGTGTTCACATTGCTTCGCAAGAATCGCTTTTGTGCAGAAAACAGTAACACTTGTTCAGAAGGAAAGAAAGCACAGAGCCCCAGATTCTATGTTGTCCTGGAGAGCTTGCAGAGCACTGGGGAAAGGCAGGCAGAGAATTCCCTGATAGCACCTTCTCTGTGCCTGGGAAGCAGAAGTGTTCACATTGCTTCGCAAGAATCGCTTTTGTGCAGGAAACAGTAACACTTGTTCAGAAGGAAAGAAAGCACAGAGCCCCAGATTTTATGTTGTCCTGGAGAGCTTGCAGAGCACTGGGGAAAGGCAGGCAGAGAATTCCTTGCTAGCACCTTCTCTGTGCCTGGGAAGCAGAAGTGTTCACATTGCTTCGCAAGAATCGCTTTTGTGCAGAAAACACTAACACTTGTTCAGAAGGAAAGAAAGCACAGAGCCCCAGATTCTATGTTGTCCTGGAGAGCTTGCAGAGCACTGGGGAAAGGCAGGCAGAGAATTCCCTGCTAGCACCTTCTCTGTGCCTGGGAAGCAGAAGTGTTCACATTGCTTCGCAAGAATCGCTTTTGTGCAGAAAAGAGTAACACTTGTTCAGAACGAAAGAAAGCACAGAGCCCCAGATTCTATGTTGTCCTGGAGAGCTTGCAGAGCACTGGGGAAAGGCAGGCAGAGAATTCCCTGCTAGCACCTTCTCTGTGCCTGGGAAGCAGAAGTGTTCACATTGCTTCGCAAGAATTGCTTTTTTGCAGAAAACACTAACACTTGTTCAGAAGGAAAGAAAGCACAGAGCCCCAGATTTTATGTTGTCCTGGAGAGCTTGCAGAGCACTGGGGAAAGGCAGGCAGAGAATTCCCTGATAGCACCTTCTCTGTGCCTGTTCACATTGCTTCGCAGAATCGCTTTTGTGCAGAAAACACTAACACTTGTTCAGAAGGAAAGAAAGCACAGAGCCCCAGATTTTATGTTGTCCTGGAGAGCTTGCAGAGCACTGGGGAAAGGCAGGCAGAGAATTCCTTGCTAGCACCTTCTCTGTGCCTGGGAAGCAGAAGTGTTCACATTGCTTCGCAAGAATCGCTTTTGTGCAGAAAACAGTAACACTTTGTCAGAAGGAAAGAAAGCACAGAGCCCCAGATTTTATGTTGTCCTGGAGAGCTTGCAGAGCACTGGGGAAAGGCAGGCAGAGAATTCCTTGCTAGCACCTTCTCTGTGCCTGGGAAGCAGAAGTGTTCACATTGCTTCGCAAGAATCGCTTTTGTGCAGAAAACAGTAACACTTGTTCAGAAGGAAAGAAAGCACAGAGCCCCAGATTTGCTGTTGTCCTGGAGAGCTTGCAGAGCACTGGGGAAAGGCAGGCAGAGAATTCCCTGCTAGCACCTTCTCTGTGCCTGGGAAGCAGAAGTGTTCACATTGCTTCGCAGAATCGCTTTTGTGCAGAAAACAGTAACACTTGTTCAGAAGGAAAGAAAGCACAGAGCCCCAGATTTTATGTTGTCCTGGAGAGCTTGCAGAGCACTGGGGAAAGGCAGGCAGAGAATTCCCTGCTAGCACCTTCTCTGTGCCTGGGAAGCAGATGTGTTCACATTGCTTCGCAAGAATCGCTTTTGTGCAGAAAACAGTAACACTTGTTCAGAAGGAAAGAAAGCACAGAGCCCCAGATTCTATGTTGTCCTGGAGAGCTTGCAGAGCACTGGGGAAAGGCAGGCAGAGAATTCCCTGCTAGCACCTTCTCTGTGCCTGGGAAGCAGAAGTGTTCACATTGCTTCGCAAGAATCGCTTTTGTGCAGAAAAGAGTAACACTTGTTCAGAACGAAAGAAAGCACAGAGCCCCAGATTCTATGTTGTCCTGGAGAGCTTGCAGAGCACTGGGGAAAGGCAGGCAGAGAATTCCCTGCTAGCACCTTCTCTGTGCCTGTTCACATTGCTTCGCAGAATCGCTTTTGTGCAGAAAACAGTAACACTTGTTCAGAACGAAAGAAAGCACAGAGCCCCAGATTTGCTGTTGTCCTGGAGAGCTTGCAGAGCACTGGGGAAAGGCAGGCAGAGAATTCCCTGCTAGCACCTTCTCTGTGCCTGGGAAGCAGAAGTGTTCACATTGCTTCGCAAGAATCGCTTTTGTGCAGAAAACAGTAACACTTGTTCAGAAGGAAAGAAAGCACAGAGCCCCAGATTCTATGTTGTCCTGGAGAGCTTGCAGAGCACTGAGGACAGGCAGGCAGAGAATTCCCTGATAGCACCTTCTCTGTGCCTGTTCACATTGCTTCGCACAATCGCTTTTGTGCAGAAAACAGTAACACTTGTTCAGAACGAAAGAAAGCACAGAGCCCCAGATTCTATGTTGTCCTGGAGAGCTTGCAGAGCACTGGGGAAAGGCAGGCAGAGAATTCCCTGATAGCACCTTCTCTGTGCCGGGGAAGCAGAAGTGTTCACATTGCTTCGCAAGAATCGCTTTTGTGCAGAAAACAGTAACACTTGTTCAGAACGAAAGAAAGCACAGAGCCCCAGATTCTATGTTGTCCTGGAGAGCTTGCAGAGCACTGGGGAAAGGCAGGCAGAGAATTCCCTGATAGCACCTTCTCTGTGCCTGGGAAGCAGAAGTGTTCACATTGCTTCGCAAGAATTGCTTTTGTGCAGAAAACAGTAACACTTGTTCAGAAGGAAAGAAAGCACAGAGCCCCAGATTCTATGTTGTCCTGGAGAGCTTGCAGAGCACTGAGGACAGGCAGGCAGAGAATTCCCTGCTAGCACCTTCTCTGTGCCTGGGAAGCAGAAGTGTTCACATTGCTTCGCAAGAATTGCTTTTTTGCAGAAAACACTAACACTTGTTCAGAAGGAAAGAAAGCACAGAGCCCCAGATTTTATGTTGTCCTGGAGAGCTTGCAGAGCACTGGGGAAAGGCAGGCAGAGAATTCCCTGCTAGCACCTTCTCTGTGCCTGTTCACATTGCTTCGCAGAATCGCTTTTGTGCAGAAAACAGTAACACTTGTTCAGAACGAAAGAAAGCACAGAGCCCCAGATTTGCTGTTGTCCTGGAGAGCTTGCAGAGCACTGGGGAAAGGCAGGCAGAGAATTCCCTGCTAGCACCTTCTCTGTGCCTGGGAAGCAGAAGTGTTCACATTGCTTCGCAAGAATCGCTTTTGTGCAGAAAACAGTAACACTTGTTCAGAAGGAAAGAAAGCACAGAGCCCCAGATTCTATGTTGTCCTGGAGAGCTTGCAGAGCACTGAGGACAGGCAGGCAGAGAATTCCCTGATAGCACCTTCTCTGTGCCTGTTCACATTGCTTCGCAGAATCGCTTTTGTGCAGAAAACAGTAACACTTGTTCAGAAGGAAAGAAAGCACAGAGCCCCAGATTTGCTGTTGTCCTGGAGAGCTTGCAGAGCACTGGGGAAAGGCAGGCAGAGAATTCCCTGATAGCACCTTCTCTGTGCCGGGGAAGCAGAAGTGTTCACATTGCTTCGCAAGAATCGCTTTTGTGCAGAAAACAGTAACACTTGTTCAGAACGAAAGAAAGCACAGAGCCCCAGATTCTATGTTGTCCTGGAGAGCTTGCAGAGCACTGGGGAAAGGCAGGCAGAGAATTCCCTGCTAGCACCTTCTCTGTGCCTGGGAAGCAGAAGTGTTCACATTGCTTCGCAAGAATTGCTTTTGTGCAGAAAACAGTAACACTTGTTCAGAAGGAAAGAAAGCACAGAGCCCCAGATTCTATGTTGTCCTGGAGAGCTTGCAGAGCACTGAGGACAGGCAGGCAGAGAATTCCCTGCTAGCACCTTCTCTGTGCCTGGGAAGCAGAAGTGTTCACATTGCTTCGCAAGAATTGCTTTTTTGCAGAAAACACTAACACTTGTTCAGAACGAAAGAAAGCACAGAGCCCCAGATTTTATGTTGTCCTGGAGAGCTTGCAGAGCACTGGGGAAAGGCAGGCAGAGAATTCCCTGATAGCACCTTCTCTGTGCCTGTTCACATTGCTTCGCAGAATCGCTTTTGTGCAGAAAACACTAACACTTGTTCAGAAGGAAAGAAAGCACAGAGCCCCAGATTTGCTGTTGTCCTGGAGAGCTTGCAGAGCACTGGGGAAAGGCAGGCAGAGAATTCCCTGCTAGCACCTTCTCTGTGCCTGGGAAGCAGAAGTGTTCACATTGCTTCGCAGAATCGCTTTTGTGCAGAAAACAGTAACACTTGTTCAGAAGGAAAGAAAGCACAGAGCCCCAGATTTTATGTTGTCCTGGAGAGCTTGCAGAGCACTGGGGAAAGGCAGGCAGAGAATTCCCTGCTAGCACCTTCTCTGTGCCTGGGAAGCAGAAGTGTTCACATTGCTTCGCAAGAATCGCTTTTGTGCAGAAAACACTAACACTTGTTCAGAAGGAAAGAAAGCACAGAGCCCCAGATTTGCTGTTGTCCTGGAGAGCTTGCAGAGCACTGGGGAAAGGCAGGCAGAGAATTCCTTGCTAGAACCTTCTCTGTGCCTGGGAAGCAGAAGTGTTCACATTGCTTCGCAGAATCGCTTTTGTGCAGAAAACACTAACACTTGTTCAGAAGGAAAGAAAGCACAGAGCCCCAGATTTTATGTTGTCCTGGAGAGCTTGCAGAGCACTGGGGAAAGGCAGGCAGAGAATTCCCTGCTAGCACCTTCTCTGTGCCTGGGAAGCAGAAGTGTTCACATTGCTTCGCAAGAATCGCTTTTGTGCAGAAAACAGTAACACTTGTTCAGAAGGAAAGAAAGCACAGAGCCCCAGATTCTATGTTGTCCTGGAGAGCTTGCAGAGCACTGGGGAAAGGCAGGCAGAGAATTCCCTGATAGCACCTTCTCTGTGCCTGGGAAGCAGAAGTGTTCACATTGCTTCGCAAGAATCGCTTTTGTGCAGGAAACAGTAACACTTGTTCAGAAGGAAAGAAAGCACAGAGCCCCAGATTTTATGTTGTCCTGGAGAGCTTGCAGAGCACTGGGGAAAGGCAGGCAGAGAATTCCTTGCTAGCACCTTCTCTGTGCCTGGGAAGCAGAAGTGTTCACATTGCTTCGCAAGAATCGCTTTTGTGCAGAAAACACTAACACTTGTTCAGAACGAAAGAAAGCACAGAGCCCCAGATTCTATGTTGTCCTGGAGAGCTTGCAGAGCACTGGGGAAAGGCAGGCAGAGAATTCCCTGCTAGCACCTTCTCTGTGCCTGGGAAGCAGAAGTGTTCACATTGCTTCGCAAGAATCGCTTTTGTGCAGAAAAGAGTAACACTTGTTCAGAACGAAAGAAAGCACAGAGCCCCAGATTCTATGTTGTCCTGGAGAGCTTGCAGAGCACTGGGGAAAGGCAGGCAGAGAATTCCCTGCTAGCACCTTCTCTGTGCCTGGGAAGCAGAAGTGTTCACATTGCTTCGCAAGAATTGCTTTTTTGCAGAAAACACTAACACTTGTTCAGAAGGAAAGAAAGCACAGAGCCCCAGATTTTATGTTGTCCTGGAGAGCTTGCAGAGCACTGGGGAAAGGCAGGCAGAGAATTCCCTGATAGCACCTTCTCTGTGCCTGTTCACATTGCTTCGCAGAATCGCTTTTGTGCAGAAAACACTAACACTTGTTCAGAAGGAAAGAAAGCACAGAGCCCCAGATTTGCTGTTGTCCTGGAGAGCTTGCAGAGCACTGGGGAAAGGCAGGCAGAGAATTCCCTGCTAGCACCTTCTCTGTGCCTGGGAAGCAGAAGTGTTCACATTGCTTCGCAGAATCGCTTTTGTGCAGAAAACACTAACACTTGTTCAGAAGGAAAGAAAGCACAGAGCCCCAGATTTGCTGTTGTCCTGGAGAGCTTGCAGAGCACTGGGGAAAGGCAGGCAGAGAATTCCCTGATAGCACCTTCTCTGTGCCGGGGAAGCAGAAGTGTTCACATTGCTTCGCAAGAATCGCTTTTGTGCAGAAAACAGTAACACTTGTTCAGAACGAAAGAAAGCACAGAGCCCCAGATTCTATGTTGTCCTGGAGAGCTTGCAGAGCACTGGGGAAAGGCAGGCAGAGAATTCCCTGATAGCACCTTCTCTGTGCCTGGGAAGCAGAAGTGTTCACATTGCTTCGCAAGAATTGCTTTTGTGCAGAAAACAGTAACACTTGTTCAGAAGGAAAGAAAGCACAGAGCCCCAGATTCTATGTTGTCCTGGAGAGCTTGCAGAGCACTGAGGACAGGCAGGCAGAGAATTCCCTGCTAGCACCTTCTCTGTGCCTGGGAAGCAGAAGTGTTCACATTGCTTCGCAAGAATTGCTTTTTTGCAGAAAACACTAACACTTGTTCAGAACGAAAGAAAGCACAGAGCCCCAGATTTTATGTTGTCCTGGAGAGCTTGCAGAGCACTGGGGAAAGGCAGGCAGAGAATTCCCTGATAGCACCTTCTCTGTGCCTGTTCACATTGCTTCGCAGAATCGCTTTTGTGCAGAAAACACTAACACTTGTTCAGAAGGAAAGAAAGCACAGAGCCCCAGATTCTATGTTGTCCTGGAGAGCTTGCAGAGCACTGGGGAAAGGCAGGCAGAGAATTCCCTGCTAGCACCTTCTCTGTGCCTGGGAAGCAGAAGTGTTCACATTGCTTCGCAAGAATCGCTTTTGTGCAGAAAACAGTAACACTTGTTCAGAAGGAAAGAAAGCACAGAGCCCCAGATTCTATGTTGTCCTGGAGAGCTTGCAGAGCACTGGGGAAAGGCAGGCAGAGAATTCCCTGATAGCACCTTCTCTGTGCCTGGGAAGCAGAAGTGTTCACATTGCTTCGCAAAAATCGCTTTTGTGCAGAAAACAGTAACACTTGTTCAGAAGGAAAGAAAGCACAGAGCCCCAGATTCTATGTTGTCCTGGAGAGCTTGCAGAGCACTGGGGAAAGGCAGGCAGAGAATTCCCTGATAGCACCTTCTCTGTGCCTGTTCACATTGCTTCGCAGAATCGCTTTTGTGCAGAAAACAGTAACACTTGTTCAGAACGAAAGAAAGCACAGAGCCCCAGATTTGCTGTTGTCCTGGAGAGCTTGCAGAGCACTGGGGAAAGGCAGGCAGAGAATTCCCTGCTAGCACCTTCTCTGTGCCTGGGAAGCAGAAGTGTTCACATTGCTTCGCAAGAATCGCTTTTGTGCAGAAAAGAGTAACACTTGTTCAGAACGAAAGAAAGCACAGAGCCCCAGATTCTATGTTGTCCTGGAGAGCTTGCAGAGCACTGGGGAAAGGCAGGCAGAGAATTCCCTGCTAGCACCTTCTCTGTGCCTGGGAAGCAGAAGTGTTCACATTGCTTCGCAAGAATTGCTTTTTTGCAGAAAACACTAACACTTGTTCAGAAGGAAAGAAAGCACAGAGCCCCAGATTTTATGTTGTCCTGGAGAGCTTGCAGAGCACTGGGGAAAGGCAGGCAGAGAATTCCCTGATAGCACCTTCTCTGTGCCTGTTCACATTGCTTCGCAGAATCGCTTTTGTGCAGAAAACACTAACACTTGTTCAGAAGGAAAGAAAGCACAGAGCCCCAGATTTGCTGTTGTCCTGGAGAGCTTGCAGAGCACTGGGGAAAGGCAGGCAGAGAATTCCCTGCTAGCACCTTCTCTGTGCCTGGGAAGCAGAAGTGTTCACATTGCTTCGCAGAATCGCTTTTGTGCAGAAAACAGTAACACTTGTTCAGAAGGAAAGAAAGCACAGAGCCCCAGATTTTATGTTGTCCTGGAGAGCTTGCAGAGCACTGGGGAAAGGCAGGCAGAGAATTCCCTGCTAGCACCTTCTCTGTGCCTGGGAAGCAGAAGTGTTCACATTGCTTCGCAAGAATCGCTTTTGTGCAGAAAACACTAACACTTGTTCAGAAGGAAAGAAAGCACAGAGTCCCAGATTTGCTGTTGTCCTGGAGAGCTTGCAGAGCACTGGGGAAAGGCAGGCAGAGAATTCCTTGCTAGAACCTTCTCTGTGCCTGGGAAGCAGAAGTGTTCACATTGCTTCGCAGAATCGCTTTTGTGCAGAAAACACTAACACTTGTTCAGAAGGAAAGAAAGCACAGAGCCCCAGATTTTATGTTGTCCTGGAGAGCTTGCAGAGCACTGGGGAAAGGCAGGCAGAGAATTCCCTGCTAGCACCTTCTCTGTGCCTGGGAAGCAGAAGTGTTCACATTGCTTCGCAAGAATCGCTTTTGTGCAGAAAACAGTAACACTTGTTCAGAAGGAAAGAAAGCACAGAGCCCCAGATTCTATGTTGTCCTGGAGAGCTTGCAGAGCACTGGGGAAAGGCAGGCAGAGAATTCCCTGATAGCACCTTCTCTGTGCCTGGGAAGCAGAAGTGTTCACATTGCTTCGCAAGAATCGCTTTTGTGCAGGAAACAGTAACACTTGTTCAGAAGGAAAGAAAGCACAGAGCCCCAGATTTTATGTTGTCCTGGAGAGCTTGCAGAGCACTGGGGAAAGGCAGGCAGAGAATTCCTTGCTAGCACCTTCTCTGTGCCTGGGAAGCAGAAGTGTTCACATTGCTTCGCAAGAATCGCTTTTGTGCAGAAAACACTAACACTTGTTCAGAAGGAAAGAAAGCACAGAGCCCCAGATTCTATGTTGTCCTGGAGAGCTTGCAGAGCACTGGGGAAAGGCAGGCAGAGAATTCCCTGCTAGCACCTTCTCTGTGCCTGGGAAGCAGAAGTGTTCACATTGCTTCGCAAGAATCGCTTTTGTGCAGAAAAGAGTAACACTTGTTCAGAACGAAAGAAAGCACAGAGCCCCAGATTCTATGTTGTCCTGGAGAGCTTGCAGAGCACTGGGGAAAGGCAGGCAGAGAATTCCCTGATAGCACCTTCTCTGTGCCTGGGAAGCAGAAGTGTTCACATTGCTTCGCAAGAATTGCTTTTTTGCAGAAAACACTAACACTTGTTCAGAAGGAAAGAAAGCACAGAGCCCCAGATTTTATGTTGTCCTGGAGAGCTTGCAGAGCACTGGGGAAAGGCAGGCAGAGAATTCCCTGATAGCACCTTCTCTGTGCCTGTTCACATTGCTTCGCAGAATCGCTTTTGTGCAGAAAACACTAACACTTGTTCAGAAGGAAAGAAAGCACAGAGCCCCAGATTTGCTGTTGTCCTGGAGAGCTTGCAGAGCACTGGGGAAAGGCAGGCAGAGAATTCCCTGCTAGCACCTTCTCTGTGCCTGGGAAGCAGAAGTGTTCACATTGCTTCGCAGAATCGCTTTTGTGCAGAAAACAGTAACACTTGTTCAGAAGGAAAGAAAGCACAGAGCCCCAGATTTTATGTTGTCCTGGAGAGCTTGCAGAGCACTGGGGAAAGGCAGGCAGAGAATTCCTTGCTAGCACCTTCTCTGTGCCTGGGAAGCAGAAGTGTTCACATTGCTTCGCAAGAATCGCTTTTGTGCAGAAAACACTAACACTTGTTCAGAACGAAAGAAAGCACAGAGCCCCAGATTTGCTGTTGTCCTGGAGAGCTTGCAGAGCACTGGGGAAAGGCAGGCAGAGAATTCCTTGCTAGCACCTTCTCTGTGCCTGGGAAGCAGAAGTGTTCACATTGCTTCGCAAGAATCGCTTTTGTGCAGAAAACAGTAACACTTTGTCAGAAGGAAAGAAAGCACAGAGCCCCAGATTTTATGTTGTCCTGGAGAGCTTGCAGAGCACTGGGGAAAGGCAGGCAGAGAATTCCTTGCTAGCACCTTCTCTGTGCCTGGGAAGCAGAAGTGTTCACATTGCTTCGCAAGAATCGCTTTTGTGCAGAAAACAGTAACACTTTGTCAGAAGGAAAGAAAGCACAGAGCCCCAGATTTTATGTTGTCCTGGAGAGCTTGCAGAGCACTGGGGAAAGGCAGGCAGAGAATTCCTTGCTAGCACCTTCTCTGTGCCTGGGAAGCAGAAGTGTTCACATTGCTTCGCAAGAATCGCTTTTGTGCAGAAAACACTAACACTTGTTCAGAAGGAAAGAAAGCACAGAGCCCCAGATTTGCTGTTGTCCTGGAGAGCTTGCAGAGCACTGGGGAAAGGCAGGCAGAGAATTCCCTGCTAGCACCTTCTCTGTGCCTGGGAAGCAGAAGTGTTCACATTGCTTCGCAGAATCGCTTTTGTGCAGAAAACAGTAACACTTGTTCAGAAGGAAAGAAAGCACAGAGCCCCAGATTTTATGTTGTCCTGGAGAGCTTGCAGAGCACTGGGGAAAGGCAGGCAGAGAATTCCCTGCTAGCACCTTCTCTGTGCCTGGGAAGCAGATGTGTTCACATTGCTTCGCAAGAATCGCTTTTGTGCAGAAAACAGTAACACTTGTTCAGAAGGAAAGAAAGCACAGAGCCCCAGATTCTATGTTGTCCTGGAGAGCTTGCAGAGCACTGGGGAAAGGCAGGCAGAGAATTCCCTGATAGCACCTTCTCTGTGCCTGGGAAGCAGAAGTGTTCACATTGCTTCGCAAGAATTGCTTTTGTGCAGAAAACAGTAACACTTGTTCAGAAGGAAAGAAAGCACAGAGCCCCAGATTCTATGTTGTCCTGGAGAGCTTGCAGAGCACTGAGGACAGGCAGGCAGAGAATTCCCTGCTAGCACCTTCTCTGTGCCTGGGAAGCAGAAGTGTTCACATTGCTTCGCAAGAATTGCTTTTCTGCAGAAAACACTAACACTTGTTCAGAACGAAAGAAAGCACAGAGCCCCAGATTTTATGTTGTCCTGGAGAGCTTGCAGAGCACTGGGGAAAGGCAGGCAGAGAATTCCCTGATAGCACCTTCTCTGTGCCTGTTCACATTGCTTCGCAGAATCGCTTTTGTGCAGAAAACACTAACACTTGTTCAGAAGGAAAGAAAGCACAGAGCCCCAGATTTGCTGTTGTCCTGGAGAGCTTGCAGAGCACTGGGGAAAGGCAGGCAGAGAATTCCTTGCTAGAACCTTCTCTGTGCCTGGGAAGCAGAAGTGTTCACATTGCTTCGCAGAATCGCTTTTGTGCAGAAAACAGTAACACTTGTTCAGAAGGAAAGAAAGCACAGAGCCCCAGATTTTATGTTGTCCTGGAGAGCTTGCAGAGCACTGGGGAAAGGCAGGCAGAGAATTCCCTGCTAGCACCTTCTCTGTGCCTGGGAAGCAGAAGTGTTCACATTGCTTCGCAAGAATCGCTTTTGTGCAGAAAACAGTAACACTTGTTCAGAAGGAAAGAAAGCACAGAGCCCCAGATTCTATGTTGTCCTGGAGAGCTTGCAGAGCACTGGGGAAAGGCAGGCAGAGAATTCCCTGATAGCACCTTCTCTGTGCCTGGGAAGCAGAAGTGTTCACATTGCTTCGCAAGAATCGCTTTTGTGCAGAAAACAGTAACACTTGTTCAGAAGGAAAGAAAGCACAGAGCCCCAGATTCTATGTTGTCCTGGAGAGCTTGCAGAGCACTGGGGAAAGGCAGGCAGAGAATTCCTTGCTAGCACCTTCTCTGTGCCTGGGAAGCAGAAGTGTTCACATTGCTTCGCAAGAATCGCTTTTGTGCAGAAAACAGTAACACTTTGTCAGAAGGAAAGAAAGCACAGAGCCCCAGATTTTATGTTGTCCTGGAGAGCTTGCAGAGCACTGGGGAAAGGCAGGCAGAGAATTCCTTGCTAGCACCTTCTCTGTGCCTGGGAAGCAGAAGTGTTCACATTGCTTCGCAAGAATCGCTTTTGTGCAGAAAACACTAACACTTGTTCAGAAGGAAAGAAAGCACAGAGCCCCAGATTCTATGTTGTCCTGGAGAGCTTGCAGAGCACTGGGGAAAGGCAGGCAGAGAATTCCCTGCTAGCACCTTCTCTGTGCCTGGGAAGCAGAAGTGTTCACATTGCTTCGCAAGAATCGCTTTTGTGCAGAAAAGAGTAACACTTGTTCAGAACGAAAGAAAGCACAGAGCCCCAGATTCTATGTTGTCCTGGAGAGCTTGCAGAGCACTGGGGAAAGGCAGGCAGAGAATTCCCTGCTAGCACCTTCTCTGTGCCTGGGAAGCAGAAGTGTTCACATTGCTTCGCAAGAATTGCTTTTTTGCAGAAAACACTAACACTTGTTCAGAAGGAAAGAAAGCACAGAGCCCCAGATTTTATGTTGTCCTGGAGAGCTTGCAGAGCACTGGGGAAAGGCAGGCAGAGAATTCCCTGATAGCACCTTCTCTGTGCCTGTTCACATTGCTTCGCAGAATCGCTTTTGTGCAGAAAACACTAACACTTGTTCAGAAGGAAAGAAAGCACAGAGCCCCAGATTTGCTGTTGTCCTGGAGAGCTTGCAGAGCACTGGGGAAAGGCAGGCAGAGAATTCCCTGCTAGCACCTTCTCTGTGCCTGGGAAGCAGAAGTGTTCACATTGCTTCGCAGAATCGCTTTTGTGCAGAAAACAGTAACACTTGTTCAGAAGGAAAGAAAGCACAGAGCCCCAGATTTTATGTTGTCCTGGAGAGCTTGCAGAGCACTGGGGAAAGGCAGGCAGAGAATTCCCTGCTAGCACCTTCTCTGTGCCTGGGAAGCAGAAGTGTTCACATTGCTTCGCAAGAATCGCTTTTGTGCAGAAAACACTAACACTTGTTCAGAAGGAAAGAAAGCACAGAGCCCCAGATTTGCTGTTGTCCTGGAGAGCTTGCAGAGCACTGGGGAAAGGCAGGCAGAGAATTCCTTGCTAGAACCTTCTCTGTGCCTGGGAAGCAGAAGTGTTCACATTGCTTCGCAGAATCGCTTTTGTGCAGAAAACACTAACACTTGTTCAGAAGGAAAGAAAGCACAGAGCCCCAGATTTTATGTTGTCCTGGAGAGCTTGCAGAGCACTGGGGAAAGGCAGGCAGAGAATTCCCTGCTAGCACCTTCTCTGTGCCTGGGAAGCAGAAGTGTTCACATTGCTTCGCAAGAATCGCTTTTGTGCAGAAAACAGTAACACTTGTTCAGAAGGAAAGAAAGCACAGAGCCCCAGATTCTATGTTGTCCTGGAGAGCTTGCAGAGCACTGGGGAAAGGCAGGCAGAGAATTCCCTGATAGCACCTTCTCTGTGCCTGGGAAGCAGAAGTGTTCACATTGCTTCGCAAGAATCGCTTTTGTGCAGGAAACAGTAACACTTGTTCAGAAGGAAAGAAAGCACAGAGCCCCAGATTCTATGTTGTCCTGGAGAGCTTGCAGAGCACTGGGGAAAGGCAGGCAGAGAATTCCCTGATAGCACCTTCTCTGTGCCTGTTCACATTGCTTCGCACAATCGCTTTTGTGCAGAAAACAGTAACACTTGTTCAGAACGAAAGAAAGCACAGAGCCCCAGATTCTATGTTGTCCTGGAGAGCTTGCAGAGCACTGGGGAAAGGCAGGCAGAGAATTCCCTGATAGCACCTTCTCTGTGCCTGGGAAGCAGAAGTGTTCACATTGCTTCGCAAGAATCGCTTTTGTGCAGAAAACAGTAACACTTGTTCAGAAGGAAAGAAAGCACAGAGCCCCAGATTCTATGTTGTCCTGGAGAGCTTGCAGAGCACTGAGGACAGGCAGGCAGAGAATTCCCTGATAGCACCTTCTCTGTGCCTGTTCACATTGCTTCGCACAATCGCTTTTGTGCAGAAAACAGTAACACTTGTTCAGAACGAAAGAAAGCACAGAGCCCCAGATTCTATGTTGTCCTGGAGAGCTTGCAGAGCACTGGGGAAAGGCAGGCAGAGAATTCCCTGATAGCACCTTCTCTGTGCCTGGGAAGCAGAAGTGTTCACATTGCTTCGCAAGAATCGCTTTTGTGCAGAAAACAGTAACACTTGTTCAGAACAAAAGAAAGCACAGAGCCCCAGATTCTATGTTGTCCTGGAGAGCTTGCAGAGCACTGGGGAAAGGCAGGCAGAGAATTCCTTGCTAGCACCTTCTCTGTGCCTGGGAAGCAGAAGTGTTCACATTGCTTCGCAAGAATCGCTTTTGTGCAGAAAACACTAACACTTGTTCAGAACGAAAGAAAGCACAGAGCCCCAGATTCTATGTTGTCCTGGAGAGCTTGCAGAGCACTGGGGAAAGGCAGGCAGAGAATTCCTTGCTAGCACCTTCTCTGTGCCTGGGAAGCAGAAGTGTTCACATTGCTTCGCAAGAATCGCTTTTGTGCAGAAAACAGTAACACTTTGTCAGAAGGAAAGAAAGCACAGAGCCCCAGATTTTATGTTGTCCTGGAGAGCTTGCAGAGCACTGGGGAAAGGCAGGCAGAGAATTCCTTGCTAGCACCTTCTCTGTGCCTGGGAAGCAGAAGTGTTCACATTGCTTCGCAAGAATCGCTTTTGTGCAGAAAACACTAACACTTGTTCAGAAGGAAAGAAAGCACAGAGCCCCAGATTTGCTGTTGTCCTGGAGAGCTTGCAGAGCACTGGGGAAAGGCAGGCAGAGAATTCCCTGCTAGCACCTTCTCTGTGCCTGGGAAGCAGAAGTGTTCACATTGCTTCGCAGAATCGCTTTTGTGCAGAAAACAGTAACACTTGTTCAGAAGGAAAGAAAGCACAGAGCCCCAGATTTTATGTTGTCCTGGAGAGCTTGCAGAGCACTGGGGAAAGGCAGGCAGAGAATTCCCTGCTAGCACCTTCTCTGTGCCTGGGAAGCAGAAGTGTTCACATTGCTTCGCAAGAATCGCTTTTGTGCAGAAAACAGTAACACTTGTTCAGAAGGAAAGAAAGCACAGAGCCCCAGATTCTATGTTGTCCTGGAGAGCTTGCAGAGCACTGGGGAAAGGCAGGCAGAGAATTCCCTGATAGCACCTTCTCTGTGCCTGGGAAGCAGAAGTGTTCACATTGCTTCGCAAAAATCGCTTTTGTGCAGAAAACAGTAACACTTGTTCAGAAGGAAAGAAAGCACAGAGCCCCAGATTCTATGTTGTCCTGGAGAGCTTGCAGAGCACTGGGGAAAGGCAGGCAGAGAATTCCCTGATAGCACCTTCTCTGTGCCTGTTCACATTGCTTCGCAGAATCGCTTTTGTGCAGAAAACAGTAACACTTGTTCAGAACGAAAGAAAGCACAGAGCCCCAGATTTGCTGTTGTCCTGGAGAGCTTGCAGAGCACTGGGGAAAGGCAGGCAGAGAATTCCCTGCTAGCACCTTCTCTGTGCCTGGGAAGCAGAAGTGTTCACATTGCTTCGCAAGAATCGCTTTTGTGCAGAAAAGAGTAACACTTGTTCAGAACGAAAGAAAGCACAGAGCCCCAGATTCTATGTTGTCCTGGAGAGCTTGCAGAGCACTGGGGAAAGGCAGGCAGAGAATTCCCTGATAGCACCTTCTCTGTGCCTGGGAAGCAGAAGTGTTCACATTGCTTCGCAAGAATTGCTTTTTTGCAGAAAACACTAACACTTGTTCAGAAGGAAAGAAAGCACAGAGCCCCAGATTTTATGTTGTCCTGGAGAGCTTGCAGAGCACTGGGGAAAGGCAGGCAGAGAATTCCCTGATAGCACCTTCTCTGTGCCTGTTCACATTGCTTCGCAGAATCGCTTTTGTGCAGAAAACACTAACACTTGTTCAGAAGGAAAGAAAGCACAGAGCCCCAGATTTGCTGTTGTCCTGGAGAGCTTGCAGAGCACTGGGGAAAGGCAGGCAGAGAATTCCCTGCTAGCACCTTCTCTGTGCCTGGGAAGCAGAAGTGTTCACATTGCTTCGCAGAATCGCTTTTGTGCAGAAAACAGTAACACTTGTTCAGAAGGAAAGAAAGCACAGAGCCCCAGATTTTATGTTGTCCTGGAGAGCTTGCAGAGCACTGGGGAAAGGCAGGCAGAGAATTCCCTGCTAGCACCTTCTCTGTGCCTGGGAAGCAGAAGTGTTCACATTGCTTCGCAAGAATCGCTTTTGTGCAGAAAACACTAACACTTGTTCAGAAGGAAAGAAAGCACAGAGCCCCAGATTTGCTGTTGTCCTGGAGAGCTTGCAGAGCACTGGGGAAAGGCAGGCAGAGAATTCCTTGCTAGAACCTTCTCTGTGCCTGGGAAGCAGAAGTGTTCACATTGCTTCGCAGAATCGCTTTTGTGCAGAAAACACTAACACTTGTTCAGAAGGAAAGAAAGCACAGAGCCCCAGATTTTATGTTGTCCTGGAGAGCTTGCAGAGCACTGGGGAAAGGCAGGCAGAGAATTCCCTGCTAGCACCTTCTCTGTGCCTGGGAAGCAGAAGTGTTCACATTGCTTCGCAAGAATCGCTTTTGTGCAGAAAACAGTAACACTTGTTCAGAAGGAAAGAAAGCACAGAGCCCCAGATTCTATGTTGTCCTGGAGAGCTTGCAGAGCACTGGGGAAAGGCAGGCAGAGAATTCCCTGATAGCACCTTCTCTGTGCCTGGGAAGCAGAAGTGTTCACATTGCTTCGCAAGAATCGCTTTTGTGCAGGAAACAGTAACACTTGTTCAGAAGGAAAGAAAGCACAGAGCCCCAGATTCTATGTTGTCCTGGAGAGCTTGCAGAGCACTGGGGAAAGGCAGGCAGAGAATTCCCTGATAGCACCTTCTCTGTGCCTGTTCACATTGCTTCGCACAATCGCTTTTGTGCAGAAAACAGTAACACTTGTTCAGAACGAAAGAAAGCACAGAGCCCCAGATTCTATGTTGTCCTGGAGAGCTTGCAGAGCACTGGGGAAAGGCAGGCAGAGAATTCCCTGATAGCACCTTCTCTGTGCCTGGGAAGCAGAAGTGTTCACATTGCTTCGCAAGAATCGCTTTTGTGCAGAAAACAGTAACACTTGTTCAGAAGGAAAGAAAGCACAGAGCCCCAGATTCTATGTTGTCCTGGAGAGCTTGCAGAGCACTGAGGACAGGCAGGCAGAGAATTCCCTGATAGCACCTTCTCTGTGCCTGTTCACATTGCTTCGCACAATCGCTTTTGTGCAGAAAACAGTAACACTTGTTCAGAACGAAAGAAAGCACAGAGCCCCAGATTCTATGTTGTCCTGGAGAGCTTGCAGAGCACTGGGGAAAGGCAGGCAGAGAATTCCCTGATAGCACCTTCTCTGTGCCTGGGAAGCAGAAGTGTTCACATTGCTTCGCAAGAATCGCTTTTGTGCAGAAAACAGTAACACTTGTTCAGAACGAAAGAAAGCACAGAGCCCCAGATTCTATGTTGTCCTGGAGAGCTTGCAGAGCACTGGGGAAAGGCAGGCAGAGAATTCCTTGCTAGCACCTTCTCTGTGCCTGGGAAGCAGAAGTGTTCACATTGCTTCGCAAGAATCGCTTTTGTGCAGAAAACACTAACACTTGTTCAGAACGAAAGAAAGCACAGAGCCCCAGATTCTATGTTGTCCTGGAGAGCTTGCAGAGCACTGGGGAAAGGCAGGCAGAGAATTCCTTGCTAGCACCTTCTCTGTGCCTGGGAAGCAGAAGTGTTCACATTGCTTCGCAAGAATCGCTTTTGTGCAGAAAACAGTAACACTTTGTCAGAAGGAAAGAAAGCACAGAGCCCCAGATTTTATGTTGTCCTGGAGAGCTTGCAGAGCACTGGGGAAAGGCAGGCAGAGAATTCCTTGCTAGCACCTTCTCTGTGCCTGGGAAGCAGAAGTGTTCACATTGCTTCGCAAGAATCGCTTTTGTGCAGAAAACACTAACACTTGTTCAGAAGGAAAGAAAGCACAGAGCCCCAGATTTGCTGTTGTCCTGGAGAGCTTGCAGAGCACTGGGGAAAGGCAGGCAGAGAATTCCCTGCTAGCACCTTCTCTGTGCCTGGGAAGCAGAAGTGTTCACATTGCTTCGCAGAATCGCTTTTGTGCAGAAAACACTAACACTTGTTCAGAAGGAAAGAAAGCACAGAGCCCCAGATTTTATGTTGTCCTGGAGAGCTTGCAGAGCACTGGGGAAAGGCAGGCAGAGAATTCCTTGCTAGCACCTTCTCTGTGCCTGGGAAGCAGAAGTGTTCACATTGCTTCGCAAGAATCGCTTTTGTGCAGAAAACAGTAACACTTGTTCAGAAGGAAAGAAAGCACAGAGCCCCAGATTCTATGTTGTCCTGGAGAGCTTGCAGAGCACTGGGGAAAGGCAGGCAGAGAATTCCCTGATAGCACCTTCTCTGTGCCTGGGAAGCAGAAGTGTTCACATTGCTTCGCAAGAATCGCTTTTGTGCAGAAAACAGTAACACTTGTTCAGAAGGAAAGAAAGCACAGAGCCCCAGATTTGCTGTTGTCCTGGAGAGCTTGCAGAGCACTGGGGAAAGGCAGGCAGAGAATTCCCTGATAGCACCTTCTCTGTGCCTGTTCACATTGCTTCGCAGAATCGCTTTTGTGCAGAAAACAGTAACACTTGTTCAGAACGAAAGAAAGCACAGAGCCCCAGATTTGCTGTTGTCCTGGAGAGCTTGCAGAGCACTGGGGAAAGGCAGGCAGAGAATTCCCTGCTAGCACCTTCTCTGTGCCTGGGAAGCAGAAGTGTTCACATTGCTTCGCAAGAATCGCTTTTGTGCAGAAAACATTAACACTTGTTCAGAAGGAAAGAAAGCACAGAGCCCCAGATTCTATGTTGTCCTGGAGAGCTTGCAGAGCACTGAGGACAGGCAGGCAGAGAATTCCCTGATAGCACCTTCTCTGTGCCTGTTCACATTGCTTCGCACAATCGCTTTTGTGCAGAAAACAGTAACACTTGTTCAGAACGAAAGAAAGCACAGAGCCCCAGATTCTATGTTGTCCTGGAGAGCTTGCAGAGCACTGGGGAAAGGCAGGCAGAGAATTCCCTGATAGCACCTTCTCTGTGCCTGTTCACATTGCTTCGCAGAATCGCTTTTGTGCAGAAAACAGTAACACTTGTTCAGAAGGAAAGAAAGCACAGAGCCCCAGATTTGCTGTTGTCCTGGAGAGCTTGCAGAGCACTGGGGAAAGGCAGGCAGAGAATTCCTTGCTAGAACCTTCTCTGTGCCTGGGAAGCAGAAGTGTTCACATTGCTTCGCAGAATCGCTTTTGTGCAGAAAACAGTAACACTTGTTCAGAAGGAAAGAAAGCACAGAGCCCCAGATTTTATGTTGTCCTGGAGAGCTTGCAGAGCACTGGGGAAAGGCAGGCAGAGAATTCCCTGCTAGCACCTTCTCTGTGCCTGGGAAGCAGAAGTGTTCACATTGCTTCGCAAGAATCGCTTTTGTGCAGAAAACAGTAACACTTGTTCAGAAGGAAAGAAAGCACAGAGCCCCAGATTCTATGTTGTCCTGGAGAGCTTGCAGAGCACTGGGGAAAGGCAGGCAGAGAATTCCCTGATAGCACCTTCTCTGTGCCTGGGAAGCAGAAGTGTTCACATTGCTTCGCAAGAATCGCTTTTGTGCAGAAAACAGTAACACTTGTTCAGAAGGAAAGAAAGCACAGAGCCCCAGATTCTATGTTGTCCTGGAGAGCTTGCAGAGCACTGGGGAAAGGCAGGCAGAGAATTCCCTGATAGCACCTTCTCTGTGCCTGTTCACATTGCTTCGCAGAATCGCTTTTGTGCAGAAAACAGTAACACTTGTTCAGAACGAAAGAAAGCACAGAGCCCCAGATTTGCTGTTGTCCTGGAGAGTTTTCAGAGCACTGGGGAAAGGCAGGCAGAGAATTCCCTGCTAGCACCTTCTCTGTGCCTGGGAAGCAGAAGTGTTCACATTGCTTCGCAAGAATCGCTTTTGTGCAGAAAACAGTAACACTTGTTCAGAACGAAAGAAAGCACAGAGCCCCAGATTCTATGTTGTCCTGGAGAGCTTGCAGAGCACTGAGGACAGGCAGGCAGAGAATTCCCTGATAGCACCTTCTCTGTGCCTGTTCACATTGCTTCGCACAATCGCTTTTGTGCAGAAAACAGTAACACTTGTTCAGAACGAAAGAAAGCACAGAGCCCCAGATTCTATGTTGTCCTGGAGAGCTTGCAGAGCACTGGGGAAAGGCAGGCAGAGAATTCCCTGATAGCACCTTCTCTGTGCCTGGGAAGCAGAAGTGTTCACATTGCTTCGCAAGAATCGCTTTTGTGCAGAAAACAGTAACACTTGTTCAGAAGGAAAGAAAGCACAGAGCCCCAGATTCTATGTTGTCCTGGAGAGCTTGCAGAGCACTGGGGAAAGGCAGGCAGAGAATTCCCTGATAGCACCTTCTCTGTGCCTGTTCACATTGCTTCGCACAATCGCTTTTGTGCAGAAAACAGTAACACTTGTTCAGAACGAAAGAAAGCACAGAGCCCCAGATTCTATGTTGTCCTGGAGAGCTTGCAGAGCACTGGGGAAAGGCAGGCAGAGAATTCCCTGATAGCACCTTCTCTATGCCTGGGAATCAGAAGTGTTCACATTGCTTCTCAGAATCGCTTTTGTGCAGAAAACAGTAACACTTGTTCAGAACGAAAGAAAGCACAGAGCCCCAGATTTTATGTTGTCCTGGAGAGCTTGCAGAGCACTGGGGAAAGGCAGGCAGAGAATTCCCTGCTAGCACCTTCTCTGTGCCTGGGAAGCAGAAGTGTTCACATTGCTTCGCAAGAATCGCTTTTGTGCAGAAAACACTAACACTTGTTCAGAACGAAAGAAAGCACAGAGCCCCAGATTCTATGTTGTCCTGGAGAGCTTGCAGAGCACTGGGGAAAGGCAGGCAGAGAATTCCTTGCTAGCACCTTCTCTGTGCCTGGGAAGCAGAAGTGTTCACATTGCTTCGCAAGAATCGCTTTTGTGCAGAAAACACTAACACTTGTTCAGAAGGAAAGAAAGCACAGAGCCCCAGATTCTATGTTGTCCTGGAGAGCTTGCAGAGCACTGGGGAAAGGCAGGCAGAGAATTCCCTGATAGCACCTTCTCTGTGCCTGGGAAGCAGAAGTGTTCACATTGCTTCGCAAGAATCGCTTTTGTGCAGAAAAGAGTAACACTTGTTCAGAACGAAAGAAAGCACAGAGCCCCAGATTCTATGTTGTCCTGGAGAGCTTGCAGAGCACTGGGGAAAGGCAGGCAGAGAATTCCCTGCTAGCACCTTCTCTGTGCCTGGGAAGCAGAAGTGTTCACATTGCTTCGCAAGAATTGCTTTTTTGCAGAAAACACTAACACTTGTTCAGAAGGAAAGAAAGCACAGAGCCCCAGATTTTATGTTGTCCTGGAGAGCTTGCAGAGCACTGGGGAAAGGCAGGCAGAGAATTCCCTGATAGAACCTTCTCTGTGCCTGTTCACATTGCTTCGCAGAATCGCTTTTGTGCAGAAAACACTAACACTTGTTCAGAAGGAAAGAAAGCACAGAGCCCCAGATTTGCTGTTGTCCTGGAGAGCTTGCAGAGCACTGGGGAAAGGCAGGCAGAGAATTCCCTGCTAGCACCTTCTCTGTGCCTGGGAAGCAGAAGTGTTCACATTGCTTCGCAGAATCGCTTTTGTGCAGAAAACAGTAACACTTGTTCAGAAGGAAAGAAAGCACAGAGCCCCAGATTTTATGTTGTCCTGGAGAGCTTGCAGAGCACTGGGGAAAGGCAGGCAGAGAATTCCCTGCTAGCACCTTCTCTGTGCCTGGGAAGCAGAAGTGTTCACATTGCTTCGCAAGAATCGCTTTTGTGCAGAAAACAGTAACACTTGTTCAGAAGGAAAGAAAGCACAGAGCCCCAGATTCTATGTTGTCCTGGAGAGCTTGCAGAGCACTGGGGAAAGGCAGGCAGAGAATTCCCTGATAGCACCTTCTCTGTGCCTGTTCACATTGCTTCGCACAATCGCTTTTGTGCAGAAAACAGTAACACTTGTTCAGAACGAAAGAAAGCACAGAGCCCCAGATTCTATGTTGTCCTGGAGAGCTTGCAGAGCACTGGGGAAAGGCAGGCAGAGAATTCCCTGATAGCACCTTCTCTGTGCCTGGGAAGCAGAATTGTTCACATTGCTTCGCAAGAATTGCTTTTGTGCAGAAAACAGTAACACTTGTTCAGAAGGAAAGAAAGCACAGAGCCCCAGATTCTATGTTGTCCTGGAGAGCTTGCAGAGCACTGAGGACAGGCAGGCAGAGAATTCCCTGCTAGCACCTTCTCTGTGCCTGTTCACATTGCTTCGCACAATCGCTTTTGTGCAGAAAACAGTAACACTTGTTCAGAACGAAAGAAAGCACAGAGCCCCAGATTCTATGTTGTCCTGGAGAGCTTGCAGAGCACTGGGGAAAGGCAGGCAGAGAATTCCCTGATAGCACCTTCTCTATGCCTGGGAATCAGAAGTGTTCACATTGCTTCGCAGAATCGCTTTTGTGCAGAAAACAGTAACACTTGTTCAGAACGAAAGAAAGCACAGAGCCCCAGATTTTATGTTGTCCTGGAGAGCTTGCAGAGCACTGGGGAAAGGCAGGCAGAGAATTCCTTGCTAGCACCTTCTCTGTGCCTGGGAAGCAGAAGTGTTCACATTGCTTCGCAGAATCGCTTTTGTGCAGAAAACACTAACACTTGTTCAGAACGAAAGAAAGCACAGAGCCCCAGATTCTATGTTGTCCTGGAGAGCTTGCAGAGCACTGGGGAAAGGCAGGCAGAGAATTCCTTGCTAGCACCTTCTCTGTGCCTGGGAAGCAGAAGTGTTCACATTGCTTCGCAAGAATCGCTTTTGTGCAGAAAACAGTAACACTTTGTCAGAAGGAAAGAAAGCACAGAGCCCCAGATTTTATGTTGTCCTGGAGAGCTTGCAGAGCACTGGGGAAAGGCAGGCAGAGAATTCCTTGCTAGCACCTTCTCTGTGCCTGGGAAGCAGAAGTGTTCACATTGCTTCGCAAGAATCGCTTTTGTGCAGAAAACACTAACACTTGTTCAGAAGGAAAGAAAGCACAGAGCCCCAGATTCTATGTTGTCCTGGAGAGCTTGCAGAGCACTGGGGAAAGGCAGGCAGAGAATTCCCTGATAGCACCTTCTCTGTGCCTGGGAAGCAGAAGTGTTCACATTGCTTCGCAAGAATCGCTTTTGTGCAGAAAAGAGTAACACTTGTTCAGAACGAAAGAAAGCACAGAGCCCCAGATTCTATGTTGTCCTGGAGAGCTTGCAGAGCACTGGGGAAAGGCAGGCAGAGAATTCCCTGCTAGCACCTTCTCTGTGCCTGGGAAGCAGAAGTGTTCACATTGCTTCGCAAGAATTGCTTTTTTGCAGAAAACACTAACACTTGTTCAGAAGGAAAGAAAGCACAGAGCCCCAGATTTTATGTTGTCCTGGAGAGCTTGCAGAGCACTGGGGAAAGGCAGGCAGAGAATTCCCTGATAGCACCTTCTCTGTGCCTGTTCACATTGCTTCGCAGAATCGCTTTTGTGCAGAAAACACTAACACTTGTTCAGAAGGAAAGAAAGCACAGAGCCCCAGATTCTATGTTGTCCTGGAGAGCTTGCAGAGCACTGGGGAAAGGCAGGCAGAGAATTCCTTGCTAGAACCTTCTCTGTGCCTGGGAAGCAGATGTGTTCACATTGCTTCGCAGAATCGCTTTTGTGCAGAAAACAGTAACACTTGTTCAGAACGAAAGAAAGCACAGAGCCCCAGATTTGCTGTTGTCCTGGAGAGCTTGCAGAGCACTGGGGAAAGGCAGGCAGAGAATTCCCTGCTAGCACCTTCTCTGTGCCTGGGAAGCAGATGTGTTCACATTGCTTCGCAAGGATCGCTTTTGTGCAGAAAACAGTAACACTTGTTCAGAAGGAAAGAAAGCACAGAGCCCCAGATTCTATGTTGTCCTGGAGAGCTTGCAGAGCACTGGGGAAAGGCAGGCAGAGAATTCCCTGCTAGCACCTTCTCTGTGCCTGGGAAGCAGAAGTGTTCACATTGCTTCGCAAGAATCGCTTTTGTGCAGAAAACAGTAACACTTGTTCAGAATGAAAGAAAGCACAGAGCCCCAGATTCTATGTTGTCCTGGAGAGCTTGCAGAGCACTGGGGAAAGGCAGGCAGAGAATTCCTTGCTAGCACCTTCTCTGTGCCTGGGAAGCAGAAGTGTTCACATTGCTTGGCAGAATAGCTTTTGTGCAGAAAACAGTAACACTTGTTCAGAATGAAAGAAAGCACAGAGCCCCAGATTCTATGTTGTCCTGGAGAGCTTGCAGAGCACTGGGGAATGGCAGGCAGAGAATTCCTTGCTAGCACCTTCTCTGTGCCTGGGAAGCAGAAGTGTTCACATTGCTTCACAAGAATCGCTTTTGTGCAGAAAACACTAACACTTGTTCAGAACGAAAGAAAGCACAGAGCCCCAGATTTTATGTTGTCCTGGAGAGCTTGCAGAGCACTGGGGAAAGGCAGGCAGAGAATTCCTTGCTAGCACCTTCTCTGTGCCTGGGAAGCAGAAGTGTTCACATTGCTTCGCAGAATCGCTTTTGTGCAGAAAACAGTAACACTTGTTCAGAACGAAAGAAAGCACAGAGCCCCAGATTTTATGTTGTCCTGGAGAGCTTGCAGAGCACTGGGGAAAGGCAGGCAGAGAATTCCCTGCTAGCACCTTCTCTGTGCCTGGGAAGCAGAAGTGTTCACATTGCTTCGCAAGAATCGCTTTTGTGCAGAAAACACTAACACTTGTTCAGAACGAAAGAAAGCACAGAGCCCCAGATTCTATGTTGTCCTGGAGAGCTTGCAGAGCACTGGGGAAAGGCAGGCAGAGAATTCCTTGCTAGCACCTTCTCTGTGCCTGGGAAGCAGAAGTGTTCACATTGCTTCGCAAGAATCGCTTTTGTGCAGAAAACACTAACACTTGTTCAGAAGGAAAGAAAGCACAGAGCCCCAGATTCTATGTTGTCCTGGAGAGCTTGCAGAGCACTGGGGAAAGGCAGGCAGAGAATTCCCTGATAGCACCTTCTCTGTGCCTGGGAAGCAGAAGTGTTCACATTGCTTCGCAAGAATCGCTTTTGTGCAGAAAAGAGTAACACTTGTTCAGAACGAAAGAAAGCACAGAGCCCCAGATTCTATGTTGTCCTGGAGAGCTTGCAGAGCACTGGGGAAAGGCAGGCAGAGAATTCCCTGCTAGCACCTTCTCTGTGCCTGGGAAGCAGAAGTGTTCACATTGCTTCGCAAGAATTGCTTTTTTGCAGAAAACACTAACACTTGTTCAGAAGGAAAGAAAGCACAGAGCCCCAGATTTTATGTTGTCCTGGAGAGCTTGCAGAGCACTGGGGAAAGGCAGGCAGAGAATTCCTTGCTAGCACCTTCTCTGTGCCTGGGAAGCAGAAGTGTTCACATTGCTTCGCAGAATCGCTTTTGTGCAGAAAACACTAACACTTGTTCAGAACGAAAGAAAGCACAGAGCCCCAGATTCTATGTTGTCCTGGAGAGCTTGCAGAGCACTGGGGAAAGGCAGGCAGAGAATTCCTTGCTAGCACCTTCTCTGTGCCTGGGAAGCAGAAGTGTTCACATTGCTTCGCAAGAATCGCTTTTGTGCAGAAAACAGTAACACTTTGTCAGAAGGAAAGAAAGCACAGAGCCCCAGATTTTATGTTGTCCTGGAGAGCTTGCAGAGCACTGGGGAAAGGCAGGCAGAGAATTCCTTGCTAGCACCTTCTCTGTGCCTGGGAAGCAGAAGTGTTCACATTGCTTCGCAAGAATCGCTTTTGTGCAGAAAACACTAACACTTGTTCAGAAGGAAAGAAAGCACAGAGCCCCAGATTCTATGTTGTCCTGGAGAGCTTGCAGAGCACTGGGGAAAGGCAGGCAGAGAATTCCCTGATAGCACCTTCTCTGTGCCTGGGAAGCAGAAGTGTTCACATTGCTTCGCAAGAATCGCTTTTGTTCAGAAAAGAGTAACACTTGTTCAGAACGAAAGAAAGCACAGAGCCCCAGATTCTATGTTGTCCTGGAGAGCTTGCAGAGCACTGGGGAAAGGCAGGCAGAGAATTCCCTGCTAGCACCTTCTCTGTGCCTGGGAAGCAGAAGTGTTCACATTGCTTCGCAAGAATTGCTTTTTTGCAGAAAACACTAACACTTGTTCAGAAGGAAAGAAAGCACAGAGCCCCAGATTTTATGTTGTCCTGGAGAGCTTGCAGAGCACTGGGGAAAGGCAGGCAGAGAATTCCCTGATAGCACCTTCTCTGTGCCTGTTCACATTGCTTCGCAGAATCGCTTTTGTGCAGAAAACACTAACACTTGTTCAGAAGGAAAGAAAGCACAGAGCCCCAGATTCTATGTTGTCCTGGAGAGCTTGCAGAGCACTGGGGAAAGGCAGGCAGAGAATTCCTTGCTAGAACCTTCTCTGTGCCTGGGAAGCAGATGTGTTCACATTGCTTCGCAGAATCGCTTTTGTGCAGAAAACAGTAACACTTGTTCAGAACGAAAGAAAGCACAGAGCCCCAGATTTGCTGTTGTCCTGGAGAGCTTGCAGAGCACTGGGGAAAGGCAGGCAGAGAATTCCCTGCTAGCACCTTCTCTGTGCCTGGGAAGCAGATGTGTTCACATTGCTTCGCAAGGATCGCTTTTGTGCAGAAAACAGTAACACTTGTTCAGAAGGAAAGAAAGCACAGAGCCCCAGATTCTATGTTGTCCTGGAGAGCTTGCAGAGCACTGGGGAAAGGCAGGCAGAGAATTCCCTGCTAGCACCTTCTCTGTGCCTGGGAAGCAGAAGTGTTCACATTGCTTCGCAAGAATCGCTTTTGTGCAGAAAACAGTAACACTTGTTCAGAATGAAAGAAAGCACAGAGCCCCAGATTCTATGTTGTCCTGGAGAGCTTGCAGAGCACTGGGGAAAGGCAGGCAGAGAATTCCTTGCTAGCACCTTCTCTGTGCCTGGGAAGCAGAAGTGTTCACATTGCTTGGCAGAATAGCTTTTGTGCAGAAAACAGTAACACTTGTTCAGAATGAAAGAAAGCACAGAGCCCCAGATTCTATGTTGTCCTGGAGAGCTTGCAGAGCACTGGGGAATGGCAGGCAGAGAATTCCTTGCTAGCACCTTCTCTGTGCCTGGGAAGCAGAAGTGTTCACATTGCTTCACAAGAATCGCTTTTGTGCAGAAAACACTAACACTTGTTCAGAACGAAAGAAAGCACAGAGCCCCAGATTTTATGTTGTCCTGGAGAGCTTGCAGAGCACTGGGGAAAGGCAGGCAGAGAATTCCTTGCTAGCACCTTCTCTGTGCCTGGGAAGCAGAAGTGTTCACATTGCTTCGCAGAATCGCTTTTGTGCAGAAAACAGTAACACTTGTTCAGAACGAAAGAAAGCACAGAGCCCCAGATTTTATGTTGTCCTGGAGAGCTTGCAGAGCACTGGGGAAAGGCAGGCAGAGAATTCCCTGCTAGCACCTTCTCTGTGCCTGGGAAGCAGAAGTGTTCACATTGCTTCGCAAGAATCGCTTTTGTGCAGAAAACACTAACACTTGTTCAGAACGAAAGAAAGCACAGAGCCCCAGATTCTATGTTGTCCTGGAGAGCTTGCAGAGCACTGGGGAAAGGCAGGCAGAGAATTCCTTGCTAGCACCTTCTCTGTGCCTGGGAAGCAGAAGTGTTCACATTGCTTCGCAAGAATCGCTTTTGTGCAGAAAACACTAACACTTGTTCAGAAGGAAAGAAAGCACAGAGCCCCAGATTCTATGTTGTCCTGGAGAGCTTGCAGAGCACTGGGGAAAGGCAGGCAGAGAATTCCCTGATAGCACCTTCTCTGTGCCTGGGAAGCAGAAGTGTTCACATTGCTTCGCAAGAATCGCTTTTGTGCAGAAAAGAGTAACACTTGTTCAGAACGAAAGAAAGCACAGAGCCCCAGATTCTATGTTGTCCTGGAGAGCTTGCAGAGCACTGGGGAAAGGCAGGCAGAGAATTCCCTGATAGCACCTTCTCTGTGCCTGTTCACATTGCTTCGCAGAATCGCTTTTGTGCAGAAAACACTAACACTTGTTCAGAAGGAAAGAAAGCACAGAGCCCCAGATTCTATGTTGTCCTGGAGAGCTTGCAGAGCACTGGGGAAAGGCAGGCAGAGAATTCCTTGCTAGAACCTTCTCTGTGCCTGGGAAGCAGATGTGTTCACATTGCTTCGCAGAATCGCTTTTGTGCAGAAAACAGTAACACTTGTTCAGAACGAAAGAAAGCACAGAGCCCCAGATTTGCTGTTGTCCTGGAGAGCTTGCAGAGCACTGGGGAAAGGCAGGCAGAGAATTCCCTGCTAGCACCTTCTCTGTGCCTGGGAAGCAGATGTGTTCACATTGCTTCGCAAGGATCGCTTTTGTGCAGAAAACAGTAACACTTGTTCAGAAGGAAAGAAAGCACAGAGCCCCAGATTTGCTGTTGTCCTGGAGAGCTTGCAGAGCACTGGGGAAAGGCAGGCAGAGAATTCCCTGCTAGCACCTTCTCTGTGCCTGGGAAGCAGAAGTGTTCACATTGCTTCGCAAGAATCGCTTTTGTGCAGAAAACAGTAACACTTGTTCAGAATGAAAGAAAGCACAGAGCCCCAGATTCTATGTTGTCCTGGAGAGCTTGCAGAGCACTGGGGAAAGGCAGGCAGAGAATTCCTTGCTAGCACCTTCTCTGTGCCTGGGAAGCAGAAGTGTTCACATTGCTTGGCAGAATAGCTTTTGTGCAGAAAACAGTAACACTTGTTCAGAATGAAAGAAAGCACAGAGCCCCAGATTCTATGTTGTCCTGGAGAGCTTGCAGAGCACTGGGGAATGGCAGGCAGAGAATTCCTTGCTAGCACCTTCTCTGTGCCTGGGAAGCAGAAGTGTTCACATTGCTTCACAAGAATCGCTTTTGTGCAGAAAACACTAACACTTGTTCAGAACGAAAGAAAGCACAGAGCCCCAGATTTTATGTTGTCCTGGAGAGCTTGCAGAGCACTGGGGAAAGGCAGGCAGAGAATTCCTTGCTAGCACCTTCTCTGTGCCTGGGAAGCAGAAGTGTTCACATTGCTTCGCAGAATCGCTTTTGTGCAGAAAACAGTAACACTTGTTCAGAACGAAAGAAAGCACAGAGCCCCAGATTTTATGTTGTCCTGGAGAGCTTGCAGAGCACTGGGGAAAGGCAGGCAGAGAATTCCCTGCTAGCACCTTCTCTGTGCCTGGGAAGCAGAAGTGTTCACATTGCTTCGCAAGAATCGCTTTTGTGCAGAAAACACTAACACTTGTTCAGAACGAAAGAAAGCACAGAGCCCCAGATTCTATGTTGTCCTGGAGAGCTTGCAGAGCACTGGGGAAAGGCAGGCAGAGAATTCCTTGCTAGCACCTTCTCTGTGCCTGGGAAGCAGAAGTGTTCACATTGCTTCGCAAGAATCGCTTTTGTGCAGAAAACACTAACACTTGTTCAGAAGGAAAGAAAGCACAGAGCCCCAGATTCTATGTTGTCCTGGAGAGCTTGCAGAGCACTGGGGAAAGGCAGGCAGAGAATTCCCTGATAGCACCTTCTCTGTGCCTGGGAAGCAGAAGTGTTCACATTGCTTCGCAAGAATCGCTTTTGTGCAGAAAAGAGTAACACTTGTTCAGAACGAAAGAAAGCACAGAGCCCCAGATTCTATGTTGTCCTGGAGAGCTTGCAGAGCACTGGGGAAAGGCAGGCAGAGAATTCCCTGCTAGCACCTTCTCTGTGCCTGGGAAGCAGAAGTGTTCACATTGCTTCGCAAGAATTGCTTTTTTGCAGAAAACACTAACACTTGTTCAGAAGGAAAGAAAGCACAGAGCCCCAGATTTTATGTTGTCCTGGAGAGCTTGCAGAGCACTGGGGAAAGGCAGGCAGAGAATTCCCTGATAGCACCTTCTCTGTGCCTGTTCACATTGCTTCGCAGAATCGCTTTTGTGCAGAAAACACTAACACTTGTTCAGAAGGAAAGAAAGCACAGAGCCCCAGATTTGCTGTTGTCCTGGAGAGCTTGCAGAGCACTGGGGAAAGGCAGGCAGAGAATTCCCTGCTAGCACCTTCTCTGTGCCTGGGAAGCAGAAGTGTTCACATTGCTTCGCAGAATCGCTTTTGTGCAGAAAACAGTAACACTTGTTCAGAAGGAAAGAAAGCACAGAGCCCCAGATTTTATGTTGTCCTGGAGAGCTTGCAGAGCACTGGGGAAAGGCAGGCAGAGAATTCCCTGCTAGCACCTTCTCTGTGCCTGGGAAGCAGAAGTGTTCACATTGCTTCGCAAGAATCGCTTTTGTGCAGAAAACAGTAACACTTGTTCAGAAGGAAAGAAAGCACAGAGCCCCAGATTCTATGTTGTCCTGGAGAGCTTGCAGAGCACTGGGGAAAGGCAGGCAGAGAATTCCCTGATAGCACCTTCTCTGTGCCTGTTCACATTGCTTCGCACAATCGCTTTTGTGCAGAAAACAGTAACACTTGTTCAGAACGAAAGAAAGCACAGAGCCCCAGATTCTATGTTGTCCTGGAGAGCTTGCAGAGCACTGGGGAAAGGCAGGCAGAGAATTCCCTGATAGCACCTTCTCTGTGCCTGGGAAGCAGAATTGTTCACATTGCTTCGCAAGAATTGCTTTTGTGCAGAAAACAGTAACACTTGTTCAGAAGGAAAGAAAGCACAGAGCCCCAGATTCTATGTTGTCCTGGAGAGCTTGCAGAGCACTGAGGACAGGCAGGCAGAGAATTCCCTGATAGCACCTTCTCTGTGCCTGTTCACATTGCTTCGCACAATCGCTTTTGTGCAGAAAACAGTAACACTTGTTCAGAACGAAAGAAAGCACAGAGCCCCAGATTCTATGTTGTCCTGGAGAGCTTGCAGAGCACTGGGGAAAGGCAGGCAGAGAATTCCCTGATAGCACCTTCTCTATGCCTGGGAATCAGAAGTGTTCACATTGCTTCGCAGAATCGCTTTTGTGCAGAAAACAGTAACACTTGTTCAGAACGAAAGAAAGCACAGAGCCCCAGATTTTATGTTGTCCTGGAGAGCTTGCAGAGCACTGGGGAAAGGCAGGCAGAGAATTCCTTGCTAGCACCTTCTCTGTGCCTGGGAAGCAGAAGTGTTCACATTGCTTCGCAGAATCGCTTTTGTGCAGAAAACACTAACACTTGTTCAGAACGAAAGAAAGCACAGAGCCCCAGATTCTATGTTGTCCTGGAGAGCTTGCAGAGCACTGGGGAAAGGCAGGCAGAGAATTCCTTGCTAGCACCTTCTCTGTGCCTGGGAAGCAGAAGTGTTCACATTGCTTCGCAAGAATCGCTTTTGTGCAGAAAACAGTAACACTTTGTCAGAAGGAAAGAAAGCACAGAGCCCCAGATTTTATGTTGTCCTGGAGAGCTTGCAGAGCACTGGGGAAAGGCAGGCAGAGAATTCCTTGCTAGCACCTTCTCTGTGCCTGGGAAGCAGAAGTGTTCACATTGCTTCGCAAGAATCGCTTTTGTGCAGAAAACACTAACACTTGTTCAGAAGGAAAGAAAGCACAGAGCCCCAGATTCTATGTTGTCCTGGAGAGCTTGCAGAGCACTGGGGAAAGGCAGGCAGAGAATTCCCTGATAGCACCTTCTCTGTGCCTGGGAAGCAGAAGTGTTCACATTGCTTCGCAAGAATCGCTTTTGTGCAGAAAAGAGTAACACTTGTTCAGAACGAAAGAAAGCACAGAGCCCCAGATTCTATGTTGTCCTGGAGAGCTTGCAGAGCACTGGGGAAAGGCAGGCAGAGAATTCCCTGCTAGCACCTTCTCTGTGCCTGGGAAGCAGAAGTGTTCACATTGCTTCGCAAGAATTGCTTTTTTGCAGAAAACACTAACACTTGTTCAGAAGGAAAGAAAGCACAGAGCCCCAGATTTTATGTTGTCCTGGAGAGCTTGCAGAGCACTGGGGAAAGGCAGGCAGAGAATTCCCTGATAGCACCTTCTCTGTGCCTGTTCACATTGCTTCGCAGAATCGCTTTTGTGCAGAAAACACTAACACTTGTTCAGAAGGAAAGAAAGCACAGAGCCCCAGATTCTATGTTGTCCTGGAGAGCTTGCAGAGCACTGGGGAAAGGCAGGCAGAGAATTCCTTGCTAGAACCTTCTCTGTGCCTGGGAAGCAGATGTGTTCACATTGCTTCGCAGAATCGCTTTTGTGCAGAAAACAGTAACACTTGTTCAGAACGAAAGAAAGCACAGAGCCCCAGATTTGCTGTTGTCCTGGAGAGCTTGCAGAGCACTGGGGAAAGGCAGGCAGAGAATTCCCTGCTAGCACCTTCTCTGTGCCTGGGAAGCAGATGTGTTCACATTGCTTCGCAAGGATCGCTTTTGTGCAGAAAACAGTAACACTTGTTCAGAAGGAAAGAAAGCACAGAGCCCCAGATTCTATGTTGTCCTGGAGAGCTTGCAGAGCACTGGGGAAAGGCAGGCAGAGAATTCCCTGCTAGCACCTTCTCTGTGCCTGGGAAGCAGAAGTGTTCACATTGCTTCGCAAGAATCGCTTTTGTGCAGAAAACAGTAACACTTGTTCAGAATGAAAGAAAGCACAGAGCCCCAGATTCTATGTTGTCCTGGAGAGCTTGCAGAGCACTGGGGAAAGGCAGGCAGAGAATTCCTTGCTAGCACCTTCTCTGTGCCTGGGAAGCAGAAGTGTTCACATTGCTTGGCAGAATAGCTTTTGTGCAGAAAACAGTAACACTTGTTCAGAATGAAAGAAAGCACAGAGCCCCAGATTCTATGTTGTCCTGGAGAGCTTGCAGAGCACTGGGGAATGGCAGGCAGAGAATTCCTTGCTAGCACCTTCTCTGTGCCTGGGAAGCAGAAGTGTTCACATTGCTTCACAAGAATCGCTTTTGTGCAGAAAACACTAACACTTGTTCAGAACGAAAGAAAGCACAGAGCCCCAGATTTTATGTTGTCCTGGAGAGCTTGCAGAGCACTGGGGAAAGGCAGGCAGAGAATTCCTTGCTAGCACCTTCTCTGTGCCTGGGAAGCAGAAGTGTTCACATTGCTTCGCAGAATCGCTTTTGTGCAGAAAACAGTAACACTTCTTCAGAACGAAAGAAAGAACAGAGCCCCAGATTTTATGTTGTCCTGGAGAGCTTGCAGAGCACTGGGGAAAGGCAGGCAGAGAATTCCCTGCTAGCACCTTCTCTGTGCCTGTTCACATTGCTTCGCAGAATCGCTTTTGTGCAGAAAACAGTAACACTTGTTCAGAATGAAAGAAAGCAAAGAGCCCCAGATATTATGTTGCCCTGGAGAGCTTGCAGAGCACTGGGGAAAGGCAGGCAGAGAATTCCCTGCTAGCACCTTCTCTGTGCCTGGGAAGCAGAAGTGTTCACATTGCTTCGCAAGAATCGCTTTTGTGCAGAAAACACTAACACTTGTTCAGAACGAAAGAAAGCACAGAGCCCCAGATTTTATGTTGTCCTGGAGAGCTTGCAGAGCACTGGGGAAAGGCAGGCAGAGAATTCCCTGCTAGCACCTTCTCTGTGCCTGGGAAGCAGAAGTGTTCACATTGCTTCGCAAGAATCGCTTTTGTGCAGAAAACAGTAACACTTGTTCAGAACGAAAGAAAGCACAGAGCCCCAGATTCTATGTTGTCCTGGAGAGCTTGCAGAGCACTGGGGAAAGGCAGGCAGAGAATTCCCTGCTAGCACCTTCTCTGTGCCTGTTCACATTGCTTCGCAGAATCGCTTTTGTGCAGAAAACAGTAACACTTGTTCAGAACGAAAGAAAGCACAGAGCCCCAGATTTGCTGTTGTCCTGGAGAGCTTGCAGAGCACTGGGGAAAGGCAGGCAGAGAATTCCCTGCTAGCACCTTCTCTGTGCCTGGGAAGCAGAAGTGTTCACATTGCTTCGCAGAATCGCTTTTGTGCAGAAAACACTAACACTTGTTCAGAAGGAAAGAAAGCACAGAGCCCCAGATTTTATGTTGTCCTGGAGAGCTTGCAGAGCACTGGGGAAAGGCAGGCAGAGAATTCCCTGATAGCACCTTCTCTGTGCCTGTTCACATTGTTTCGCAGAATCGCTTTTGTGCAGAAAACACTAACACTTGTTCAGAACGAAAGAAAGCACAGAGCCCCAGATTCTATGTTGTCCTGGAGAGCTTGCAGAGCACTGGGGAAAGGCAGGCAGAGAATTCCCTGCTAGCACCTTCTCTGTGCCTGGGAAGCAGAAGTGTTCACATTGCTTCGCAAGAATCGCTTTTGTGCAGAAAACAGTAACACTTGTTCAGAAGGAAAGAAAGCACAGAGCCCCAGATTCTATGTTGTCCTGGAGAGCTTGCAGAGCACTGGGGAAAGGCAGGCAGAGAATTCCTTGCTAGCACCTTCTCTGTGCCTGGGAAGCAGAAGTGTTCACATTGCTTCGCAGAATCGCTTTTGTGCAGAAAACAGTAACACTTGTTCAGAAGGAAAGAAAGCACAGAGCCCCAGATTTTATGTTGTCCTGGAGAGCTTGCAGAGCACTGGGGAAAGGCAGGCAGAGAATTCCCTGCTAGCACCTTCTCTGTGCCTGTTCACATTGCTTCGCAGAATCGCTTTTGTGCAGAAAACAGTAACACTTGTTCAGAATGAAAGAAAGCAAAGAGCCCCAGATATTATGTTGCCCTGGAGAGCTTGCAGAGCACTGGGGAAAGGCAGGCAGAGAATTCCCTGCTAGCACCTTCTCTGTGCCTGGGAAGCAGAAGTGTTCACATTGCTTCGCAAGAATCGCTTTTGTGCAGAAAACACTAACACTTGTTCAGAACGAAAGAAAGCACAGAGCCCCAGATTTTATGTTGTCCTGGAGAGCTTGCAGAGCACTGGGGAAAGGCAGGCAGAGAATTCCCTGCTAGCACCTTCTCTGTGCCTGGGAAGCAGAAGTGTTCACATTGCTTCGCAAGAATCGCTTTTGTGCAGAAAACAGTAACACTTGTTCAGAACGAAAGAAAGCACAGAGCCCCAGATTCTATGTTGTCCTGGAGAGCTTGCAGAGCACTGGGGAAAGGCAGGCAGAGAATTCCCTGCTAGCACCTTCTCTGTGCCTGTTCACATTGCTTCGCAGAATCGCTTTTGTGCAGAAAACAGTAACACTTGTTCAGAACGAAAGAAAGCACAGAGCCCCAGATTTGCTGTTGTCCTGGAGAGCTTGCAGAGCACTGGGGAAAGGCAGGCAGAGAATTCCCTGCTAGCACCTTCTCTGTGCCTGGGAAGCAGAAGTGTTCACATTGCTTCGCAGAATCGCTTTTGTGCAGAAAACACTAACACTTGTTCAGAAGGAAAGAAAGCACAGAGCCCCAGATTTTATGTTGTCCTGGAGAGCTTGCAGAGCACTGGGGAAAGGCAGGCAGAGAATTCCCTGATAGCACCTTCTCTGTGCCTGTTCACATTGTTTCGCAGAATCGCTTTTGTGCAGAAAACACTAACACTTGTTCAGAACGAAAGAAAGCACAGAGCCCCAGATTCTATGTTGTCCTGGAGAGCTTGCAGAGCACTGGGGAAAGGCAGGCAGAGAATTCCCTGCTAGCACCTTCTCTGTGCCTGGGAAGCAGAAGTGTTCACATTGCTTCGCAAGAATCGCTTTTGTGCAGAAAACAGTAACACTTGTTCAGAAGGAAAGAAAGCACAGAGCCCCAGATTCTATGTTGTCCTGGAGAGCTTGCAGAGCACTGGGGAAAGGCAGGCAGAGAATTCCTTGCTAGCACCTTCTCTGTGCCTGGGAAGCAGAAGTGTTCACATTGCTTCGCAGAATCGCTTTTGTGCAGAAAACAGTAACACTTGTTCAGAAGGAAAGAAAGCACAGAGCCCCAGATTTTATGTTGTCCTGGAGAGCTTGCAGAGCACTGGGGAAAGGCAGGCAGAGAATTCCCTGCTAGCACCTTCTCTGTGCCTGGGAAGCAGAAGTGTTCACATTGCTTCGCAAGAATCGCTTTTGTGCAGAAAACAGTAACACTTGTTCAGAACGAAAGAAAGCACAGAGCCCCAGATTCTATGTTGTCCTGGAGAGCTTGCAGAGCACTGGGGAAAGGCAGGCAGAGAATTCCCTGATAGCACCTTCTCTGTGCCTGGGAAGCAGAAGTGTTCACATTGCTTCGCAAGAATCGCTTTTGTGCAGAAAACAGTAACACTTGTTCAGAACGAAAGAAAGCACAGAGCCCCAGATTCTATGTTGTCCTGGAGAGCTTGCAGAGCACTGGGGAAAGGCAGGCAGAGAGTTCCCTGATAGCACCTTCTCTGTGCCTGTTCACATTGCTTCGCAGAATCGCTTTTGTGCAGAAAACAGTAACACTTGTTCAGAACGAAAGAAAGCACAGAGCCCCAGATTTGCTGTTGTCCTGGAGAGCTTGCAGAGCACTGGGGAAAGGCAGGCAGAGAATTCCCTGCTAGCACCTTCTCTGTGCCTGGGAAGCAGAAGTGTTCACATTGCTTCGCAGAATCGCTTTTGTGCAGAAAACAGTAACACTTGTTCAGAAGGAAAGAAAGCACAGAGCCCCAGATTTGCTGTTGTCCTGGAGAGCTTGCAGAGCACTGGGGAAAGGCAGGCAGAGAATTCCCTGCTAGCACCTTCTCTGTGCCTGGGAAGCAGAAGTGTTCACATTGCTTCGCAGAATCGCTTTTGTGCAGAAAACAGTAACACTTGTTCAGAAGGAAAGAAAGCACAGAGCCCCAGATTTTATGTTGTCCTGGAGAGCTTGCAGAGCACTGGGGAAACGCAGGCAGAGAATTCCCTGATAGCACCTTCTCTGTGCCTGTTCACATTGCTTCGCAGAATCGCTTTTGTGCAGAAAACAGTAACACTTGTTCAGAACGAAAGAAAGCACAGAGCCCCAGATTTTATGTTGTCCTGGAGAGCTTGCAGAGCACTGGGGAAAGGCAGGCAGAGAATTTCCTGCTAGCACCTTCTCTGTGCCTGGGAAGCAGAAGTGTTCACATTGCTTCGCAAGAATCGCTTTTGTGCAGAAAACAGTAACACTTGTTCTGAAGGAAAGAAAGCACAGAGCCCCAGATTCTATGTTGTCCTGGAGAGCTTGCAGAGCACTGGGGACAGGCAGGCAGAGAATTCCCTGCTAGCACCTTCTCTGTGCCTGTTCACATTGCTTCGCAGAATCGCTTTTGTGCAGAAAACAGTAACACTTGTTCAGAACGAAAGAAAGCACAGAGCCCCAGATTCTATGTTGTCCTGGAGAGCTTGCAGAGCACTGGGGAAAGGCAGGCAGAGAGTTCCCTGATAGCACCTTCTCTGTGCCTGTTCACATTGCTTCGCAGAATCGCTTTTGTGCAGAAAACAGTAACACTTGTTCAGAACGAAAGAAAGCACAGAGCCCCAGATTTGCTGTTGTCCTGGAGAGCTTGCAGAGCACTGGGGAAAGGCAGGCAGAGAATTCCCTGCTAGCACCTTCTCTGTGCCTGGGAAGCAGAAGTGTTCACATTGCTTCGCAGAATCGCTTTTGTGCAGAAAACAGTAACACTTGTTCAGAAGGAAAGAAAGCACAGAGCCCCAGATTTTATGTTGTCCTGGAGAGCTTGCAGAGCACTGGGGAAACGCAGGCAGAGAATTCCCTGATAGCACCTTCTCTGTGCCTGTTCACATTGCTTCGCAGAATCGCTTTTGTGCAGAAAACAGTAACACTTGTTCAGAAGGAAAGAAAGCACAGAGCCCCAGATTTTATGTTGTCCTGGAGAGCTTGCAGAGCACTGGGGAAAGGCAGGCAGAGAATTCCCTGCTAGCACCTTCTCTGTGCCTGGGAAGCAGAAGTGTTCACATTGCTTCGCAAGAATCGCTTTTGTGCAGAAAACAGTAACACTTGTTCTGAAGGAAAGAAAGCACAGAGCCCCAGATTTTATGTTGTCCTGGAGAGCTTGCAGAGCACTGGGGACAGGCAGAGAATTCCCTGCTAGCACCTTCTCTGTGCCTGTTCACATTGCTTCGCACAATCGCTTTTGTGCAGAAAACAGTAACACTTGTTCAGAACGAAAGAAAGCACAGAGCCCCAGATTCTATGTTGTCCTGGAGAGCTTGCAGAGCACTGGGGAAAGGCAGGCAGAGAATTCCCTGATAGCACCTTCTCTGTGCCTGGGAAGCAGAAGTGTTCACATTGCTTCGCAAGAATCGCTTTTGTGCAGAAACCACTAACACTTGTTCAGAAGGAAAGAAAGCACAGAGCCCCAGATTTTATGTTGTCCTGGAGAGCTTGCAGAGCACTGGGGAAAGGCAAACAGAGAATTCCTTGCTAGCACCTTCTCTGTGCCTGGGAAGCAGAAGTGTTCACATTGCTTCGCAGAATCGCTTTTGTGCAGAAAACAGTAACACTTGTTCAGAAGGAAAGAAAGCACAGAGCCCCAGATTTTATGTTGTCCTGGAGAGCTTGCAGAGCACTGGGGAAAGGCAGGCAGAGAATTCCCTGCTAGCACCTTCTCTGTGCCTGGGAAGCAGAAGTGTTCACATTGCTTCGCAGAATCGCTTTTGTGCAGAAAACAGTAACACTTGTTCAGAAGGAAAGAAAGCACAGAGCCCCAGATTCTATGTTGTCCTGGAGAGCTTGCAGAGCACTGGGGAAAGGCAGGCAGAGAATTCCCTGCTAGCACCTTCTCTGTGCCTGTTCACATTGCTTCGCACAATCGCTTTTGTGCAGAAAACAGTAACACTTGTTCAGAAGGAAAGAAAGCACAGAGCCCCAGATTCTATGTTGTCCTGGAGAGCTTGCAGAGCACTGGGGAAAGGCAGGCAGAGAATTCCCTGATAGCACCTTCTCTGTGCCTGGGAAGCAGAAGTGTTCACATTGCTTCGCAAGAATCGCTTTTGTGCAGAAAACAGTAACACTTGTTCAGAACGAAAGAAAGCACAGAGCCCCAGATTCTATGTTGTCCTGGAGAGCTTGCAGAGCACTGGGGAAAGGCAGGCAGAGAATTCCCTGATAGCACCTTCTCTGTGCCTGTTCACATTGCTTCGCAGAATCGCTTTTGTGCAGAAAACACTAACACTTGTTCAGAAGGAAAGAAAGCACAGAGCCCCAGATTTTATGTTGTCCTGGAGAGCTTGCAGAGCACTGGGGAAAGGCAGGCAGAGAATTCCCTGCTAGCACCTTCTCTGTGCCTGGGAAGCAGAAGTGTTCACATTGCTTCGCAAGAATCGCTTTTGTGCAGAAAAGAGTAACACTTGTTCAGAACGAAAGAAAGCACAGAGCCCCAGATTCTATGTTGTCCTGGAGAGCTTGCAGAGCACTGGGGAAAGGCAGGCAGAGAATTCCTTGCTAGAACCTTCTCTGTGCCTGGGAAGCAGAAGTGTTCACATTGCTTCGCAAGAATCGCTTTTGTGCAGAAAACAGTAACACTTGTTCAGAAGGAAAGAAAGCACAGAGCCCCAGATTCTATGTTGTCCTGGAGAGCTTGCAGAGCACTGGGGAAAGGCAGGCAGAGAATTCCCTGATAGCACCTTCTCTGTGCCTGTTCACATTGCTTCGCAGAATCGCTTTTGTGCAGAAAACAGTAACACTTGTTCAGAAGGAAAGAAAGCACAGAGCCCCAGATTTGCTGTTGTCCTGGAGAGTTTGCAGAGCACTGGGGAAAGGCAGGCAGAGAATTCCCTGCTAGCACCTTCTCTGTGCCTGGGAAGCAGAAGTGTTCACATTGCTTCGCAAGAATCGCTTTTGTGCAGAAAACAGTAACACTTGTTCAGAACGAAAGAAAGCACAGAGCCCCAGATTCTATGTTGTCCTGGAGAGCTTGCAGAGCACTGAGGACAGGCAGGCAGAGAATTCCCTGCTAGCACCTTCTCTGTGCCTGTTCACATTGCTTCGCAGAATCGCTTTTGTGCAGAAAACAGTAACACTTGTTCAGAACGAAAGAAAGCACAGAGCCCCAGATTTTATGTTGTCCTGGAGAGCTTGCAGAGCACTGGGGAAAGGCAGGCAGAGAATTCCCTGCTAGCACCTTCTCTGTGCCTGTTCACATTGCTTCGCAGAATCGCTTTTGTGCAGAAACCACTAACACTTGTTCAGAAGGAAAGAAAGCACAGAGCCCCAGATTCTGTGTTGTCCTGGAGAGCTTGCAGAGCACTGGGGAAAGGCAGGCAGAGAATTCCCTGCTAGCACCTTCTCTGTGCCTGGGAAGCAGAAGTGTTCACATTGCTTCGCAAGAATCGCTTTTGTGCAGAAAACACTAACACTTGTTCAGAAGGAAAGAAAGCACAGAGCCCCAGATTTTATGTTGTCCTGGAGAGCTTGCAGAGCACTGGGGAAAGGCAGGCAGAGAATTCCCTGCTAGCACCTTCTCTGTGCCTGGGAAGCAGAAGTGTTCACATTGCTTCGCAGAATCGCTTTTGTGCAGAAAACAGTAACACTTGTTCAGAAGGAAAGAAAGCACAGAGCCCCAGATTCTATGTTGTCCTGGAGAGCTTGCAGAGCACTGGGGAAAGGCAGGCAGAGAATTCCCTGCTAGCACCTTCTCTGTGCCTGTTCACATTGCTTCGCACAATCGCTTTTGTGCAGAAAACAGTAACACTTGTTCAGAACGAAAGAAAGCACAGAGCCCCAGATTCTATGTTGTCCTGGAGAGCTTGCAGAGCACTGGGGAAAGGCAGGCAGAGAATTCCCTGATAGCACCTTCTCTGTGCCTGGGAAGCAGAAGTGTTCACATTGCTTCGCAAGAATCGCTTTTGTGCAGAAAACAGTAACACTTGTTCAGAACGAAAGAAAGCACAGAGCCCCAGATTCTATGTTGTCCTGGAGAGCTTGCAGAGCACTGGGGAAAGGCAGGCAGAGAATTCCCTGATAGCACCTTCTCTGTGCCTGTTCACATTGCTTCGCAGAATCGCTTTTGTGCAGAAAACACTAACACTTGTTCAGAAGGAAAGAAAGCACAGAGCCCCAGATTTTATGTTGTCCTGGAGAGCTTGCAGAGCACTGGGGAAAGGCAGGCAGAGAATTCCCTGCTAGCACCTTCTCTGTGCCTGGGAAGCAGAAGTGTTCACATTGCTTCGCAAGAATCGCTTTTGTGCAGAAAAGAGTAACACTTGTTCAGAACGAAAGAAAGCACAGAGCCCCAGATTCTATGTTGTCCTGGAGAGCTTGCAGAGCACTGGGGAAAGGCAGGCAGAGAATTCCCTGCTAGCACCTTCTCTGTGCCTGGGAAGCAGAAGTGTTCACATTGCTTCGCAAGAATTGCTTTTTTGCAGAAAACACTAACACTTGTTCAGAAGGAAAGAAAGCACAGAGCCCCAGATTTTATGTTGTCCTGGAGAGCTTGCAGAGCACTGGGGAAAGGCAGGCAGAGAATTCCCTGATAGCACCTTCTCTGTGCCTGTTCACATTGCTTCGCAGAATCGCTTTTGTGCAGAAAACACTAACACTTGTTCAGAAGGAAAGAAAGCACAGAGCCCCAGATTTGCTGTTGTCCTGGAGAGCTTGCAGAGCACTGGGGAAAGGCAGGCAGAGAATTCCTTGCTAGAACCTTCTCTGTGCCTGGGAAGCAGAAGTGTTCACATTGCTTCGCAAGAATCGCTTTTGTGCAGAAAACAGTAACACTTGTTCAGAAGGAAAGAAAGCACAGAGCCCCAGATTCTATGTTGTCCTGGAGAGCTTGCAGAGCACTGGGGAAAGGCAGGCAGAGAATTCCCTGATAGCACCTTCTCTGTGCCTGTTCACATTGCTTCGCAGAATCGCTTTTGTGCAGAAAACAGTAACACTTGTTCAGAAGGAAAGAAAGCACAGAGCCCCAGATTTGCTGTTGTCCTGGAGAGTTTGCAGAGCACTGGGGAAAGGCAGGCAGAGAATTCCCTGCTAGCACCTTCTCTGTGCCTGGGAAGCAGAAGTGTTCACATTGCTTCGCAAGAATCGCTTTTGTGCAGAAAACAGTAACACTTGTTCAGAACGAAAGAAAGCACAGAGCCCCAGATTCTATGTTGTCCTGGAGAGCTTGCAGAGCACTGAGGACAGGCAGGCAGAGAATTCCCTGCTAGCACCTTCTCTGTGCCTGTTCACATTGCTTCGCAGAATCGCTTTTGTGCAGAAAACAGTAACACTTGTTCAGAACGAAAGAAAGCACAGAGCCCCAGATTTTATGTTGTCCTGGAGAGCTTGCAGAGCACTGGGGAAAGGCAGGCAGAGAATTCCCTGCTAGCACCTTCTCTGTGCCTGTTCACATTGCTTCGCAGAATCGCTTTTGTGCAGAAACCACTAACACTTGTTCAGAAGGAAAGAAAGCACAGAGCCCCAGATTCTGTGTTGTCCTGGAGAGCTTGCAGAGCACTGGGGAAAGGCAGGCAGAGAATTCCCTGCTAGCACCTTCTCTGTGCCTGGGAAGCAGAAGTGTTCACATTGCTTCGCAAGAATCGCTTTTGTGCAGAAAACACTAACACTTGTTCAGAAGGAAAGAAAGCACAGAGCCCCAGATTTTATGTTGTCCTGGAGAGCTTGCAGAGCACTGGGGAAAGGCAGGCAGAGAATTCCCTGCTAGCACCTTCTCTGTGCCTGGGAAGCAGAAGTGTTCACATTGCTTCGCAGAATCGCTTTTGTGCAGAAAACAGTAACACTTGTTCAGAAGGAAAGAAAGCACAGAGCCCCAGATTCTATGTTGTCCTGGAGAGCTTGCAGAGCACTGGGGAAAGGCAGGCAGAGAATTCCCTGCTAGCACCTTCTCTGTGCCTGTTCACATTGCTTCGCACAATCGCTTTTGTGCAGAAAACAGTAACACTTGTTCAGAACGAAAGAAAGCACAGAGCCCCAGATTCTATGTTGTCCTGGAGAGCTTGCAGAGCACTGGGGAAAGGCAGGCAGAGAATTCCCTGATAGCACCTTCTCTGTGCCTGGGAAGCAGAAGTGTTCACATTGCTTCGCAAGAATCGCTTTTGTGCAGAAAACAGTAACACTTGTTCAGAACGAAAGAAAGCACAGAGCCCCAGATTCTATGTTGTCCTGGAGAGCTTGCAGAGCACTGGGGAAAGGCAGGCAGAGAATTCCCTGATAGCACCTTCTCTGTGCCTGTTCACATTGCTTCGCAGAATCGCTTTTGTGCAGAAAACACTAACACTTGTTCAGAAGGAAAGAAAGCACAGAGCCCCAGATTTTATGTTGTCCTGGAGAGCTTGCAGAGCACTGGGGAAAGGCAGGCAGAGAATTCCCTGCTAGCACCTTCTCTGTGCCTGGGAAGCAGAAGTGTTCACATTGCTTCGCAAGAATCGCTTTTGTGCAGAAAAGAGTAACACTTGTTCAGAACGAAAGAAAGCACAGAGCCCCAGATTCTATGTTGTCCTGGAGAGCTTGCAGAGCACTGGGGAAAGGCAGGCAGAGAATTCCCTGCTAGCACCTTCTCTGTGCCTGGGAAGCAGAAGTGTTCACATTGCTTCGCAAGAATTGCTTTTTTGCAGAAAACACTAACACTTGTTCAGAAGGAAAGAAAGCACAGAGCCCCAGATTTTATGTTGTCCTGGAGAGCTTGCAGAGCACTGGGGAAAGGCAGGCAGAGAATTCCCTGATAGCACCTTCTCTGTGCCTGTTCACATTGCTTCGCAGAATCGCTTTTGTGCAGAAAACACTAACACTTGTTCAGAAGGAAAGAAAGCACAGAGCCCCAGATTTGCTGTTGTCCTGGAGAGCTTGCAGAGCACTGGGGAAAGGCAGGCAGAGAATTCCTTGCTAGAACCTTCTCTGTGCCTGGGAAGCAGAAGTGTTCACATTGCTTCGCAGAATCGCTTTTGTGCAGAAAACAGTAACACTTGTTCAGAAGGAAAGAAAGCACAGAGCCCCAGATTTTATGTTGTCCTGGAGAGCTTGCAGAGCACTGGGGAAAGGCAGGCAGAGAATTCCCTGCTAGCACCTTCTCTGTGCCTGGGAAGCAGAAGTGTTCACATTGCTTCGCAAGAATCGCTTTTGTGCAGAAAACAGTAACACTTGTTCAGAAGGAAAGAAAGCACAGAGCCCCAGATTCTATGTTGTCCTGGAGAGCTTGCAGAGCACTGGGGAAAGGCAGGCAGAGAATTCCCTGCTAGCACCTTCTCTGTGCCTGGGAAGCAGAAGTGTTCACATTGCTTCGCAAGAATCGCTTTTGTGCAGAAAACAGTAACACTTGTTCAGAAGGAAAGAAAGCACAGAGCCCCAGATTCTATGTTGTCCTGGAGAGCTTGCAGAGCACTGGGGAAAGGCAGGCAGAGAATTCCCTGATAGCACCTTCTCTGTGCCTGTTCACATTGCTTCGCAGAATCGCTTTTGTGCAGAAAACAGTAACACTTGTTCAGAAGGAAAGAAAGCACAGAGCCCCAGATTTGCTGTTGTCCTGGAGAGTTTGCAGAGCACTGGGGAAAGGCAGGCAGAGAATTCCCTGCTAGCACCTTCTCTGTGCCTGGGAAGCAGAAGTGTTCACATTGCTTCGCAAGAATCGCTTTTGTGCAGAAAACAGTAACACTTGTTCAGAACGAAAGAAAGCACAGAGCCCCAGATTCTATGTTGTCCTGGAGAGCTTGCAGAGCACTGAGGACAGGCAGGCAGAGAATTCCCTGATAGCACCTTCTCTGTGCCTGTTCACATTGCTTCGCAGAGTCGCTTTTGTGCAGAAAACAGTAACACTTGTTCAGAACGAAAGAAAGCACAGAGCCCCAGATTCTATGTTGTCCTGGAGAGCTTGCAGAGCACTGGGGAAAGGCAGGCAGAGAATTCCCTGCTAGCACCTTCTCTGTGCCTGGGAAGCAGAAGTGTTCACATTGCTTCGCAAGAATCGCTTTTGTGCAGAAAACAGTAACACTTGTTCAGAAGGAAAGAAAGCACAGAGCCCCAGATTCTATGTTGTCCTGGAGAGCTTGCAGAGCACTGGGGAAAGGCAGGCAGAGAATTCCTTGCTAGCACCTTCTCTGTGCCTGGGAAGCAGAAGTGTTCACATTGCTTCGCAAGAATCGCTTTTGTGCAGAAAACAGTAACACTTTGTCAGAAGGAAAGAAAGCACAGAGCCCCAGATTTTATGTTGTCCTGGAGAGCTTGCAGAGCACTGGGGAAAGGCAGGCAGAGAATTCCTTGCTAGCACCTTCTCTGTGCCTGGGAAGCAGAAGTGTTCACATTGCTTCGCAAGAATCGCTTTTGTGCAGAAAACAGTAACACTTGTTCAGAACGAAAGAAAGCACAGAGCCCCAGATTCTATGTTGTCCTGGAGAGCTTGCAGAGCACTGGGGAAAGGCAGGCAGAGAATTCCCTGATAGCACCTTCTCTGTGCCTGTTCACATTGCTTCGCAGAATCGCTTTTGTGCAGAAAACACTAACACTTGTTCAGAAGGAAAGAAAGCACAGAGCCCCAGATTTTATGTTGTCCTGGAGAGCTTGCAGAGCACTGGGGAAAGGCAGGCAGAGAATTCCCTGATAGCACCTTCTCTGTGCCTGTTCACATTGCTTCGCAGAATCGCTTTTGTGCAGAAAACACTAACACTTGTTCAGAAGGAAAGAAAGCACAGAGCCCCAGATTTGCTGTTGTCCTGGAGAGCTTGCAGAGCACTGGGGAAAGGCAGGCAGAGAATTCATTGCTAGAACCTTCTCTGTGCCTGGGAAGCAGAAGTGTTCACATTGCTTCGCAAGAATCGCTTTTGTGCAGAAAACAGTAACACTTGTTCAGAAGGAAAGAAAGCACAGAGCCCCAGATTTTATGTTGTCCTGGAGAGCTTGCAGAGCACTGGGGAAAGGCAGGCAGAGAATTCCCTGCTAGCATCTTCTCTGTGCCTGGGAAGCAGAAGTGTTCACATTGCTTCGCAAGAATCGCTTTTGTGCAGAAAACAGTAACACTTGTTCAGAAGGAAAGAAAGCACAGAGCCCCAGATTCTATGTTGTCCTGGAGAGCTTGCAGAGCACTGGGGAAAGGCAGGCAGAGAATTCCCTGCTAGCACCTTCTTTGTGCCTGGGAAGCAGAAGTGTTCACATTGCTTCGCAAGAATCGCTTTTGTGCAGAAAACAGTAACACTTGTTCAGAACGAAAGAAAGCACAGAGCCCCAGATTCTATGTTGTCCTGGAGAGCTTGCAGAGCACTGGGGAAAGGCAGGCAGAGAATTCCCTGATAGCACCTTCTCTGTGCCTGTTCACATTGCTTCGCAGAATCGCTTTTGTGCAGAAAACAGTAACACTTGTTCAGAACGAAAGAAAGCACAGAGCCCCAGATTTGCTGTTGTCCTGGAGAGTTTGCAGAGCACTGGGGAAAGGCAGGCAGAGAATTCCCTGATAGCACCTTCTCTGTGCCTGTTCACATTGCTTCGCACAATCGCTTTTGTGCAGAAAACAGTAACACTTGTTCAGAACGAAAGAAAGCACAGAGCCCCAGATTCTATGTTGTCCTGGAGAGCTTGCAGAGCACTGGGGAAAGGCAGGCAGAGAATTCCCTGATAGCACCTTCTCTATGCCTGGGAATCAGAAGTGTTCACATTGCTTCGCAGAATCGCTTTTGTGCAGAAAACAGTAACACTTGTTCAGAACGAAAGAAAGCACAGAGCCCCAGATTTTATGTTGTCCTGGAGAGCTTGCAGAGCACTGGGGAAAGGCAGGCAGAGAATTCCTTGCTAGCACCTTCTCTGTGCCTGGGAAGCAGAAGTGTTCACATTGCTTCGCAAGAATCGCTTTTGTGCAGAAAACACTAACACTTGTTCAGAACGAAAGAAAGCACAGAGCCCCAGATTCTATGTTGTCCTGGAGAGCTTGCAGAGCACTGGGGAAAGGCAGGCAGAGAATTCCTTGCTAGCTCCTTCTCTGTGCCTGGGAAGCAGAAGTGTTCACATTGCTTCGCAAGAATCGCTTTTGTGCAGAAAACAGTAACACTTTGTCAGAAGGAAAGAAAGCACAGAGCCCCAGATTTTATGTTGTCCTGGAGAGCTTGCACAGCACTGGGGAAAGGCAGGCAGAGAATTCCCTGATAGCACCTTCTCTGTGCCTGTTCACATTGCTTCGCAGAATCGCTTTTGTGCAGAAAACAGTAACACTTGTTCAGAATGAAAGAAAGCAAAGAGCCCCAGATATTATGTTGCCCTGGAGAGCTTGCAGAGCACTGGGGAAAGGCAGGCAGAGAATTCCCTGCTAGCACCTTCTCTGTGCCTGAGAAGCAGAAGTGTTCACATTGCTTCGCAAGAATCGCTTTTGTGCAGAAAACAGTAACACTTGTTCAGAACGAAAGAAAGCACAGAGCCCCAGATTTTATGTTGTCCTGGAGAGCTTGCAGAGCACTGGGGACAGGCAGGCAGAGAATTCCCTGCTAGCACCTTCTCTGTGCCTGTTCACATTGCTTCGCAGAATCGCTTTTGTGCAGAAAACAGTAACACTTGTTCAGAACGAAAGAAAGCACAGAGCCCCAGATTTTATGTTGTCCTGGAGAGCTTGCAGAGCACTGGGGAAAGGCAGGCAGAGAATTCCCTGCTAGCACCTTCTCTGTGCCTGTTCACATTGCTTCGCAGAATCGCTTTTGTGCAGAAACCACTAACACTTGTTCAGAAGGAAAGAAAGCACAGAGCCCCAGATTCTGTGTTGTCCTGGAGAGCTTGCAGAGCACTGGGGAAAGGCAGGCAGAGAATTCCCTGCTAGCACCTTCTCTGTGCCTGGGAAGCAGAAGTGTTCACATTGCTTCGCAAGAATCGCTTTTGTGCAGAAAACAGTAACACTTGTTCAGAACGAAAGAAAGCACAGAGCCCCAGATTTTATGTTGTCCTGGAGAGCTTGCAGAGCACTGGGGAAAGGCAGGCAGAGAATTCCCTGCTAGCACCTTCTCTGTGCCTGGGAAGCAGAAGTGTTCACATTGCTTCGCAGAATCGCTTTTGTGCAGAAAACAGTAACACTTGTTCAGAAGGAAAGAAAGCACAGAGCCCCAGATTCTATGTTGTCCTGGAGAGCTTGCAGAGCACTGGGGAAAGGCAGGCAGAGAATTCCCTGCTAGCACCTTCTCTGTGCCTGTTCACATTGCTTCGCACAATCGCTTTTGTGCAGAAAACAGTAACACTTGTTCAGAACGAAAGAAAGCACAGAGCCCCAGATTCTATGTTGTCCTGGAGAGCTTGCAGAGCACTGGGGAAAGGCAGGCAGAGAATTCCCTGATAGCACCTTCTCTGTGCCTGGGAAGCAGAAGTGTTCACATTGCTTCGCAAGAATCGCTTTTGTGCAGAAAACAGTAACACTTGTTCAGAACGAAAGAAAGCACAGAGCCCCAGATTCTATGTTGTCCTGGAGAGCTTGCAGAGCACTGGGGAAAGGCAGGCAGAGAATTCCCTGATAGCACCTTCTCTGTGCCTGTTCACATTGCTTCGCAGAATCGCTTTTGTGCAGAAAACACTAACACTTGTTCAGAAGGAAAGAAAGCACAGAGCCCCAGATTTTATGTTGTCCTGGAGAGCTTGCAGAGCACTGGGGAAAGGCAGGCAGAGAATTCCCTGCTAGCACCTTCTCTGTGCTTGGGAAGCAGAAGTGTTCACATTGCTTCGCAAGAATCGCTTTTGTGCAGAAAAGAGTAACACTTGTTCAGAACGAAAGAAAGCACAGAGCCCCAGATTCTATGTTGTCCTGGAGAGCTTGCAGAGCACTGGGGAAAGGCAGGCAGAGAATTCCCTGCTAGCACCTTCTCTGTGCCTGGGAAGCAGAAGTGTTCACATTGCTTCGCAAGAATTGCTTTTTTGCAGAAAACACTAACACTTGTTCAGAAGGAAAGAAAGCACAGAGCCCCAGATTTTATGTTGTCCTGGAGAGCTTGCAGAGCACTGGGGAAAGGCAGGCAGAGAATTCCCTGCTAGCACCTTCTCTGTGCCTGTTCACATTGCTTCGCAGAATCGCTTTTGTGCAGAAAACACTAACACTTGTTCAGAAGGAAAGAAAGCACAGAGCCCCAGATTTGCTGTTGTCCTGGAGAGCTTGCAGAGCACTGGGGAAAGGCAGGCAGAGAATTCCCTGCTAGCACCTTCTCTGTGCCTGGGAAGCAGAAGTGTTCACATTGCTTCGCAGAATCGCTTTTGTGCAGAAAACAGTAACACTTGTTCAGAAGGAAAGAAAGCACAGAGCCCCAGATTTTATGTTGTCCTGGAGAGCTTGCAGAGCACTGGGGAAAGGCAGGCAGAGAATTCCCTGCTAGCACCTTCTCTGTGCCTGGGAAGCAGAAGTGTTCACATTGCTTCGCAAGAATCGCTTTTGTGCAGAAAACAGTAACACTTGTTCAGAAGGAAAGAAAGCACAGAGCCCCAGATTCTATGTTGTCCTGGAGAGCTTGCAGAGCACTGGGGAAAGGCAGGCAGAGAATTCCCTGCTAGCACCTTCTCTGTGCCTGGGAAGCAGAAGTGTTCACATTGCTTCGCAAGAATCGCTTTTGTGCAGAAAACAGTAACACTTGTTCAGAAGGAAAGAAAGCACAGAGCCCCAGATTCTATGTTGTCCTGGAGAGCTTGCAGAGCACTGGGGAAAGGCAGGCAGAGAATTCCCTGATAGCACCTTCTCTGTGCCTGTTCACATTGCTTCGCAGAATCGCTTTTGTGCAGAAAACAGTAACACTTGTTCAGAAGGAAAGAAAGCACAGAGCCCCAGATTTGCTGTTGTCCTGGAGAGTTTGCAGAGCACTGGGGAAAGGCAGGCAGAGAATTCCCTGCTAGCACCTTCTCTGTGCCTGGGAAGCAGAAGTGTTCACATTGCTTCGCAAGAATCGCTTTTGTGCAGAAAAGAGTAACACTTGTTCAGAACGAAAGAAAGCACAGAGCCCCAGATTCTATGTTGTCCTGGAGAGCTTGCAGAGCACTGGGGAAAGGCAGGCAGAGAATTCCCTGATAGCACCTTCTCTATGCCTGGGAAGCAGAAGTGTTCACATTGCTTCGCAGAATCGCTTTTGTGCAGAAAACAGTAACACTTGTTCAGAAGGAAAGAAAGCACAGAGCCCCAGATTTTATGTTGTCCTGGAGAGCTTGCAGAGCACTGGGGAAAGGCAGGCAGAGAATTCCCTGCTAGCACCTTCTCTGTGCCTGGGAAGCAGAAGTGTTCACATTGCTTCGCAAGAATCGCTTTTGTGCAGAAAACAGTAACACTTGTTCAGAAGGAAAGAAAGCACAGAGCCCCAGATTCTATGTTGTCCTGGAGAGCTTGCAGAGCACTGGGGAAAGGCAGGCAGAGAATTCCTTGCTAGCACCTTCTCTGTGCCTGGGAAGCAGAAGTGTTCACATTGCTTCGCAAGAATCGCTTTTGTGCAGAAAACAGTAACACTTTGTCAGAAGGAAAGAAAGCACAGAGCCCCAGATTTTATGTTGTTCTGGAGAGCTTGCAGAGCACTGGGGAAAGGCAGGCAGAGAATTCCTTGCTAGCACCTTCTCTGTGCCTGGGAAGCAGAAGTGTTCACATTGCTTCGCAAGAATCGCTTTTGTGCAGAAAACAGTAACACTTGTTCAGAACGAAAGAAAGCACAGAGCCCCAGATTCTATGTTGTCCTGGAGAGCTTGCAGAGCACTGGGGAAAGGCAGGCAGAGAATTCCCTGATAGCACCTTCTCTGTGCCTGTTCACATTGCTTCGCAGAATCGCTTTTGTGCAGAAAACACTAACACTTGTTCAGAAGGAAAGAAAGCACAGAGCCCCAGATTTTATGTTGTCCTGGAGAGCTTGCAGAGCACTGGGGAAAGGCAGGCAGAGAATTCCTTGCTAGAACCTTCTCTGTGCCTGGGAAGCAGAAGTGTTCACATTGCTTCGCAGAATCGCTTTTGTGCAGAAAACACTAACACTTGTTCAGAAGGAAAGAAAGCACAGAGCCCCAGATTTTATGTTGTCCTGGAGAGCTTGCAGAGCACTGGGGAAAGGCAGGCAGAGAATTCCCTGATAGCACCTTCTCTGTGCCTGTTCACATTGCTTCGCAGAATCGCTTTTGTGCAGAAAACACTAACACTTGTTCAGAAGGAAAGAAAGCACAGAGCCCCAGATTTGCTGTTGTCCTGGAGAGCTTGCAGAGCACTGGGGAAAGGCAGGCAGAGAATTCCTTGCTAGAACCTTCTCTGTGCCTGGGAAGCAGAAGTGTTCACATTGCTTCGCAAGAATCGCTTTTGTGCAGAAAACAGTAACACTTGTTCAGAAGGAAAGAAAGCACAGAGCCCCAGATTTTATGTTGTCCTGGAGAGCTTGCAGAGCACTGGGGAAAGGCAGGCAGAGAATTCCCTGCTAGCACCTTCTCTGTGCCTGGGAAGCAGAAGTGTTCACATTGCTTCGCAAGAATCGCTTTTGTGCAGAAAACAGTAACACTTGTTCGGAAGGAAAGAAAGCACAGAGCCCCAGATTCTATGTTGTCCTGGAGAGCTTGCAGAGCACTGGGGAAAGGCAGGCAGAGAATTCCCTGCTAGCACCTTCTTTGTGCCTGGGAAGCAGAAGTGTTCACATTGCTTCGCAAGAATCGCTTTTGTGCAGAAAACAGTAACACTTGTTCAGAACGAAAGAAAGCACAGAGCCCCAGATTCTATGTTGTCCTGGAGAGCTTGCAGAGCACTGGGGAAAGGCAGGCAGAGAATTCCCTGATAGCACCTTCTCTGTGCCTGTTCACATTGCTTCGCAGAATCGCTTTTGTGCAGAAAACAGTAACACTTGTTCAGAACGAAAGAAAGCACAGAGCCCCAGATTTGCTGTTGTCCTGGAGAGTTTGCAGAGCACTGGGGAAAGGCAGGCAGAGAATTCCCTGCTAGCACCTTCTCTGTGCCTGTTCACATTGCTTCGCACAATCGCTTTTGTGCAGAAAACAGTAACACTTGTTCAGAACGAAAGAAAGCACAGAGCCCCAGATTCTATGTTGTCCTGGAGAGCTTGCAGAGCACTGGGGAAAGGCAGGCAGAGAATTCCCTGATAGCACCTTCTCTATGCCTGGGAATCAGAAGTGTTCACATTGCTTCGCAGAATCGCTTTTGTGCAGAAAACAGTAACACTTGTTCAGAACGAAAGAAAGCACAGAGCCCCAGATTTTATGTTGTCCTGGAGAGCTTGCAGAGCACTGGGGAAAGGCAGGCAGAGAATTCCTTGCTAGCACCTTCTCTGTGCCTGGGAAGCAGAAGTGTTCACATTGCTTCGCAAGAATCGCTTTTGTGCAGAAAACACTAACACTTGTTCAGAACGAAAGAAAGCACAGAGCCCCAGATTCTATGTTGTCCTGGAGAGCTTGCAGAGCACTGGGGAAAGGCAGGCAGAGAATTCCTTGCTAGCTCCTTCTCTGTGCCTGGGAAGCAGAAGTGTTCACATTGCTTCGCAAGAATCGCTTTTGTGCAGAAAACAGTAACACTTTGTCAGAAGGAAAGAAAGCACAGAGCCCCAGATTTTATGTTGTCCTGGAGAGCTTGCACAGCACTGGGGAAAGGCAGGCAGAGAATTCCCTGATAGCACCTTCTCTGTGCCTGTTCACATTGCTTCGCAGAATCGCTTTTGTGCAGAAAACAGTAACACTTGTTCAGAATGAAAGAAAGCAAAGAGCCCCAGATATTATGTTGCCCTGGAGAGCTTGCAGAGCACTGGGGAAAGGCAGGCAGAGAATTCCCTGCTAGCACCTTCTCTGTGCCTGAGAAGCAGAAGTGTTCACATTGCTTCACAGAATCGCTTTTGTGCAGAAAACAGTAACACTTGTTCAGAAGGAAAGAAAGCACAGAGCCCCAGATTTTATGTTGTCCTGGAGAGCTTGCAGAGCACTGGGGACAGGCAGGCAGAGAATTCCCTGCTAGCACCTTCTCTGTGCCTGTTCACATTGCTTCGCAGAATCGCTTTTGTGCAGAAAACAGTAACACTTGTTCAGAACGAAAGAAAGCACAGAGCCCCAGATTTTATGTTGTCCTGGAGAGCTTGCAGAGCACTGGGGAAAGGCAGGCAGAGAATTCCCTGCTAGCACCTTCTCTGTGCCTGTTCACATTGCTTCGCAGAATCGCTTTTGTGCAGAAACCACTAACACTTGTTCAGAAGGAAAGAAAGCACAGAGCCCCAGATTCTGTGTTGTCCTGGAGAGCTTGCAGAGCACTGGGGAAAGGCAGGCAGAGAATTCCCTGCTAGCACCTTCTCTGTGCCTGGGAAGCAGAAGTGTTCACATTGCTTCGCAGAATCGCTTTTGTGCAGAAAACAGTAACACTTGTTCAGAAGGAAAGAAAGCACAGAGCCCCAGATTCTATGTTGTCCTGGAGAGCTTGCAGAGCACTGAGGACAGGCAGGCAGAGAATTCCCTGATAGCACCTTCTCTGTGCCTGTTCACATTGCTTCGCAGAGTCGCTTTTGTGCAGAAAACAGTAACACTTGTTCAGAACGAAAGAAAGCACAGAGCCCCAGATTCTATGTTGTCCTGGAGAGCTTGCAGAGCACTGGGGAAAGGCAGGCAGAGAATTCCCTGCTAGCACCTTCTCTGTGCCTGGGAAGCAGAAGTGTTCACATTGCTTCGCAAGAATCGCTTTTGTGCAGAAAACAGTAACACTTGTTCAGAAGGAAAGAAAGCACAGAGCCCCAGATTCTATGTTGTCCTGGAGAGCTTGCAGAGCACTGGGGAAAGGCAGGCAGAGAATTCCTTGCTAGCACCTTCTCTGTGCCTGGGAAGCAGAAGTGTTCACATTGCTTCGCAAGAATCGCTTTTGTGCAGAAAACAGTAACACTTTGTCAGAAGGAAAGAAAGCACAGAGCCCCAGATTTTATGTTGTCCTGGAGAGCTTGCAGAGCACTGGGGAAAGGCAGGCAGAGAATTCCTTGCTAGCACCTTCTCTGTGCCTGGGAAGCAGAAGTGTTCACATTGCTTCGCAAGAATCGCTTTTGTGCAGAAAACAGTAACACTTGTTCAGAACGAAAGAAAGCACAGAGCCCCAGATTCTATGTTGTCCTGGAGAGCTTGCAGAGCACTGGGGAAAGGCAGGCAGAGAATTCCCTGATAGCACCTTCTCTGTGCCTGTTCACATTGCTTCGCAGAATCGCTTTTGTGCAGAAAACACTAACACTTGTTCAGAAGGAAAGAAAGCACAGAGCCCCAGATTTTATGTTGTCCTGGAGAGCTTGCAGAGCACTGGGGAAAGGCAGGCAGAGAATTCCCTGATAGCACCTTCTCTGTGCCTGTTCACATTGCTTCGCAGAATCGCTTTTGTGCAGAAAACACTAACACTTGTTCAGAAGGAAAGAAAGCACAGAGCCCCAGATTTGCTGTTGTCCTGGAGAGCTTGCAGAGCACTGGGGAAAGGCAGGCAGAGAATTCATTGCTAGAACCTTCTCTGTGCCTGGGAAGCAGAAGTGTTCACATTGCTTCGCAAGAATCGCTTTTGTGCAGAAAACAGTAACACTTGTTCAGAAGGAAAGAAAGCACAGAGCCCCAGATTTTATGTTGTCCTGGAGAGCTTGCAGAGCACTGGGGAAAGGCAGGCAGAGAATTCCCTGCTAGCATCTTCTCTGTGCCTGGGAAGCAGAAGTGTTCACATTGCTTCGCAAGAATCGCTTTTGTGCAGAAAACAGTAACACTTGTTCAGAAGGAAAGAAAGCACAGAGCCCCAGATTCTATGTTGTCCTGGAGAGCTTGCAGAGCACTGGGGAAAGGCAGGCAGAGAATTCCCTGCTAGCACCTTCTTTGTGCCTGGGAAGCAGAAGTGTTCACATTGCTTCGCAAGAATCGCTTTTGTGCAGAAAACAGTAACACTTGTTCAGAACGAAAGAAAGCACAGAGCCCCAGATTCTATGTTGTCCTGGAGAGCTTGCAGAGCACTGGGGAAAGGCAGGCAGAGAATTCCCTGATAGCACCTTCTCTGTGCCTGTTCACATTGCTTCGCAGAATCGCTTTTGTGCAGAAAACAGTAACACTTGTTCAGAACGAAAGAAAGCACAGAGCCCCAGATTTGCTGTTGTCCTGGAGAGTTTGCAGAGCACTGGGGAAAGGCAGGCAGAGAATTCCCTGATAGCACCTTCTCTGTGCCTGTTCACATTGCTTCGCACAATCGCTTTTGTGCAGAAAACAGTAACACTTGTTCAGAACGAAAGAAAGCACAGAGCCCCAGATTCTATGTTGTCCTGGAGAGCTTGCAGAGCACTGGGGAAAGGCAGGCAGAGAATTCCCTGATAGCACCTTCTCTATGCCTGGGAATCAGAAGTGTTCACATTGCTTCGCAGAATCGCTTTTGTGCAGAAAACAGTAACACTTGTTCAGAACGAAAGAAAGCACAGAGCCCCAGATTTTATGTTGTCCTGGAGAGCTTGCAGAGCACTGGGGAAAGGCAGGCAGAGAATTCCTTGCTAGCACCTTCTCTGTGCCTGGGAAGCAGAAGTGTTCACATTGCTTCGCAAGAATCGCTTTTGTGCAGAAAACACTAACACTTGTTCAGAACGAAAGAAAGCACAGAGCCCCAGATTCTATGTTGTCCTGGAGAGCTTGCAGAGCACTGGGGAAAGGCAGGCAGAGAATTCCTTGCTAGCTCCTTCTCTGTGCCTGGGAAGCAGAAGTGTTCACATTGCTTCGCAAGAATCGCTTTTGTGCAGAAAACAGTAACACTTTGTCAGAAGGAAAGAAAGCACAGAGCCCCAGATTTTATGTTGTCCTGGAGAGCTTGCACAGCACTGGGGAAAGGCAGGCAGAGAATTCCCTGATAGCACCTTCTCTGTGCCTGTTCACATTGCTTCGCAGAATCGCTTTTGTGCAGAAAACAGTAACACTTGTTCAGAATGAAAGAAAGCAAAGAGCCCCAGATATTATGTTGCCCTGGAGAGCTTGCAGAGCACTGGGGAAAGGCAGGCAGAGAATTCCCTGCTAGCACCTTCTCTGTGCCTGAGAAGCAGAAGTGTTCACATTGCTTCGCAAGAATCGCTTTTGTGCAGAAAACAGTAACACTTGTTCAGAACGAAAGAAAGCACAGAGCCCCAGATTTTATGTTGTCCTGGAGAGCTTGCAGAGCACTGGGGACAGGCAGGCAGAGAATTCCCTGCTAGCACCTTCTCTGTGCCTGTTCACATTGCTTCGCAGAATCGCTTTTGTGCAGAAAACAGTAACACTTGTTCAGAACGAAAGAAAGCACAGAGCCCCAGATTTTATGTTGTCCTGGAGAGCTTGCAGAGCACTGGGGAAAGGCAGGCAGAGAATTCCCTGCTAGCACCTTCTCTGTGCCTGTTCACATTGCTTCGCAGAATCGCTTTTGTGCAGAAACCACTAACACTTGTTCAGAAGGAAAGAAAGCACAGAGCCCCAGATTCTGTGTTGTCCTGGAGAGCTTGCAGAGCACTGGGGAAAGGCAGGCAGAGAATTCCCTGCTAGCACCTTCTCTGTGCCTGGGAAGCAGAAGTGTTCACATTGCTTCGCAAGAATCGCTTTTGTGCAGAAAACAGTAACACTTGTTCAGAACGAAAGAAAGCACAGAGCCCCAGATTTTATGTTGTCCTGGAGAGCTTGCAGAGCACTGGGGAAAGGCAGGCAGAGAATTCCCTGCTAGCACCTTCTCTGTGCCTGGGAAGCAGAAGTGTTCACATTGCTTCGCAGAATCGCTTTTGTGCAGAAAACAGTAACACTTGTTCAGAAGGAAAGAAAGCACAGAGCCCCAGATTCTATGTTGTCCTGGAGAGCTTGCAGAGCACTGGGGAAAGGCAGGCAGAGAATTCCCTGCTAGCACCTTCTCTGTGCCTGTTCACATTGCTTCGCACAATCGCTTTTGTGCAGAAAACAGTAACACTTGTTCAGAACGAAAGAAAGCACAGAGCCCCAGATTCTATGTTGTCCTGGAGAGCTTGCAGAGCACTGGGGAAAGGCAGGCAGAGAATTCCCTGATAGCACCTTCTCTGTGCCTGGGAAGCAGAAGTGTTCACATTGCTTCGCAAGAATCGCTTTTGTGCAGAAAACAGTAACACTTGTTCAGAACGAAAGAAAGCACAGAGCCCCAGATTCTATGTTGTCCTGGAGAGCTTGCAGAGCACTGGGGAAAGGCAGGCAGAGAATTCCCTGATAGCACCTTCTCTGTGCCTGTTCACATTGCTTCGCAGAATCGCTTTTGTGCAGAAAACACTAACACTTGTTCAGAAGGAAAGAAAGCACAGAGCCCCAGATTTTATGTTGTCCTGGAGAGCTTGCAGAGCACTGGGGAAAGGCAGGCAGAGAATTCCCTGCTAGCACCTTCTCTGTGCTTGGGAAGCAGAAGTGTTCACATTGCTTCGCAAGAATCGCTTTTGTGCAGAAAAGAGTAACACTTGTTCAGAACGAAAGAAAGCACAGAGCCCCAGATTCTATGTTGTCCTGGAGAGCTTGCAGAGCACTGGGGAAAGGCAGGCAGAGAATTCCCTGCTAGCACCTTCTCTGTGCCTGGGAAGCAGAAGTGTTCACATTGCTTCGCAAGAATTGCTTTTTTGCAGAAAACACTAACACTTGTTCAGAAGGAAAGAAAGCACAGAGCCCCAGATTTTATGTTGTCCTGGAGAGCTTGCAGAGCACTGGGGAAAGGCAGGCAGAGAATTCCCTGCTAGCACCTTCTCTGTGCCTGTTCACATTGCTTCGCAGAATCGCTTTTGTGCAGAAAACACTAACACTTGTTCAGAAGGAAAGAAAGCACAGAGCCCCAGATTTGCTGTTGTCCTGGAGAGCTTGCAGAGCACTGGGGAAAGGCAGGCAGAGAATTCCCTGCTAGCACCTTCTCTGTGCCTGGGAAGCAGAAGTGTTCACATTGCTTCGCAGAATCGCTTTTGTGCAGAAAACAGTAACACTTGTTCAGAAGGAAAGAAAGCACAGAGCCCCAGATTTTATGTTGTCCTGGAGAGCTTGCAGAGCACTGGGGAAAGGCAGGCAGAGAATTCCCTGCTAGCACCTTCTCTGTGCCTGGGAAGCAGAAGTGTTCACATTGCTTCGCAAGAATCGCTTTTGTGCAGAAAACAGTAACACTTGTTCAGAAGGAAAGAAAGCACAGAGCCCCAGATTCTATGTTGTCCTGGAGAGCTTGCAGAGCACTGGGGAAAGGCAGGCAGAGAATTCCCTGCTAGCACCTTCTCTGTGCCTGGGAAGCAGAAGTGTTCACATTGCTTCGCAAGAATCGCTTTTGTGCAGAAAACAGTAACACTTGTTCAGAAGGAAAGAAAGCACAGAGCCCCAGATTCTATGTTGTCCTGGAGAGCTTGCAGAGCACTGGGGAAAGGCAGGCAGAGAATTCCCTGATAGCACCTTCTCTGTGCCTGTTCACATTGCTTCGCAGAATCGCTTTTGTGCAGAAAACAGTAACACTTGTTCAGAAGGAAAGAAAGCACAGAGCCCCAGATTTGCTGTTGTCCTGGAGAGTTTGCAGAGCACTGGGGAAAGGCAGGCAGAGAATTCCCTGCTAGCACCTTCTCTGTGCCTGGGAAGCAGAAGTGTTCACATTGCTTCGCAAGAATCGCTTTTGTGCAGAAAAGAGTAACACTTGTTCAGAACGAAAGAAAGCACAGAGCCCCAGATTCTATGTTGTCCTGGAGAGCTTGCAGAGCACTGGGGAAAGGCAGGCAGAGAATTCCCTGCTAGCACCTTCTCTGTGCCTGTTCACATTGCTTCGCACAATCGCTTTTGTGCAGAAAACAGTAACACTTGTTCAGAACGAAAGAAAGCACAGAGCCCCAGATTCTATGTTGTCCTGGAGAGCTTGCAGAGCACTGGGGAAAGGCAGGCAGAGAATTCCCTGATAGCACCTTCTCTGTGCCTGGGAAGCAGAAGTGTTCACATTGCTTCGCAAGAATCGCTTTTGTGCAGAAAACAGTAACACTTGTTCAGAACGAAAGAAAGCACAGAGCCCCAGATTCTATGTTGTCCTGGAGAGCTTGCAGAGCACTGGGGAAAGGCAGGCAGAGAATTCCCTGATAGCACCTTCTCTGTGCCTGTTCACATTGCTTCGCAGAATCGCTTTTGTGCAGAAAACACTAACACTTGTTCAGAAGGAAAGAAAGCACAGAGCCCCAGATTTTATGTTGTCCTGGAGAGCTTGCAGAGCACTGGGGAAAGGCAGGCAGAGAATTCCCTGCTAGCACCTTCTCTGTGCTTGGGAAGCAGAAGTGTTCACATTGCTTCGCAAGAATCGCTTTTGTGCAGAAAAGAGTAACACTTGTTCAGAACGAAAGAAAGCACAGAGCCCCAGATTCTATGTTGTCCTGGAGAGCTTGCAGAGCACTGGGGAAAGGCAGGCAGAGAATTCCCTGCTAGCACCTTCTCTGTGCCTGGGAAGCAGAAGTGTTCACATTGCTTCGCAAGAATTGCTTTTTTGCAGAAAACACTAACACTTGTTCAGAAGGAAAGAAAGCACAGAGCCCCAGATTTTATGTTGTCCTGGAGAGCTTGCAGAGCACTGGGGAAAGGCAGGCAGAGAATTCCCTGCTAGCACCTTCTCTGTGCCTGTTCACATTGCTTCGCAGAATCGCTTTTGTGCAGAAAACACTAACACTTGTTCAGAAGGAAAGAAAGCACAGAGCCCCAGATTTGCTGTTGTCCTGGAGAGCTTGCAGAGCACTGGGGAAAGGCAGGCAGAGAATTCCCTGCTAGCACCTTCTCTGTGCCTGGGAAGCAGAAGTGTTCACATTGCTTCGCAGAATCGCTTTTGTGCAGAAAACAGTAACACTTGTTCAGAAGGAAAGAAAGCACAGAGCCCCAGATTTTATGTTGTCCTGGAGAGCTTGCAGAGCACTGGGGAAAGGCAGGCAGAGAATTCCCTGCTAGCACCTTCTCTGTGCCTGGGAAGCAGAAGTGTTCACATTGCTTCGCAAGAATCGCTTTTGTGCAGAAAACAGTAACACTTGTTCAGAAGGAAAGAAAGCACAGAGCCCCAGATTCTATGTTGTCCTGGAGAGCTTGCAGAGCACTGGGGAAAGGCAGGCAGAGAATTCCCTGCTAGCACCTTCTCTGTGCCTGGGAAGCAGAAGTGTTCACATTGCTTCGCAAGAATCGCTTTTGTGCAGAAAACAGTAACACTTGTTCAGAAGGAAAGAAAGCACAGAGCCCCAGATTCTATGTTGTCCTGGAGAGCTTGCAGAGCACTGGGGAAAGGCAGGCAGAGAATTCCCTGATAGCACCTTCTCTGTGCCTGTTCACATTGCTTCGCAGAATCGCTTTTGTGCAGAAAACAGTAACACTTGTTCAGAAGGAAAGAAAGCACAGAGCCCCAGATTTGCTGTTGTCCTGGAGAGTTTGCAGAGCACTGGGGAAAGGCAGGCAGAGAATTCCCTGCTAGCACCTTCTCTGTGCCTGGGAAGCAGAAGTGTTCACATTGCTTCGCAAGAATCGCTTTTGTGCAGAAAAGAGTAACACTTGTTCAGAACGAAAGAAAGCACAGAGCCCCAGATTCTATGTTGTCCTGGAGAGCTTGCAGAGCACTGGGGAAAGGCAGGCAGAGAATTCCCTGATAGCACCTTCTCTATGCCTGGGAAGCAGAAGTGTTCACATTGCTTCGCAGAATCGCTTTTGTGCAGAAAACAGTAACACTTGTTCAGAAGGAAAGAAAGCACAGAGCCCCAGATTTTATGTTGTCCTGGAGAGCTTGCAGAGCACTGGGGAAAGGCAGGCAGAGAATTCCCTGCTAGCACCTTCTCTGTGCCTGGGAAGCAGAAGTGTTCACATTGCTTCGCAAGAATCGCTTTTGTGCAGAAAACAGTAACACTTGTTCAGAAGGAAAGAAAGCACAGAGCCCCAGATTCTATGTTGTCCTGGAGAGCTTGCAGAGCACTGGGGAAAGGCAGGCAGAGAATTCCTTGCTAGCACCTTCTCTGTGCCTGGGAAGCAGAAGTGTTCACATTGCTTCGCAAGAATCGCTTTTGTGCAGAAAACAGTAACACTTTGTCAGAAGGAAAGAAAGCACAGAGCCCCAGATTTTATGTTGTTCTGGAGAGCTTGCAGAGCACTGGGGAAAGGCAGGCAGAGAATTCCTTGCTAGCACCTTCTCTGTGCCTGGGAAGCAGAAGTGTTCACATTGCTTCGCAAGAATCGCTTTTGTGCAGAAAACAGTAACACTTGTTCAGAACGAAAGAAAGCACAGAGCCCCAGATTCTATGTTGTCCTGGAGAGCTTGCAGAGCACTGGGGAAAGGCAGGCAGAGAATTCCCTGATAGCACCTTCTCTGTGCCTGTTCACATTGCTTCGCAGAATCGCTTTTGTGCAGAAAACACTAACACTTGTTCAGAAGGAAAGAAAGCACAGAGCCCCAGATTTTATGTTGTCCTGGAGAGCTTGCAGAGCACTGGGGAAAGGCAGGCAGAGAATTCCTTGCTAGAACCTTCTCTGTGCCTGGGAAGCAGAAGTGTTCACATTGCTTCGCAGAATCGCTTTTGTGCAGAAAACACTAACACTTGTTCAGAAGGAAAGAAAGCACAGAGCCCCAGATTTTATGTTGTCCTGGAGAGCTTGCAGAGCACTGGGGAAAGGCAGGCAGAGAATTCCCTGATAGCACCTTCTCTGTGCCTGTTCACATTGCTTCGCAGAATCGCTTTTGTGCAGAAAACACTAACACTTGTTCAGAAGGAAAGAAAGCACAGAGCCCCAGATTTGCTGTTGTCCTGGAGAGCTTGCAGAGCACTGGGGAAAGGCAGGCAGAGAATTCCTTGCTAGAACCTTCTCTGTGCCTGGGAAGCAGAAGTGTTCACATTGCTTCGCAAGAATCGCTTTTGTGCAGAAAACAGTAACACTTGTTCAGAAGGAAAGAAAGCACAGAGCCCCAGATTTTATGTTGTCCTGGAGAGCTTGCAGAGCACTGGGGAAAGGCAGGCAGAGAATTCCCTGCTAGCACCTTCTCTGTGCCTGGGAAGCAGAAGTGTTCACATTGCTTCGCAAGAATCGCTTTTGTGCAGAAAACAGTAACACTTGTTCGGAAGGAAAGAAAGCACAGAGCCCCAGATTCTATGTTGTCCTGGAGAGCTTGCAGAGCACTGGGGAAAGGCAGGCAGAGAATTCCCTGCTAGCACCTTCTTTGTGCCTGGGAAGCAGAAGTGTTCACATTGCTTCGCAAGAATCGCTTTTGTGCAGAAAACAGTAACACTTGTTCAGAACGAAAGAAAGCACAGAGCCCCAGATTCTATGTTGTCCTGGAGAGCTTGCAGAGCACTGGGGAAAGGCAGGCAGAGAATTCCCTGATAGCACCTTCTCTGTGCCTGTTCACATTGCTTCGCAGAATCGCTTTTGTGCAGAAAACAGTAACACTTGTTCAGAACGAAAGAAAGCACAGAGCCCCAGATTTGCTGTTGTCCTGGAGAGTTTGCAGAGCACTGGGGAAAGGCAGGCAGAGAATTCCCTGCTAGCACCTTCTCTGTGCCTGTTCACATTGCTTCGCACAATCGCTTTTGTGCAGAAAACAGTAACACTTGTTCAGAACGAAAGAAAGCACAGAGCCCCAGATTCTATGTTGTCCTGGAGAGCTTGCAGAGCACTGGGGAAAGGCAGGCAGAGAATTCCCTGATAGCACCTTCTCTATGCCTGGGAATCAGAAGTGTTCACATTGCTTCGCAGAATCGCTTTTGTGCAGAAAACAGTAACACTTGTTCAGAACGAAAGAAAGCACAGAGCCCCAGATTTTATGTTGTCCTGGAGAGCTTGCAGAGCACTGGGGAAAGGCAGGCAGAGAATTCCTTGCTAGCACCTTCTCTGTGCCTGGGAAGCAGAAGTGTTCACATTGCTTCGCAAGAATCGCTTTTGTGCAGAAAACACTAACACTTGTTCAGAACGAAAGAAAGCACAGAGCCCCAGATTCTATGTTGTCCTGGAGAGCTTGCAGAGCACTGGGGAAAGGCAGGCAGAGAATTCCTTGCTAGCTCCTTCTCTGTGCCTGGGAAGCAGAAGTGTTCACATTGCTTCGCAAGAATCGCTTTTGTGCAGAAAACAGTAACACTTTGTCAGAAGGAAAGAAAGCACAGAGCCCCAGATTTTATGTTGTCCTGGAGAGCTTGCACAGCACTGGGGAAAGGCAGGCAGAGAATTCCCTGATAGCACCTTCTCTGTGCCTGTTCACATTGCTTCGCAGAATCGCTTTTGTGCAGAAAACAGTAACACTTGTTCAGAATGAAAGAAAGCAAAGAGCCCCAGATATTATGTTGCCCTGGAGAGCTTGCAGAGCACTGGGGAAAGGCAGGCAGAGAATTCCCTGCTAGCACCTTCTCTGTGCCTGAGAAGCAGAAGTGTTCACATTGCTTCACAGAATCGCTTTTGTGCAGAAAACAGTAACACTTGTTCAGAAGGAAAGAAAGCACAGAGCCCCAGATTTTATGTTGTCCTGGAGAGCTTGCAGAGCACTGGGGACAGGCAGGCAGAGAATTCCCTGCTAGCACCTTCTCTGTGCCTGTTCACATTGCTTCGCAGAATCGCTTTTGTGCAGAAAACAGTAACACTTGTTCAGAACGAAAGAAAGCACAGAGCCCCAGATTTTATGTTGTCCTGGAGAGCTTGCAGAGCACTGGGGAAAGGCAGGCAGAGAATTCCCTGCTAGCACCTTCTCTGTGCCTGGGAAGCAGAAGTGTTCACATTGCTTCGCAAGAATCGCTTTTGTGCAGAAAACAGTAACACTTGTTCAGAAGGAAAGAAAGCACAGAGCCCCAGATTCTATGTTGTCCTGGAGAGCTTGCAGAGCACTGGGGAAAGGCAGGCAGAGAATTCCTTGCTAGCACCTTCTCTGTGCCTGGGAAGCAGAAGTGTTCACATTGCTTCGCAAGAATCGCTTTTGTGCAGAAAACAGTAACACTTTGTCAGAAGGAAAGAAAGCACAGAGCCCCAGATTTTATGTTGTTCTGGAGAGCTTGCAGAGCACTGGGGAAAGGCAGGCAGAGAATTCCTTGCTAGCACCTTCTCTGTGCCTGGGAAGCAGAAGTGTTCACATTGCTTCGCAAGAATCGCTTTTGTGCAGAAAACAGTAACACTTGTTCAGAACGAAAGAAAGCACAGAGCCCCAGATTCTATGTTGTCCTGGAGAGCTTGCAGAGCACTGGGGAAAGGCAGGCAGAGAATTCCCTGATAGCACCTTCTCTGTGCCTGTTCACATTGCTTCGCAGAATCGCTTTTGTGCAGAAAACACTAACACTTGTTCAGAAGGAAAGAAAGCACAGAGCCCCAGATTTTATGTTGTCCTGGAGAGCTTGCAGAGCACTGGGGAAAGGCAGGCAGAGAATTCCTTGCTAGAACCTTCTCTGTGCCTGGGAAGCAGAAGTGTTCACATTGCTTCGCAGAATCGCTTTTGTGCAGAAAACACTAACACTTGTTCAGAAGGAAAGAAAGCACAGAGCCCCAGATTTTATGTTGTCCTGGAGAGCTTGCAGAGCACTGGGGAAAGGCAGGCAGAGAATTCCCTGCTAGCACCTTCTCTGTGCCTGGGAAGCAGAAGTGTTCACATTGCTTCGCAAGAATCGCTTTTGTGCAGAAAACAGTAACACTTGTTCAGAAGGAAAGAAAGCACAGAGCCCCAGATTCTATGTTGTCCTGGAGAGCTTGCAGAGCACTGGGGAAAGGCAGGCAGAGAATTCCTTGCTAGCACCTTCTCTGTGCCTGGGAAGCAGAAGTGTTCACATTGCTTCGCAAGAATCGCTTTTGTGCAGAAAACAGTAACACTTTGTCAGAAGGAAAGAAAGCACAGAGCCCCAGATTTTATGTTGTTCTGGAGAGCTTGCAGAGCACTGGGGAAAGGCAGGCAGAGAATTCCTTGCTAGCACCTTCTCTGTGCCTGGGAAGCAGAAGTGTTCACATTGCTTCGCAAGAATCGCTTTTGTGCAGAAAACAGTAACACTTGTTCAGAACGAAAGAAAGCACAGAGCCCCAGATTCTATGTTGTCCTGGAGAGCTTGCAGAGCACTGGGGAAAGGCAGGCAGAGAATTCCCTGATAGCACCTTCTCTGTGCCTGTTCACATTGCTTCGCAGAATCGCTTTTGTGCAGAAAACACTAACACTTGTTCAGAAGGAAAGAAAGCACAGAGCCCCAGATTTTATGTTGTCCTGGAGAGCTTGCAGAGCACTGGGGAAAGGCAGGCAGAGAATTCCTTGCTAGAACCTTCTCTGTGCCTGGGAAGCAGAAGTGTTCACATTGCTTCGCAGAATCGCTTTTGTGCAGAAAACACTAACACTTGTTCAGAAGGAAAGAAAGCACAGAGCCCCAGATTTTATGTTGTCCTGGAGAGCTTGCAGAGCACTGGGGAAAGGCAGGCAGAGAATTCCCTGATAGCACCTTCTCTGTGCCTGTTCACATTGCTTCGCAGAATCGCTTTTGTGCAGAAAACACTAACACTTGTTCAGAAGGAAAGAAAGCACAGAGCCCCAGATTTGCTGTTGTCCTGGAGAGCTTGCAGAGCACTGGGGAAAGGCAGGCAGAGAATTCCTTGCTAGAACCTTCTCTGTGCCTGGGAAGCAGAAGTGTTCACATTGCTTCGCAAGAATCGCTTTTGTGCAGAAAACAGTAACACTTGTTCAGAAGGAAAGAAAGCACAGAGCCCCAGATTTTATGTTGTCCTGGAGAGCTTGCAGAGCACTGGGGAAAGGCAGGCAGAGAATTCCCTGCTAGCACCTTCTCTGTGCCTGGGAAGCAGAAGTGTTCACATTGCTTCGCAAGAATCGCTTTTGTGCAGAAAACAGTAACACTTGTTCGGAAGGAAAGAAAGCACAGAGCCCCAGATTCTATGTTGTCCTGGAGAGCTTGCAGAGCACTGGGGAAAGGCAGGCAGAGAATTCCCTGCTAGCACCTTCTTTGTGCCTGGGAAGCAGAAGTGTTCACATTGCTTCGCAAGAATCGCTTTTGTGCAGAAAACAGTAACACTTGTTCAGAACGAAAGAAAGCACAGAGCCCCAGATTCTATGTTGTCCTGGAGAGCTTGCAGAGCACTGGGGAAAGGCAGGCAGAGAATTCCCTGATAGCACCTTCTCTGTGCCTGTTCACATTGCTTCGCAGAATCGCTTTTGTGCAGAAAACAGTAACACTTGTTCAGAACGAAAGAAAGCACAGAGCCCCAGATTTGCTGTTGTCCTGGAGAGTTTGCAGAGCACTGGGGAAAGGCAGGCAGAGAATTCCCTGCTAGCACCTTCTCTGTGCCTGTTCACATTGCTTCGCACAATCGCTTTTGTGCAGAAAACAGTAACACTTGTTCAGAACGAAAGAAAGCACAGAGCCCCAGATTCTATGTTGTCCTGGAGAGCTTGCAGAGCACTGGGGAAAGGCAGGCAGAGAATTCCCTGATAGCACCTTCTCTATGCCTGGGAATCAGAAGTGTTCACATTGCTTCGCAGAATCGCTTTTGTGCAGAAAACAGTAACACTTGTTCAGAACGAAAGAAAGCACAGAGCCCCAGATTTTATGTTGTCCTGGAGAGCTTGCAGAGCACTGGGGAAAGGCAGGCAGAGAATTCCTTGCTAGCACCTTCTCTGTGCCTGGGAAGCAGAAGTGTTCACATTGCTTCGCAAGAATCGCTTTTGTGCAGAAAACACTAACACTTGTTCAGAACGAAAGAAAGCACAGAGCCCCAGATTCTATGTTGTCCTGGAGAGCTTGCAGAGCACTGGGGAAAGGCAGGCAGAGAATTCCTTGCTAGCTCCTTCTCTGTGCCTGGGAAGCAGAAGTGTTCACATTGCTTCGCAAGAATCGCTTTTGTGCAGAAAACAGTAACACTTTGTCAGAAGGAAAGAAAGCACAGAGCCCCAGATTTTATGTTGTCCTGGAGAGCTTGCACAGCACTGGGGAAAGGCAGGCAGAGAATTCCCTGATAGCACCTTCTCTGTGCCTGTTCACATTGCTTCGCAGAATCGCTTTTGTGCAGAAAACAGTAACACTTGTTCAGAATGAAAGAAAGCAAAGAGCCCCAGATATTATGTTGCCCTGGAGAGCTTGCAGAGCACTGGGGAAAGGCAGGCAGAGAATTCCCTGCTAGCACCTTCTCTGTGCCTGAGAAGCAGAAGTGTTCACATTGCTTCACAGAATCGCTTTTGTGCAGAAAACAGTAACACTTGTTCAGAAGGAAAGAAAGCACAGAGCCCCAGATTTTATGTTGTCCTGGAGAGCTTGCAGAGCACTGGGGACAGGCAGGCAGAGAATTCCCTGCTAGCACCTTCTCTGTGCCTGTTCACATTGCTTCGCAGAATCGCTTTTGTGCAGAAAACAGTAACACTTGTTCAGAACGAAAGAAAGCACAGAGCCCCAGATTTTATGTTGTCCTGGAGAGCTTGCAGAGCACTGGGGAAAGGCAGGCAGAGAATTCCCTGCTAGCACCTTCTCTGTGCCTGTTCACATTGCTTCGCAGAATCGCTTTTGTGCAGAAACCACTAACACTTGTTCAGAAGGAAAGAAAGCACAGAGCCCCAGATTCTGTGTTGTCCTGGAGAGCTTGCAGAGCACTGGGGAAAGGCAGGCAGAGAATTCCCTGCTAGCACCTTCTCTGTGCCTGGGAAGCAGAAGTGTTCACATTGCT